>NC_084476.1:40170207-40483957 GCF_027409185.1 Cynocephalus volans | reverse complement strand
TTGGTCTTTCAATGAAACTAAGAACTAAAGATGTCAATACAAGTGGCTGTTGTGCTAGGAAATCTCCGAGGTGAGATAATTGTATTCCTGGGATTGTTTTCTAGTCTATTCCTGGAGAGTTTCATTGGGCTGGTGAATCCCCTTGCCTCGGCAGATCTTTTGCCCATGGTCTCCATGAATCGGCCCATCACCCAGCCGCATTGCCAAACCCTTTAAACTTTCAGATTCAAGTAACACATTTAGGTCCCAGGAGGACATGAAAGTATGAACTTTGCTTCTGATTGAGGTAATTACAGAAAGGTATTAGATATCTCTTTACTTAGAATGATCACTTCAGCTAAATTTTTAAACTTACAGTATCTCAGTTAAGAGGCCTGAGACATTTTCCTGAGCCATTGGGATTTTTAATATCTGAGTTGGCCTTGTCTCAGTTGATATGCTTATATAATTTGTAAAGTATCCAAGTAGAAAATATCTGAGGAGATATTTACTCTAATCTTCCATCTACTACATAATGAGCATCTACCTAAAAATTTAATTATTTGGGTAGTCATTTTATTGAATCAATTTTTATAGCAAAAAGAGGCATTTTAATGACAAGAAATGAACTAGATCAAATTTTGGGTTCTTTTCTGCTTTTTATTCAAATCATTGAGATTTGAAGCAAGCCACATGGTCTCTTTATACTATTCTCCCCCTTAATAGAATCATTCTTTTTCTCTGGGGTGTTGTTTATAAGAAAGTAATCCTGAGCAATCAATCACTAAGTGGCACTTTCAGTGAAACAGTAATACAATCTGACCAAAGAATCACAAAACACCATATCATCACCAATATCATTACTATTTTCAGGCCCCATGCTAGGCTCTTGGGAAACAAATCTGTATAAAGTGTGGTACTTGCTCTCTAATAACATCAAGTTGAGGCAGGACTATGTAGAGATAACACTACATTGTAGTAGATGGTGGTTGCCAGGTAAATGGCCATTGGTGTAGGGACTTTAGAGGATTGGAGGTAGCACCATGGGAGGTCCAGACTGGACTGAAAGTTGAGTTTAGAAAAATGAAAAAGTAGAAGCACAGCATTCAGGGCAAGATAAGTAGAATTAGCAAAAGCTCAGGCACCTAAGAGTGCTTGATATATTTTGTTGACAGTGGATAGACTATTGGTAAAATGAAGAGTTCAAGTTAGGGGAAAAGTGAGAAAGGGAGAGATAGCAAGTGAGCTGGAAGGACAGGCAAGAGCTAGATTGTAGAGAACCTTGAAATGCCACTCAGAGTTTTAGACTTTGTGCAATGGGTAATGAGGAGCAGTTGATTTTTGAGCAAGAGAGAAACACAACTATGATTGTGAAACATTCATCTAGTAGTGTATGGAATTGCTCAGTCAGGGATGGTTTGTGTGCTCTTACTCCCTATTGCAGTACCCATTACAGCCATCATTCATACAACACTATACTTTTCCCCACCAAGCCTGTACTTAGCTTTAGTATTTTTCTCAGCCTAGCACTCCATGCAGCCATCTCCAAAAGGTGGTAATTGGCAGTCCTGGAGAACTCTGTCATCCCTGGTTGAGAGGGTAGGAGGATTGGTAACAGAGACCAGATTGTCGATTTGAGTAGTCTAGGTACGAGAAGGTTTGCGAACTAGGACAGTGGCAGTTGGACTGGAAAAGAAGGATGAGGTATAAGAAATTCAAGTAAAATTGTCTGACCTGGTTAATAAGATATTGAGGGGAAAGGAAGGAAGGAGACATAAAAAATTCAGTTACACCCCACCGTCTTGAATTTAGGGTTTATCTAGTATACCCGTAGTTTATAGAGGGGGAAGAATCAGGGAAAAGAAATTATTCTGGTGGTAGTGTTAGCACAGGACCCCAAATGTCCTATCCCCCGTTGATCTTTCATTAGGCTAATTTATTCCTGGTAGGAATTATTAACTATTTTGAATGTTCTCAAAAGCTAAGAAAGTTCTTTTCAAAGTTGTTTCTTTTCCATCTTCTGCTTTGTCAGAGCTTTTTATTTGTAAATTTGCAAAGGAGTTTTCTTTTATTATAGCAATGATATGGTAACGATAAATGAAGTAATATGCCATATAACATAAGAATGTTCCAAAACATATTGTTTGAGTCAGAGATTCTCTTATCTAATATTCTGAACTAAGATTTTTTGACATCCTTTTTTCTGTAGTAGATGGTGAGCTCCTTCAATATACTGTTTCTCATGCATTTCTGCTTCCATGGCCTTACCCTATCTATACCTGGATTATAATGTCTTAAAGACTGAATTATGTTGCTGTTGTCTCTAAGTTCTTCTGTCTTGTTGAATAGTCAAAGAATCTGAGTCTGGAAGATGTGACCACAAGTGCTGAAAATTATGTGGCTGGATTAATAGACTGTGAATGGTATGAAGACAATTCAACAGGTGTGGCTACTCCCCAAACACCACAGGTTGGTAATTTCTATCACTATTTAAAACAATATATTGTCTCAGTTATAAAAACATCTAGACTAACATAAAATCAAGTATGTGCTTACAAATTTAATGAATTCCTAAACCATTGAAAAGATTAATGAGAGATTATTGGAATATGAGAGTATGAATGAAAGGAAAGTCAATTATTTGCAAGTTGAAGAAAGCCAAGATTCCATTGTGGAGTACTTTACTGCTCCTCTTTTTCCTCTTCCCTTTTTTTAAAAAATGAAGTATAATTTAATTAGTTAAGTAGTTAAATTCACCCTTTTTCATGTGCAGTTTTATGTGTTTTGACAAACGCATACAGTTATGTAACCACTACCAAAATTAAGATATGTAGCTGTTCTTTTACCTCCCTGGCCCCACCCCCATATTCCCTCATGCTCTTTGTGGTTGACTCTCCCCTACATCTCTTCAACTCTGCACAGCAATTGATCTGTTTTTCTCTTTTTGGTAATCTTTTTATCCTGCTTGAAGTTTGATGAGCATTTTTCATGTGCTGATTAGTGTTTTTCATCAAATTTGGGAAGTTTTTGGCCATTATTTTTTCATATTTTTTTTGCCTCATTCTTTCTTCTTTCTTCCAGGACTCCTCTTATGTGTATTTTGGCACATTTGATGGTGCACTACAGTTCTCTGAGGCTCTGTTCTTTATTCTTTTTTCCTTCTGTTCCTCCAGCTAGATAATTTCAATTAATCTATTTCCAAGTTTGTTGATTCTTTCTTCTGCCTGTTGAAAATGCTGCTCAACATGTTTTAGTGAATTTTTTGCTATTGTTATTGTCCTTTTTTTTTTTTTTTTTTGGTGGCTGGCTGGTATGGGGACCCAGATCTTTGACCTTGGTGTTATATTGCAAGTCCAATGTCTGGACTTCCTTAAAGACTATTTCTGTTGACTGATTTTTTTCTCTGTATATGGTCCATGCTTTCTTATTTCTTTGCATGTCTATGTCTTGTAACTTTTTGTTATTGAAAACTGGACATAGTAAATATAATGTGGCAACTCTGATAATCTCTGATTTCCCTCCCTCCGCAGTATTTGGTGGTGGTGGTGTTTGTTTAGTGACTTTTCCAAACTAATTCTGAAAGTTTGTATTCTTTGTTGTATAGGGCTGCTCAGTTAGCATTGTGTTTAGCTAATGCTTGGTGAGATTTTCTAAGATGTTATGAGTTAACATCTCCCAATCTTTGCAGGGGTTCTATGTACATATTGGGGTGTGTTTTCAAATCTCAGCTAGCCAGTTGAGAACTCTGCCTTAGTTTTCTTTTCTTTTTGCTCAGAGCCTCAAGGTCAGCTTGAGGTGAGAGTTTAGAGCCTTCTCAGATCTTTCCTGAGCAAATGCACATTCCTGGGCATGAGCACAGTCCTTTACATGTACATGGCCTTCTAGAGTCCCAGGTATATTTTGGTACTTTTCAAAGTCACTATGGGTATATCATTCTCTAGCTTTTCCTTTTAAGCTTTTTGGTTAGTCTATTGTTTTTTCTCTGTTTACATACTACCCCAGACAGCCACAGTGATCAATAGTTGCCGCTATTCATTTTTAACATATGCCTCTGGAGAAAAGGCTGTTCAGACTGGGCAAACTCTGAATAAGGTCATATGAAAACAGCCTTGAGAGTGTCTTCTAGGGAACTACCAGAGAGGTTAAATAATGACAGTTCTCTGAGCATAAAGCTTTGAAGGACCTCTAACCTGTCCCCTCCAGTGGCTCCCAGGCTGCTGGTTTTCATGATGATTGTGGGCTGTTTCTAAGGCTACCACAGAGCTGGAGAGGAGGGGATGGGAGCAGTGCAAATTAAAATGCCACAGAGCTTGCTGTTCCTACTTAGTTGACTTCTTGAATAAATGCTGTGAGCCTTGGCTAGTACAAAAAGTTCTGAAAGAACAGAGGTTACTTTGTTTGTAGGTCGGGAGATTTGAAGGTATAGATTTCAATTTTTCCTAAATTACATCTTAAATGCAATGTGATTTCAACTTTTGAGTGTATGTGAAGCATGTCAAAATGATTCTAAAGTGTATGTGGAAATGCAAAGGGACAAGAATAGCTAAAACATTACTAAAGAAGAAAATGGAAGGGAATTGGCGAACCAGATATGAGAACTATTACAGAATTAAAGAAATTAGGATGTGTGATATTATTACAAATTAATGAAACCTTTCATGCCCTTATATTCTAGATATTTCTCTTAAAAACATATAGCTAGATTTGGTGTGCAAACTGAAAATCTTTGTCTTTTGAGTTGAGAACTTAACCAACTTAACACTTATTTTGAATAATAATATATTTATTGTATATCTACCATCTCGTTTTGTTACTTTTTCTGAATTTCCCTCTTATTTTTTATTTTTTTATGTGAATTTTCTCCTCATTCCATTGGTTTCTCTTTATTTCTGTTCTTTTAATATTTACTCTAAATTTTTACCATGATTTTGATTTAAACAAATACGGTCTGTATCTTTCTTTCTTTTTTTTTGTCGTTTTTTCGTGACCAGCACTCAGCCAGTGAGTGCACTGGTCATTCCTATATAGGATCCGAACCCGCGGCGGGAGCGTCGACGCACTCCCAGCGCAGCACTCTACCAAGTGCGCCACGGGCTCGGCCCTGTATCTTTCTTTCTAAACAATAAGTCCTTAGAATACTTAATCTCTGATTACCCCTCCTGGATTACATGCTATTGATGTGTCCAGTATTTTAGCTCTCTAATTTTTTTAGCTTTTTATTTTGAAATATTTATAGATTGACAGGAAGTTAGTGAAGATATTATTCCACTCTCTTCTTGCTCCTATTGTTGCTGTTGACAAATCTGTGTCAATTTAGTTCCTTTCTAGTTAGTCTGTCTTTTCTCATTGTCTCCTTTTAGGATCTTATCTTTGTTTTTGGTGTTCTGCAGTTTCACTATTAGGGCTATTGCACAACTCCAGAGAACACAAACCATTTGTGTGGTATCTGTGTGGATAGTGTCCTCAGAGTTCTGTATTCTGGTAAGTGTAGATGTGGGTTTCTTGCTATTTATCCAGTTTATGGTTTATTGTACTTCCTATATATGAGGATTTATATCTTTAATTGATTTTGGAAAACTCTTGAATAATTGCTGCTTTTTCATTGCCCACATTATCTATCTCTGGCACTTAGACTCGAGACACGTTAGACTAACTCACTTTATTTTACATTTACCTTAAACCATCTTTCATATATCCTGTATCTTTTTCTCTCTGGTTGCATTATGGATAATTTTTTCAGGTTTATCTTCCTATTCAAAAATTCTCTTTTCATTACTATCTAATCTGCTGTTTGACATCTCCATTGAGTTTTTCATTTTTATCATTTTAAAAAAAATTATTTCTAGAGGTTTTTATTTTTTCAAATCTATTTGAACATTTTGGGTAGTCTCTTGTTCTTTTCTCATGTTTTTAATTTCTTTCATTATTTTAAGCATGTAAACATTTATGTTCTGTATTTGATAATTCTAGTATCTGACATCTTTATTTTATTTTTTTGTTGAAACGATTATATATGTTTCTGAGGTACAAAGTTGACTATCAATATTTATGTAAAATATGTGATCAAATCAGGATAATTAGCATATTCATCTTTACAATATGTAGTCATTCTTGGTGTCCATTAACCCATTTCTTGCTGACCCCCCTCCTCCTCCTCCCTTTTCCACAGTACTGTTCTCTCCTTCTGAAAGTTCAGTGTATTATTATGATTGTTGTTTCTTTCTCTTTCTCTTTCCCTCTCTCTTTCTCTTTCTCCCTCCCTTCCTTCCTTCCTTTCTTTGCTCCCACTTATGAGTGAGGATATGTGGTATTGCTCTTTCTCTTCCTGGCTTATTTCATTTAATGTAATTTTCTCCAAGCTCATCCATGTTGCTGTGAATGGCAGAATTTCATTCTTTTTTATGGCAGAGGAGTATTCCATTGTGTATATATGCCACATTTTTCTTATCCAGTTATCTATCAACGGACATTTAGGTTGGTTCCATAACTTGACTATTGTAAACAGAGTTGTGATAAACATGGGAGTGCAGGTGACCTTTCGACATGATGATTTCCATTCCTTTGGATATATACCCAGTAGTGGGATTGCTGGATCATATGGTAGTTCTGTCTGTAGTTATTTGAGGAACCTCCGTACTGTTTTCCAAAATGGCTGCACTAATTTACAGTCCCACCAATAGTGTAGGAGGATTCCCTTTTCTCCACATCCTTGCCAGCTTTTGTTATTCTGTCTTTTTGATAATAGCCAGTCTAACTGGTTTTGATTTGTATTTCACTGATGATTAGTGATGTTAAGCATTTTTTCATGTACCCATTCGCCATTTGTATGTGTTCCTTTGAGAAATGTCTATTCAGACCTTTTGCCCATTTTTAAATTGGATTTTTTAAGTTGTTTGAGTATTTTGGATATTAATCCCTTGTCAGATGTATAGTTTGCAAATATTTTCTACCATTCAGTAGGTTGTCTTTTCATTCTGTTGATTATTTTCATTGCTGTGCAGATTTTTAGTTTGATATGATCCCATTTGTTTATTTTTTATTTTGTTGCCTGTGCTTTTGGAGTCTTTTTTGTGAAGTCTTTACCCAGTCCTACATTGTGAAGTGTTTCCCCTATGTTTCCTGATAGGAGTTTTATAGTTTCAGGTCTTATATTTAAGTCTTTAATCCGTTTTGAGTTGATTTTGGTATATGGAGAGAGATATGGTCTAGTGTCATTATTCCATGCATGGATCTCCAGATTTCCCAGCAACATTTGTTGAAGAGGCTGTCCTTTCCCCAGTGTATGTTCTTGGTGCTTTTGTCAAAGATCAGTTGGCTGTAAGTACATGGATTGATTTCTGGGTTTGCCATTCTGTTCCATTGGTCTGTGTGTAATATCTTTGTGGTCTGATTCTGCTGTTTATTTTTTTCTGCTTACCTTTGCTCATGGTGCTTGTATCTTTTGGAATTTTTTTTTATAGGCTCATTTTTCTTTGGACTCTGTAGGGATTCTTTAAGGCTTGGGTTAGAGGTTGAGGCCTTGGGTTGGGTTGGATTGAAGCTTTTCTTTCAGAAAGGAATTGTGGGGTTTTTTGGAGGGGAGGTTTTATAAGATTTTATTATGCACAGAGGGGAGAGGGGGCTCAATCCTTCTTGGCAGCTGCTTTCCTCATGGCAGCCAGGACATTGTTCAGCTCCTCTCACTTCCTCTTGCCGCGGATATGTGTCCCCACCCTTTTCTTGATGAACTTGAGGGCCCGTTTGTCCTTGGAGACCTTGAGCAGCTCCATGGCGTGGCGCTCATACGGGGCAAAGCCACACACCTCTCTGATCATGTCCCACATGAACTTTGTGTGCTTGGTGAGGTGCCCGCGCCGTCAGCTGTGCCTTGGCTTGCTCACGTTTTTGGTCACCCTGTGGCCCTTGCTAAGGCCCACAGCCATGGGGTAGCGCAGAGACATGGCTGCTAGTCTTCAATGGCTGCTGTGGCGGAACAGAAAGGAATTGTGTTTGCTTCTACAAGTCTTTTGGGGCACAACCAATTTATGACTACTTTAAATTAAATGTAGGCATGAGGTTTCTGGGAATGTACAGGTCATATGAATTGGTCCCTAAATCTATATGAAGACTGTCCTGTGGTTACTTACAAATTAAATAAATTTGTATCTTTTTTTTCCTCCTCACTAAGAGCCAAGGTCAAGATAGACACATTTTCTTGCTGATTCCCTTTGAAGGGAAGATTTACACTTTTCTTTTAGCTATAGCCCCTCCTGGCTTTAAATGGCAGCTTTGAATCTAACTTACTACCTTGCATATGCCGAAGGCTTCTGTGGCTGTTAAAACCCTTGCTGTAGGTTATCAGAGAGAGTGGGTAGATGCCCTTGGGGCAGCAGACTGTTTCAACCTTGGTTGCATCTTTGGATTCATGTTCTTGTTTTTAGTTTGGCCTCGGGAGATTTTTCTTACTCTTTTACAAGCTCACCATACATTTAAAAGGATTAAAAAATATATTTTATCCATCGTTTCTGATAGGGTATTTTAACATGTTTTTTCTGCCCTAATCACTGACTAAACTTTTATTTTTTGGTACATATTAAAGGGAAACTATGGCAATGTGGGTATGGGTAGCATTTCTTAGGGATTTATTTGTGGCCATTCTCAATATTGCCTAGGATGTGGGTATGTTTAAACACTTGACCTGAAACGTTGAAAATTACCCGTCACTAGAACTAGATCACAAAAGTGATCTACATGTTCTAAAGAGAACTGAATATACATTTTTAAATTTCCTAGTATTGCCAATAATATCCTTTTGACAGTATTTCATTTTAGTAAAAATCGTACAAGGTAATTTGAAAATGATTAAGGCATGTTGTAAAGAAATTGACTTTTCTTCTTCAGTGTGCTTTATTCAGTAACCTTTTTTTTCCAGTTTACCAAGCATTGGACAGAATCAAATGAACTGGAATCTAAATCATTAACTCCAGTATTCTGTAGAGCATCTGCAAATAAGTTAAAGAACAAAGAGAATGTATATACTCCTAAGTCTGCTGTAAAGAATGAAGAATACTTTGTATTTCCTGAGCCAAAGACTCCAGTTAATAAGAACCAGCAGAAAAGAGAAATACTCACTACACCAAATTGTTACACCACACCCTCAAAAGGTATTTACTAAGTGAATTAAGCAGTTGTAAAAAAGCTTCAAATTTCTTCTTATGTTAAGTAAACATATAGCAGGTCAGAAATTACTAGCATTGCTGTTAGGAATTTCTAAGAGGTCAAGCTGCTTTTTTATCATGTTATTTACATTAGTTGAAATGAAAGCATATTAGTCAACTTCTAATTTTTCTCAAATGATAGTAAGTTTTTCTCTATTTTACGTTTATAAAATTGAATCATAGCATTATGGGATATCAAAGCTCAAAGTCTCCTCTAATCCAACTCCTTTTTTCACAGCTTAAGAAACCTGAGACTCAGAGGAGTGAAGTGATTTGCGCAGTCACATATTTAGGCTTAGACCTTGTTTGCCCGTTTACACCCACTTATAAAGACTCAAGCTGAAGTCTCTGCTGAGTCCCTCTTACTACTCTGGCTCTCCACTTCTGGTATCTTGTCCTGTTGCATTACTGCCTGTACCCAGCAGACTGGGTAAATCTGTGATGCCTTTTCAGATATATTTGTCCGGGTCCAGATATCACAACTCTTCCATTTCCCTCGGTTTCCTGTTTAGTTTAATCATTATGCTTTTTAAGTAAACTGTTTCCTTTATGACACTTCAACGTTTTGGTTGCTGGCCTCATCTGGACACATTCTGTTTTGTCAGTGTACCTCTTAAAATATAGTGTCTAGAAGTAAACCCAGTTTTCTGAGTCTTACTAGGATAAGGTGGTGTCATGACACAGAGACTTCACCATGTTTATTGCAGCATGGCATAGTATGTAGTAAGGACCATATTTGTTGTCTGGTACATAGTAAGTGCCTGATGCCTTGTACATAGTAGAGGCCATATTTGTTGAATAAGGAATAAACTAGAGAGAGCCTGAAGGAATTTTATTTACCATCATCTAGTCTATGTCACTTTTTAAAATGATACCTAAATTTTATTAGCCTTTTTTCCCCCAGCAATTGTGACATTCTCTTGTGCTATGTTAAGAACCTAATGAACCCAAACTCTTAAATATTGCCATGTGAACCGCTGCTAAACCACATTCTGCCATTTTGTTTCTAGTTTGCTAATGGGGCTGATAGCCAGTTCAAGAGGCCAACTTCTTATCCATAAAGATATCATAGAAGACTTTGTCAGAATATTTGCTAGAATATTATTATGTTAATGGCATTCTCTGTTTCACCAACTCATATAAAATATGAGGCCAGTTTGGTGAAATAATATATGTTTGTGTGTGTGTGGCTGCCTGTGATTGCTGTGAGGGTTCAGTGAGATAACATCTCCACATAGTAGGGCCTCAATATAGCTGCTATTTCGTCTTTTTCCAGGGTCAGGTGGTCTCTTTCTCTTCCGTTATTTCTCTTAATATAGCCACAACATCCTTTCTGAGTCATGGGGTGGGACAGGAAGATAACATGGATCTTAGTTCACCTTAACTCATTCAGGGCTTTTTTTTTTTTTTCTTTTTTTAAAAAACATTTGACGCTACGATCCCTTCCATTATTGATATTTTCTACTTTTTATGTAACTCTGAAGGTTTTGAAATGTGGGTAGTTGGAATTTATTTTATAATCTTGAAATATTGTCAGTTTACATATCTTGTCCCTGTGAAAAAGACTGTTGGTCAGACTCTATTATTGGCCATTTTTGTTTAAACTTAAGAGCTATCTAAGGGAGCAAATAGATGAAGCCAGGTCTGATAGCTTCCATTAGCACTTTGCATTTTACTTTCACTGTGAGTTATTTTTGACATAAACTTTAATTTCATTTTTGTGACCCCTGTACGATACAGTTAGTGACAGTTTGTGGAATAGCAGCTATGTATGGTAGTAGATGCTCTCAGTATACAAGTTGAAAACTGTTTTCACAGATACAAGTATTTTTGATTACTTTTATTTTCTTGTTCTTCTGGAACTAATGAGAATAAAGATGAATAGTCATAAACAAAACCAAATCCCCAATCTCTTTTTAAAACTTGATATCATATCTTTGTTATTATAGTATAAATATTATTATCTCTCAAGGGCATAAAACTTTTAGATCATGAACGAAAAAATTAATCAGTGGTGACCATTTTTCTTAATGCAAATTTGGCACAAACTATCTGGGATGCAAATACTCTACTTAGAATAAAACACAAAATTCTGGAACAGGGAATATAAAAAATAACCAAAGCTCACAACTCTTTAATAACTTTTGTCAAGCTTTCACAGGGCACTGTTTTCACAGTCACAGGGCCTAAGAGGAATTAGATGGGGCTGTGAATTGAATTAACACCTTTCAATACCATATCAATTAAAGGCATAAGTTAGGCCCTTGTATAAATATAGACTGGCCTTAATATATAGAAAGGAGAATCAGTAATCATGAAATCTGTATTTATATGACCTATTTGGATTTATAATATTTATAATAAAATTATAAGCATGGCTTCAGTTGCAGTGAAGAAAAAGAAGAGCTACATATGCAAAGCAAAATTATTTTGTTTTTATTATAAATCACATGGAAACGTTTCTTTAAAGAATTAGAGCTTTTAACATCACTGTTCAAGTGATAGTATTTGTAGGTCAAAGAATGAGATGATATATGCTTTATTGGTAGAAATTTTAGAACCATAGTATATCAGCTACGTATGGTTTGTGTTTGTTGTTTTTCTAATAGCTAGAAACCAGTGCCTGAAAGAAACCCCAACTAAAACGCCGATAAATTCAGCAGGAACAGACAAATTAATGACAAGTGTCATTAGCCCTGAGAGGCGGTAAGTGTTCAGTTTTTTAGACTCTTTGATCTTTAGTATATGTAACCTGATTTCCTTTTTCATATATGATAAACCTGATTAAAATGAATCATCTCAGATTCTGTTGGAAACTATAGGATGTCTCTCTGTATGAGAATGGTCTGTGGCTATTACTGGACTTGTTGTCACTGCCTTCTTCAAGGGGTAGTATTGTGAAAGTGATCAGTAGTAGGACTGGCACCTTAACTTAAAGTATGGCAGGCTAGGAAGACAGTGGTCCTTACCCCAGCCATGTCATTCCCTCTCTGAGGCCTACTTTCGTGCCAGTAGAGTATAGATATCCACAAACAGATAGCAATCCCCCCAAATAGTAAAGGTACTATCTGGTGTTTCAAAGAAAACCACTCTTCTTGTATGAAAAGTTCCGTGGCATAGGTGACTGTTGTCTTTTATAGCTATTTTTTTTTTAAGCATGATCTCTTTGGGGAAAGTAGAATAGGAACTGGGAATTAAATGATAGTATGGAATTATTATTAATTTCCTTGATTTGTTAATGGCATTATGGTTATGTAGAAAAAAAAGTCTTTATTCATTGGAGATGTATGCTTAAATGCTTCAGAGTGAAGTGTCATAATATCTTCAGGTGGGTTACTTTCACATGGTTCAACAAATACTTACATGGATTTAATGTATTTATTATCTATATTCATAGAGAAAGCAAATGTGGCAGAATATTATCAATTGTTGAATCTAGGAAGAAATATGGGTGTTTATTGTGCTAGTCTTTCAACTTTTCTTTATATTTGACATTTAAAAATAAAAAGGAAGGGGAAAAGTAGTTTTGCCAAGTGGCAGTTGACTGGGAGGAAGGGCGATGGCTCCTCTCCAGTAGGAGATGGCTTTAGTGCTTCCTGAGAAGGAGTGAGATGATCTGGCCCTGGCATACCTGAAAGAAGTACCCTAATGTGTATAAAGGGACAAAAGCCCAGCCTATGAGGGCCCCAACAGGCAGGAGGCCCAGCTCTACTTGTTCTTTGTTTTTCTCTAAGGTGCCGCTCAGTGGAACTGGATCTCAACCAAGCACATATGGAGGAGACTCCAAAAAGAAAAGGAACCAAAGTGTTTGGGAGCCTTGAAAGGGGATTGGATAAAGTTATCACTGTGCTTACCAGGAGTAAAAGGAAAGGCTGTGCCAAAGATGGACCAAGAAGGCTAAAGGTAAGTGGACTGGAATTCTTTAATATGGATTTAAGAAGCTGGCTACTAACTGGACTGAAGTACTGAATGAATTGGTTAGTATTTTTTATTTACTTTTTAATTCGTTTAGTTATATATTTTCTGAGCAACTAAAATATGCATGTTTGTATACAGTGGGCTTTGGAGAAGGCAGAGGTAAATTAGACAGTCACTCCCTTCAAGGAGCAAACAATTATATTCACATATTCAAGATCAGATGGAGGAATTAATCATGGAGGTGGGGAAGCCTAGGGCATATGTGGGGAATTGAGAGCTGCATTAAGGGCTTGAGCTCACTTGTCATATCTCTGGCACATAGAAGAGTTCCTGGTAAATAGATACCTGTGTAGGCCCTCATGAAATATTTGAATGCGTGGGAAGATAATTTGAACGTTGAGTGTGGTGTGTGTGAGGAAAATAGTGAGTGACAGGCTGGGAAGGTCCTCAAGGACCTGGCTAAGAGGTTTGGATCTTACTTGATAGACCTATTATGCTTTAAAAGGGTTAATGTGTCAGTGATGTAGACAATATATTTGGTTGGGGAAGGAAAGGAAAAATAAGCTATTAGTACATATAAAATCCTTCTTGCTCTCTTACCTTCAGTCTGAGCATTCATTCAAATATCTAATGAGTGACATTTTTGTTTGGTAGAAGTAGAGGAATTAAGAGTTAAAGGGATAAGTAAGACAGCCTGTGTCCTCAAGGAACTCACAGAGTAGCAGTAAAAGGAGGCTGGGTTGTTGCTTTGACACCCTGGGCTTACTGCTGTAATAAAAACATGTTCCAAGAGGTGTGGGATCCAGAGGAGGGAGGAGATGATGATAGTGTTCCATGATTTGGGAACTGGGTCTGTGTTTAGTTTTTGCACTGAGCTTCTGGGTGGTTTGGGGGAAGAAAAAGCTGAGCTATTGGGTGTAAGGGTGCTTCCAAGAAGAAAGTTCTGAGATCCCATTTATGTCCCATCTTAAAGTGGAAGAAAATAGGACTTATCCATTAGTATTCATTGCCCTGTTAAACTTACAGCGTGCACTGAGAAGTTTTATGCTACATATAACTGTTTATTAGGCATATTTTATTCTTTTATTATGAGATATCTCTAGTTGGAGACAGTTATGAAGTATTTCAAATGCTGACATTGGGATTAAGAAAACCATAGTACCATTTCACATAAAAACATTAAATAGATAAAATTAAGGAAACTTATCCAACTACACATTACTGAGAAGCTAAGCAGTTATCAAATACTAATGGATAATGTTGTAAAAATGTTCACTTACGTAAATTTTTTGGAACCCAAATGCATTTTTTAAGGTAAACTGCTGCGGTTTTAGTTGACTTTCTAGGTAGTCCCCCAATACTTCCAGAATATAGGAGAAAAACACAAGATTGGGAATGTGAAGACCTGGGTTGTAGCTCTAGCTTCATACTGTGTATCTTTGATAAGTTGTTTTATTCCTTTCTTAATTTCCTTGTTTGTAAAATCTGGAGATAAGGCCTACCCTGGCAACCTCATGTAGTTGGGATGCAGAAACAAGACTCTACATATAGGTTACAACATTTCATATGAAATGCCTTATTAATATAAGGTGGTGTTCCAATGTGAAGCTTCATTATTATTATGAATATTTAGCATATTAACCCCAATGTACCTGAACCACAGTCCTAATTAGCACAAGCCTAAGATCTGAAACTTGATCAACTTTGGATCTTTAACTTTATAAATATTTTAAGTTCTTATAGAACTGAAGGATTGCTTTTTTCCACTAACTTTTTATATTTAAAAAACTATGAAGTTACAGAAAAGTTGGAAGAATAGTACAAAGAACACCTTAGTTTTTTAAGATAGCAAATCATATGTAGTCAAGCTCTCTTTTAGGAAGCAATCTATAATTTCATCTAAAATTTAATTAAATAGGATTAATTTTTTATTTTACAAAAGCAATATTTTAAATTGTGATTTGAAAGTGTTCAATTTATTATCTTGGCAGAGCCAATTCAGTTTGGTGAAAAGAGCCCTGGACTGGATCCAGGAGGCAGAGGGTGCCCTTATTTAACACTCACCTTCACAATGTTTGCCATATCTGCATATCATGTGCACTATTATTTATCTGATATTTTTTCTTTGTTGACTCTGTTTTAAAAAACAGATTATAGAGGTCTAATTGATATATAATAACTATATATTAAAACGTACAATTAATATGCTTCAGCATTATATGTAACACCTGTGAAGTCATCACAATCAAGATACTTAACTTTTCAAAACTTAAATTTATTTAAAAGGAAACTATATATCATTAGTTTTTGCTAATTTTATAGTTTTTGCTAACTATATATCACTAGTTTTTTCTGAATCAGATTGGAACAAACACATAAATACATAGATTTTTTATTGCAACATAGTTGTACATATCTGTACAGAGTATAAATATTAAAAAATATGTATCTATGTGTCACCTAGAGTTATCTTATATATCTTATAACACACTATGGGAAATTCGACCTTAAGAAATTTATATTTCTTCTTTGGACCACAGGTTCTTATTTTGAAAAATAAGGTAGTTATATCCTTTCCTACCTCAGAATTTTGTTGTTTATAAAAAGAACTCAGAGCTGGCTGGTTAGCTTAATTGGTTAGAATGTGGTACTGATAACAACAAGGTCCAGGGTTTGATCCCTGTACTGGTTAGCCACCAAAAAATAAAAAATAAAAAAATCTCAAATTTAAAAGATATGGAAACTATGATTTTGTGTTGCAGTGAAGGTAAAACTAGGAAAGTAGGAATTTTTGTGTCTGCAGGACCTTCTAAAACAATGCCTGGCACATAGTAAGCATCCAATAAAGAGTTGAATGAATGAATGGATGGATATTAATTAGAAATGAAATAGTCTCTGAGAATTATGCTGTCAGTCAATGAGAAAAAATAATTTGACATTACTTTTTATTTTACTTATTTTTTTTTTTGGTGGCTGGCTGGTACGAGGTTTGAACCCTGGAGAGTTACAATTTTTTTTTTTGGTGGCTGGCCTATACAGGGATCCAAACCCTTGACCTTGGTGTTATCAGCACTACACTCTAACCAAGTAAGCTAACCAACCAGCCCTTGACATTACTTTTTAAAAGGAATACCTGTTTTATTCATTTTGTCAAAGAATTGTCATAGAGTCAGCTCCTGGAATTTGGTAATATTCTCTAAATAATCCAGAAAGAATTAAGGAAACATGCCCAACTGTGTGCAAAGCAAACTTTCTAGTGCATTTATTTCTTCTTCCCACAGTTTACGTTTCAGGACTGTTAATGTCTTTACCATAGTGTGGGAAGAGAGAAACAGGTAAAGATCAAACAAATAAATTGATGCTATTTAATATTTACTTCTTAAAAAAGATTGGTTGGAGAGGAAGATGAAAGTATAATAGGGAAGATGTGGATGTTGTTACTAATAAACATCATTTCTCCAAGCTTTTCCAATGACATTAACTTACCAAGAGTTGGCTGTAAATTCTTTCAGAATTTTTCTTAAAATATTTCTATTTGAAAAGGTACTATATTGAGGAGTTTTGGATCTCTAGATTAAGGTGGGATGGTATTTGTGTTAATGTAAAGATTTATTTCTCATCCCTTCTTTTTCTGTTTTAAGCTTCACTATAATGTGACTACAACCAGATTAGTGAATCCAGATCAACTCTTGAATGAAATAATGTCTATTCTTCCAAAGAAGCATGTTGACTTTGTACAGAAGGGGTAAGAAGCACACTTACAGGATGTTGCATTTATTACTTAATATCTTTTGAACTTTGAGAAAATATGGATTGATGCCCCCCCCTTAAAAAAATATATTTCTCCCACCTCATTCCAAAAAGCTTTTAAGGTAGTATCATTTTCATAATTTACTCACTTTTGTATGAGCTATAAAAGTTTTTAAATGTATATATTGTCACCACTTTCAAAATTAGATTTTTCATTTCAAAATAGGAATATCTGAACTTCTTTCAGTTTTTAGATCCTCTGTTTCCCTTTGATTTTCTTCTTTACAGTAATATTTATAAGTTATAATCTAAATTAGTTGTGCACTTCAAACAAATCAGGGATTTGTATAGAATCCTCTTTATGACTGGCTACTTTACAGTATTGGGTTTTTAGTGTTTTAGGAGTTGTTTCACCTTAACTTTTTCTCACTGTTGAATGAACTGCCATCAAAGATTTCTTGATTATGATCAATATCAGATCTCTTCTGATTACCCGATATGTCCTTATTTCTAAGCATTTTCACTCAATTATTTCTCTTTAAAATTTCTTTATTAAAACAGCCAACTAGAGCCACATGTAAATAGAATAGTCAGTATATAAAGTAACATGTTAAGAAACAGTCTTTTGCAAATATAATATGACTTTTTACTATCTGTAAACGGTGGCAAGCATTACTTATACGAACCCTGGTTTTCTTCCTTAGGCTTCATTAGAACACATCTCTCTAACTTACTCTGATCTTTTCTTCATGCTTGGGGTTTACCCATGGTTCCAGAACCTCTAGCCAAATCTCTTATCACAGGCCTTTTGAAAATCTTTCCTTTAGCGTATGATCTCTCTATCAAGACATCACTAACTGGCTGTTAACTGATACTTTTTCCTTCTAACTTACTGATCAGCTGGAAGGCTTTCACCTTTTCTTGTCTTTTAGTCTTCTCTGTTTTACCTTCTTTTTGACAAAGCAGAGAGAAAAGTTGGGGCTGGCCAGTTAGCTTAGTTTGTTAGAGCGTGGTCCCGATAACACCAAGGTCTAGGGTTCAATCCCTGTACTGGCCATCCACTAAAAAAAAAAAGAAAAAAGAAAGACAAAAGTTAAGTGTTTTAGTGGTGTAATGTAACTAATCTTGGTTGAATTCCATTTATTATCTTTTCCAATCAGGATGAATTACTTTTTTATTTTCCATATGACTAAATTGTTCTATGCTTCATCTCCATGTTAAGAACCTTAACTACAGGGTGCATCTTTTGGCATTTCTGATATTGACTGTTTATTTTTAAGAGATCAAACTCCTTTTCCAAAACACATAACTAAAAAAAAGAATGATATTTTGTGAAATCTCATAATACTTAACATATACAAAGTAATTTCTCCACACTTCTGCAGAACAATGCCTAATCATGTGCCATTAAATATTTAGGGAACTGAAATTTAAAATTGACCCTATTGTTTATTGTTTATGTTTATCGAGGACCAGTAAGACAAGTAAAACTCTAAAGTTTAATGTAAACTAATTAAAAAATAATTTTATGGGCCGACCCCGTGGCGCACTTGGGAGAGTGCAGCGCTGGGAGCGCAGCAGTGCTCCGCCCGCGGGTTCGGATCCTACATAAGGATGGCCGGTGCGCTGCTCACTGGCTGAGCGCAGTGCGGCCAGTCACAAAAAGACAAAAAAAAAAAAATTTTACGTGAACTCAATTTATTCAACTTTTCAGGATCATACTTATTTCTTAAAATGAATTTAAGGCTTTGCTTAGACTGGGCCTTTCCATTATCAGAATAAGTAATGCAGCAGTTCTAGCTATAAATGCCATACATTTCAACTACAGGAATATACCATCTCCTTGGGCTTTCTTTTGCTTTTCTTTCTGCCATAATGATTAACAATCATGACCTGTTATTACTATTAGAAAAACCTCAAAAACATGTGTCCTTCTGACAGGTTAGTGACTTTAGCTTTATTTACATGAAATAAGTTTCTGATGACATGCACACACACAAAATATTTTTAATCTTCCCTTCACTTTCCTTTGTTGTGAACATTGTGGAAATGGCCTAATGTTCATGGATTACACTGTTGAAAGGGTTGCATAAAGAATGCCAGATTTCTTGAGCATGAATGGCACGTATAGCTATGAAAGAAGGGCTTTTCTTTGGGGCAAGGGAGAATTCTGGTAAAGCCGTATTATCCTTATTCTTCTTAGGATCCTAGTTCGTCTTCTGTGAAAACACCAGTCATACTCCATCACTAAAGCATAGCTAGGTCATTTGGAAACTGTAAGCAGTAATACATTGCTTCATGTGAAATAATGGTTCATTTTCTCCACTGGCCTCCTAGGGGCTTAGAAACCTCTTTTATTATATAGAATATTCATGCTTTTCCTACTAACTGGCTTCTTATCTTGTTTTTCACAGATATACACTGAAGTGTCAAACACAGTCAGATTTTGGCAAAGTGACAATGCAGTTTGAACTAGAAGTGTGCCAGCTTCAAAAACCCGATGTGGTGGGTATCAGGAGGCAGAGGCTTAAGGGTGATGCCTGGGTTTACAAGAGATTAGTGGAAGACATCCTATCTAGCTGCAAGGTATAATTGGTGGATTGTTTCCATCCTGCTGGATGAGTGTGGATGTGATACAGCCTACATGCAGACTGGTCTGATTGGTGTGATTATAAAGTCCATTGGAACTGCAAACTTGTTTCTTTTTTTTTTTTTTTTTTTTTGCAAACTTGTTTCTAAGGAGCTATCTTAAAGACCAATATCTTTTTGTTTTTAAACAAAAGATATTATTTTGTAGATGAATCTAAGGCAAGCCCATCTTTCATTATCTGTTACTGTCTTTTTTAATTATTTGGCTCTGTATATTAAAAACTGTTGACTTTCCTAGCTTTACTTCCATATGTGAATGTAAGCTTTTAACTATGTCTCCTTTTAATGTATAATTTCTGTCTGAAATAAAACCATTTGTGAATATAGCTGGCTTCTCATCTTCTTTGTGTTTGATTTTGATCCAAATAGAATCTCGAATGACTTCCTGACTATTAAGTAGAAACTATTTGGAATACGTTTTATCTGTTATCAAATATGCCTTGGGCAGAAAAACAGATAAGAATTCATTTGCATAATTTTTTCCTGTCTCTGATTTAAGTAGGATTTATTGAGATCGTTAACTAAGGCACAGCTGTGGTTACCAGAGTTAAACAACATTTAATATGTTGAATAAAAGAGTATTGACTTCAGTAAGTATGTTCGGTCAACAGTGATAAGTATCTGAACTATGAACCTCCATAAAATGTGACTTTATGTAAATTTCCCTAAGTCTCAATGTTGTCCCCAAATTTGTATTTTTATTTCATTTTATTGGTCTCTAAAGGCTAGAGCTCAAGTTTTATTTGTATGGATTTTACCAATTAAACTAGTTGGAGAAAACTAGCCCTATTTCTGGTCAGTAGAGAGGGAGTGTTTTGTCACTCATTTATTCAATAAACATTTACTAAATGCTTATATGCATTAGGTCCTGGGGCTGAAGATGATACTATCTAGTAAACTCAAGGAGTTCCGCCTATTATCAGGGGCAGATGCATAAACCAGTATTTGTAGCTTAGAGGGGATGATCAACTTTCCCTGGAGTTAGGGATGATTTCTTGGAAGAAACAGCATTTGTTTTTGAAGGATATATAGGAGTTCACCAGAAAGAGAAAAAGTAGTGTGGCATTCTTGACAACGAGAACAATATGTGCAAAGGCATGGAATTATAAAATGTCATTGTGTGTTTTTGGTAGAAGCAGAAGGTGATGCATAGAGAAATGGCAGAAGAGGGTTGATAGTTTAGCTGGAAATACATCAGGAAGGAACTTGAATGCCCCACTAAACTGTTTTGGCAAAGAGAGCTGTCAAAGGGTTTTTTAATTTTTTGTAACAGCTTTTTTGAGATATAATTTGCACATCCTAAGATTTACCCCTTTAAAACATATACAACTCAGTAGTTTTTTACTGTGTTCATAGTTGTACAACCATCACCACAATCTAATTTTAGATCATTTTCATCATCCCAAAAGAAATCCCATAACCATTAGTGGTCATTCCCCATTTCCCCACCCTGCAGCCCCTGGCAACCGCTAATCTATGTTTTGTCTCTATGGGTTGACTATTCTGGATGTTTGATATAAATGGAATTATATAGCATGTGGCCTTTGAGGTCTGCTTCTTTCACTTAGCATAACGTTTTCAAGATTTATCATGTTGTAGCATGTTAGTACTTCATTCCATTTTACAGCTGAATAATATGCCATTGTATGGATATATCACCTTTTATTTATATTTATACATTTATTAGTTGGTGGACATATGTTTATATTAGTCTGTTTCTGTTGCTTATAATATAAATACCTGGAACTAGATGATTATAAGAAAATGAAATTTATTGCTTACAGTTTTGGAAGCTGGAAGTCCGAAGTCCAGGGAACACATCTGGTAAGGGTTTGGTGGTGGCAACAGTGACCCAGGGGTCTTACATGGCAGAAAATGGCAGAGCAAAGAGAGACTAACCTCTCTTGTGCTCTTCTTTTAAAGCCCTCAGAACAATGCCCCTGACCACCATTATTAATCCATTCACTATGGCATGGTCCTGCAATCTAATCACCTCTTCAAGGCCCCACCTTTCAATTGTCATAGTAAGATTTCCTACCCTCTTAACACTCACACTGGGGATCAAGCTACTAATCCATAAAACTTAGGGGACATAATCGATATCAGGGTTGTTTCCACTTCACGGCTGTTATGAATAATGCTGCTATGAGCATTTGTGTTCAAGTTTTTGTGTGGATATATGTTTTCAATTGTCTTGTTTATGTACCTAAGAGTGATTCTGAGTCGTTTAACATTTTGGAGAACTATCAAACTGTTTTCCTGTACCATTTTATGATCCCACCAGCAATTATGAGGGTTCTAACTTTTCCACTTTCTCCCCAACAGTTGTTATTGTCTGTCTTTTTTATTTTAGCCATCCTAGTGTGTGTGAAGTGTTATCTCACTGTGATTTTGAGTTGCTTTTCCCTAATTTAATGGTGACAAGCATCTTTTCATGTGCTTATTGGCCATCTCTATATCTTTTTTTGAAAAATGTCTATTTAGATCCTTTGCTGATTTTCAGCTGGGTTGTGTTTTTAATGTTGAGTTGTAAGAGTTATTTATATATTTTAGATATAAGTCCCTTATCAACTATATGACAATATGTGTTAATGATGTAATATTAAATAATGATTGAAAATGTCTTTTCCCATTCTGTGGGGTTTGTTTTACTTTCTTGATGATGTATTTTGAAGAACAAAGTTTTAAATTTTCTGCAGTCCAATTTATTTTTGTAAAACATATGAAAAGGATCACTGTTCTATCCTTATGGGAGGTGGCTTGGGATGAAACATTGATACTCAAAAAGTTTTGACCATGAACCACAGCAGGAAGCAAGTACACATAATGTAAGCGCTAATACATTAGTAGTATTTTATTTTGGTTTCAATTTACATTTCTCTAATGACATTGGGATGTTTCACACAAACATATATGATTTACTGCCTTACTATAAGTGATAATATTTTCTATTTTCTCCTTTAAACATCTAGTCTGACAATTGTAATCTTTAAATTGGAGTTTTTAATACATTTGCTTAAAAAAATTTTTTTTAATTATCTTTTTAGGGGATCAGGTTTATTGATATATAATTTGCATGTAGTAGAACCCTTTTTAGGTGTACAGTTTGAGTCTTGATGAATTTGTATAGTTGTATAACCACAACTACCACCATATTGAAATTAGAACATTTTCATCATCCCAAAAAGTTTTATCTTGTCAACCCTTCCCCCTTGCAGGCAGTGGCAATCACTGATCTGATTTATATCTCTGTAATTTTGTTTTTTTTTCCAGAGTGTTATATAAATGGAATCATTCACTATGTGGAAGCTTTTGGGTATAACTTCTTTTCACTTAGCATGATGATTTTGTGATTTATCCTTGTGGTTGCCCGTATTATTAGCTCATCCTTTTTTATTATAGAATTGCCCATCAATTATATATACCAAAGTTTGATAATCACTTTTGAGCTTTTATGAATAAGGCCAGTATAATCATCTATGTGCTGGTTTTGTGTAGGCGTATGTTTTCATTTTACTTGGGTAGATACCTAGGAATGTGGTCAGTGTATGTTTGTATAAGAAACTACCAAAAGTTACTTGCACGTGTGAGAAATCATGCATTGAAACACTGTTTTTATTGGGAAAAATTACAAATGAACCAAATATCCATTAATAGGGTACTAGTTAAATGAATTCTGACAATGTAGTATAATGCAGCTGTAAAAAAGAATAAGAACGATTTTTACTGATAAGGAATAATTTCTGAGTTATATTATTGAATGAGAAGAGCAAGGAGCAGAATAGTGCTTGTCAAATGCTTGTGTTTATTTTTTAAAAATGGAAGAAAGACCATAGCACATTACAGATACAGTTAAATATTTAAGTGCAAATATGAATATGACTGTATACACATGATTGTATCAATAGAGCTGAAACACAAGGAACCAGTAATATTTGTTGCCTCAGGGGAGCAGAACTGGGTGTTGGGGACACAGGGATAAGACAGTCTTTTTGGTGTATCCTCTTTTGATCCTTTTGAATTTTGCAACCTTATGAATATATTGCCTGTTCTAAAAATAAAATATAAATTAAAGATTGTGCCTAAAAAGAGAAAAAAACCCACCAAATTGTTTTACAAAGTGACCATATCATTTTGCGTCTCCATCAGCAGTGTATGAAAGTTGCCATTACTCTTGATGTTTGTCAGCACTCAGTATTATCTGTTTTTCAGAAAGTTAACCCATTCTAGTAGGTATGTAATAGTATCTTATTTTGGTGTTAATTTGCATTTGCCTAATAACTAATGACATTGAGCATCTTTCATGTGCTTATTTGCCATCCATATTTCTTCTTTCATGAAGTGTTATTTAATTCTTTTGCCTGTTTTTATTAGTTATTTTTTGAATTATTGAGAGTTCTTTATATATTCTTATACAAGTTCTTTATCAGATGTGTGCTTTTCTCTCATCTGTGATTTTTCGTTTTCTTAATAGTGATTTTTGAAGAATAAAAGGTTTTAATTTTGATGAAATTCAATTTATCAATATTTGAATTTTATGGTTTGTGCTTTTTAAGGCATATGTAAGAAATTTGCTTAACATAAGATCACAAAGATTTTTCTCCTGTTTTTCTTCCAAAGATCTTGTAATGTTGGCTGTTATATTTGGGTCTGCGATCCATTTTGAGTTGAGTTTTGTATATATTGTGAGGTAAAGGTAGAGAGTTTTTCGTTGTTGTTGTTTTTGCATATGGTGTCCAGTTGTTTTAACACCATTTATTGAAAAGATTCCTTTCTCAATCATCGTCTTTGTCAGAAATCTGTTGTCCATATGTGTGTGGATGTATTTCTGGACTCTGTTCTGTTCCACTGTTCTACATGTCTGTCCTTACACCAATATTATACTGTTTTAATTACTATAACTTCATAATTTAGAATCAAGTATTATGGGTTCCCATATGCACTGAAGATGGCGGCTGCTATGGGAAGATTGTTCCAGGCCTCAGTTGCCCAACATGTGAATGCCAATACTTGGGACATTTCTGCCTCTTAAGCCGTTAGGCCTGTTGCTTCTGGAAGAATGTGCTTGACAAACATATTGTGGTCTAGTTCTGGTCAAGCAGAACTTACCTTTGGCACAGTTCCTCACACCAAACTCCTGCTGTCACCCAGCATGCGCCCTATTTTAAGGGTACAGCCGTTATCAATGGAGAGTTCAAAGAATGAAGACCTGATGACTTTAAGGGGAAATATTTGGTGCTTTTCTTCTGTTCTTTGGATTTCACCTTTGTGTGTCCTACAGAAATTATTCCTTTTAGTGACAAAGCCAATGAATTTCACAATGTGAAATGTGAAGTTGTTGCAGTCTTAGTGGAGTCCCACCTTACCCATCTTGTCTGGATAAATACACCAAGGAAGAATGGCTGTTTGGGCCACATGATCATTGCACTCAGATTTAGCTAAACAAATTTTCCAAGACTACGGTTTGCTGGTAGAAGGTCCTGGTCTTGCACTAAGAGGGCTCTTCATAATTGAGCCCAACGGAATCATCAAGCTTCTGAGTGTCAGTGATCTCCTAGTGAGCAGAAGCGTGGAAGAGGCCCTCCACTTGGTGAGGTCATTTCAGTTCATGGAAGCTCGTGGAGAAGTCTGCTGAGCAAACTGGGCACCAGATTCGCTTATAATCAAGCAAAGTCTTGACTGCTTCCAAAGAATGCTTTCCTCCTACCCCACCCCTTGTGGCTGCTGCCCCCCCCACCAAAGAGTACTTTGAGAAGGTAAATCAGTAGATCATCCTGTGGGCATCTGCAGCTTCTTCTCACACCAGAAGAGAAACCACAGTTGGAACCCATTTTTAGCATTTCATAGATGATTATTTATAGAAGACAAAATAAACAATTATGCTTGTATTAGTAAATATCACTCTAAATGTTTTTGTAACACTAGCTATGACTCTTTAAATGGTTAGTTGCTAATACAAGGAGTCATTTGTTGATAACATCTTGATGGCTAGCTAGTTTCTACAGAATGCCTTGTTTATCTTTTTCTTAGATCATGTCTTCACTGGGTAGAGGAAACATTCTTTTTTCTTAGTCTTGCTTGAATCTGTCTACACCAAAGTACAACAAGCAGTGAAAGCTTCTGATCAAGGGTCCTGAAATTTTCTTGAATTTCTTTATTAAACTGAATTTTAAGGTAACAAAGGTAATAGTTTTAAGTCATTAGCATCAGCAGTCTAACTCAACCTTTGCAATGGATATATATGTGATTGAAACACATATGAATAATGTTATTTTAAAAACATGATGGCAAAGTGACTTAACTGATCATGCATGATTCCCATCCCTGTGATTTATTGTTTACATAGTTATTTTACTTATTCATTAGCTGACTTAATATCTGCATACATTTCTAGACATTAATTTGGTATAATTATAAAGGATATTTATTGAATCCAGGGGTTGCATTTTGTAGTCATTGTAATGATTTTCTTTCTTGAAGTGTTAAATGTAAACTATGTAATACAAAATAAATGTATTACAGAATAAAATCAGGTAGTATAGATTTTTCAACTTTGTTCTTTTTCAAAATGGTTTTGGTGGTGCCATATGAATTTTAAATTCAGCTTGTCAATTTCTATAAGAAAGCCTGCTGAGATTTTGTTTAAGATTATATTGAATCTGTAGATGAATTTGGGGAGAATTGACATCTTAATAATATTGATTGATTTGATCTGTGAACATGTTATTTGGTTGTCTTTAATTTCTCTCAATGCTTTCATATTTTTTGTTGCTTTTGAACATGGTATTTTCAAAATTTCAGTTTCTAATTGTTCATTGCTAGTATACTGAAATACAATTGAGGTTTATATATTGACCTTGTACTCATATTTTGTGACTTTCCTAAACTCACCTGTTATTTCTAGTAGCTTTTTTGGGTAGATTATTAAGGATTTTTTGTGTAAATAACAATGTCATTTATGAACAAAGCCATTTTCTTTCTTCTTTTTCAATCTATATGCCTTTTATTTCCTTTTCTTACCATATCACGTTGGCTAGGACCTCCAAAATGATGTTGAATAAAAGTGGTGAGAGAAGACATTTTTGCCTTGTTCCGGATCTTATGGGAAAGAGTCATTTTTTTTTACCATTAAGTATTATGTTAAATGTAGGTTTTTCATAGGTGCTTGCTGTCAGATCAAGGAAGTGCCCTTTATTTCTGGTTTGCTGAGTATTTTAAATGAATAAATGTTGGATTTTGTCTTAAGTTTTTATTGCATCTATTGAGATGATCATTTTTTTTCTTAAATTTGCTTATATGGTGAATTACCATAAATTTACTATTAATGTAACTACCGGTATAGTTGGAATTATATCTACTATTTTACTATTTGTTTTTCTTTGATCTAACTGTTTTATATTCACCTTTTCTTCTTTCTTGTCTTCCTTTGAATCAAATACTTTGTATTAGTTTATTGTTTGCCATCTGTTAACTTGTTATACATTTGTTTTACTCTCTTTTTAGTGGTCATGCTAGATTATAACATGTATCCTTAGTTTATTATAGTATACCATAGCACTTTCCAAACAAGGCAAAAACCTTCCAGAAATTTAAATACATTATCTTCTGCTTTTTTTTCCATTATAGTTGTCTCCATTTTAATTCCAAAATTCATTACTCTTACTGTGTTTTACAATCAGTGTTTATTTATATTTACTTACATGTTTAACTTTTTTAATAAAGTTAACTTTATTACTCTATCTCTTTCTGCATTTCCATGTTTTCACCTAGGTCATTTTTTCCCCTTTGACCTTTGCCTAAAGAACTCCCTTTTATATTAATTTTAGTGCAGGTATGCCAGTGGTGAATGCTTTCATTTTTTGTTTGTCTGAAGGCATCTTTATTAATTTCACTTTTATTTTTAAAAATTTTCCCACTGGGTACAGAATGCTAGATGGGCAAGTTCGCTTTTCTTCTTCTTTCACCATTTTAAAGATGTCATTCCATTGTCTTCTTTCTGGCTTCTGTCATTTCTTTGAGAAATCATCTATCGATTTTATTGTTTGTTTGAAGGTAATGTTTCTTTTTCCTTTGGCTGCTTTAACAAAATTTTTATTTGTTTTTGGTTTTCAGTAGGTTGACTACAATGTACGTAAGTGTTTTGTTTTGTCTTTTGGTATTTATGTTGGTTGGGGTTTGTTGAAAGACCTTAATCTTTACGTTAATGTCTTTATCAGTTTTTAAAAATTCTCATCTGTTATCTCTTAAAATATGAGGACACTTTAAGAAGTTCATGGAAAAAAGGAATTAAAAGATCATACAAATCTTTTCATGAACTCTTTGAGGACCCCTTGTACTGCTTCTGCCCCTTTCTTTCTTTCCTCCTGGGACTCCAGTTACATGTAAGTTAAACCTTTTCATTGTGTCCCACATATATCTTTTATACTCTTTTATGTATTTTCCATTCTTTTTCTCTGTGGTTCAGTTTGTTTACTGACATGTCTTCCAGTTTACTAATTTTGTCTTCCGTTGTGTCTAATCTGCAGTCACTTCTATCTATTGATTCTTAAATGTGGCAATTATATTGTTAACTTTAAAATTTTTATTTGATTATTTTTAAAAACGGATTTCAATTCTCTGGCTAAATTTAAAAATTTTTTTTATCTGGTTACTTTATGTCATCTTCTACTTTCTTGAACTTAAAAATCAGTATTTTAAAAAAGTTTTTGTCTAATAACTATGTCAATCACCTTTGGGTCAGTTTTTATTGTCTATTTTTTCCCTTAGATTTTCAACATATTTCTTGGCATGTCTAGTAACTTTTTACTGAATGCTAGATACTGTATATTAAAAACAATTGCAGGTGATATTTTTCTTAAGGACAATTCACTGTTTCTCTGTCAAGTAGAGAGGGTCAAGGTTGATCACCTTGATTCTGTCAAGACTGAACTGATGCTTTCAGTTCATCCAGGGGTTTCGACTGAGAGCCTGCTATATTCACCAGGACCCATGTTCCCACAAGGTCCTGAAATCTAATTTTTGCCTCCTCAACACTACAAGAGTGTAGAAAAATGCTTTTGGTTAGTTTTGGCTTAATTTTTTGCTTCCAGATTTGTACACTTCAGAATTTATAAGTGTTTTGATGGGAAAATTGATCATGTGTTTGAGGCCAATTTTGTTACTCCAGCCCTGTACAAACTTCCAAAGCTGTTTTGTTTCTCTGGTCCTCAGCAGTGCCCCTCTGTTTGGATAAAGCCAGACTACTGATGGATTGCAACCTGCAGTTTGTAAAATGCTGGACTAGAATGGGGAAAGATTGGTGGCTGGGGGAACAGCTAGTTAACTATTGCTGTTGCCCAGGAAGTAGCATAGAGGATAAATATAGTGATACGGATCCAGGAGATGGGTAGAATTATTAGGATTTAGGAGATGATTGGTTGTCAAAGGGGAATGAGATGGTGGAATAAAGAATGCTCTGATGTTTCTGGCTCAGACACCTATGTAGATAGGCAAGCCACTTACCAAACTATGGAGTAAATAATACAGGAGAGGGATCTGTTTTAGGGAGTTAAGATTGAGTTCACTTTTACACATGTTGAGTTTGAGATTCCTGTATGACATCCAAGTGAAAATTTCTAATGTGCTGAAAGAAACATTTATTTGGAACCCAGGAGAGATAGGAACTGGAGACATGAATTCGTTATTCATTAGTGGATGGGTAGAAGTTTTCAAATCAATTGTATATATTTTTTAGTTATTTGTAACATCAATTCAAAATAGAAATGCTGTTATTAGTTCTACTACCCACCAGATTGGATCGAGTAAAAAATAGGTACTTTGCTGTTTTGGCTAAATCTTGCTTTTCTGTAAGGAAAACAAAATGTTAATGGTTGCCATGTCATCTAAAACATATCACTTAGCTCTAATTCTATAGAACCACTTGAAAATTAAAGGGCTGTGTAGGCATGAGTTAAGTAAATGAGGCTGGGTCAGTTCCTAAGAGGCAAATGTGATTTAGATTGTTGGCACTAAACTAAATCTGCATAGTTGTAAGTCTGCTTCACCCTCCATTGGCCAAACACAGTGGGGCTTTTCTTTAGGGTATCTATGAATTTTATGTCTGGAGGGAGGCAGTATAAAAGGATGATAAGGGAACTTGTGAAGAATGGTTGAAGCAATTGGGAGTTTGGGACCTGGAGAAGACTTAGGGCATTACCCTTAATTATCAAAACTACTGCCAAGTTGGGGGGAGAGTATGGGACTTATTTTGAGTGACAGTAACAGGCAAAGTGAGTCCAGTGAGAAGTTGGAGGTAGAAATCATACCTTATTCATCTTTGTGTCTCCAGCATGTAATAGTGTCTGGAACATAGTAGAGACTCAGCATATGCTTAAGAAGTTGAACCATATTAAACTTGTATTAGTCCATTTTCTGTTGCTTATAACAGAATACCTGAAACTGGGTAATTTATAAGAAAACAAAATTTCTTGCAGTTTTGGAGGCTGGGAAGTCCAACGTCCAGGGGGCAGGTCTGGTGAGGGCCTTCTTCTTGGGGGGGACTCTATAGAGTCCCATAGTGATGCAGGATATCACATGGTGTTGAGGGGGAAGAGTGCTTTTTATGTGCTCCTTATAAAGCTATCACTCCACACTGATGATATGTGTTAATCCATTAACCCATTAATGATTAATCCACTCATGAGGGCAAGGCCCTCAAGATCCAATCACCTCCTAAAGGCCCCACGTTTCAACATTGACACATTGGGGATCAATCTTTTACATGAGTTTTGGAGGGGACAAATATTCAACGCATATCATAACTTAAGCTCACAATGAAGAGCTATCAAAAAACTCAAAGCTGTCTGATAAGAGAAAGGGCTACTTGGAGATATTAGTGGTTTCAGATCATCACAACATCACAACAATGCTATGTATTATACATGTTAACTCATTTAATCTTTATTCTGCAAGGCAGGTGGTATCCCTTTTTACAGAGGAGGAAGCTGAGGCTCAGAGAGGTAAAGTAACTTGTCATAGAACTTGTAAGTGCATTGGATTTGAGCCAGGGATGAAAGGCTCCAAAGTTCATGTTCTTTCCTATGCTAGAAATAGAGGTAATACCTGTCTCCTGAAATTGAACCATACAAGAAAGCATGATTATATATAATATATTTTTTTAAGAGATTGCCTTTTTAGAGCAGCAATCACACAACTGTTTAAGATGTGGGAAAACTTTACTAATTCAGACTTTACTACTGTGTAATTTACTACAGTTGAGTGTGCTTTGTGAGTCTTATTAGTAAAAGTAAAAATATCAAAGTGCCTTCCTCTGAATAAAATGAGTATAGTCTACTAAGAAAATAAGAATTGAGCCTGCTCTCTCTGCTTCCACCACCTTGCAATGTGAGACCCCTGGGTCACTGTTGCCACCACCAGATGGACTTTGGACTTCCCAGCCTCAGAAACTAGACTCCAGTGACAACAGGGAATGGCCTTTGCAGTTCAAGAGACCGCGTGCCCATCTAGAGATAATCACTGGAAGTTCTGGGAGAGGCTGCCTCATTTACAGGCAACAGCTTTGAAGTATGGAGCAGGAAAAGAACTGTTTCTTAGCTGCAAAAGCGAGTCTCTAAACAGGGAACACAGCGCCAGGGCTGCTGTTGACACTGCCAGGATGCTGGAGGCTGAGGCCGCGCTGAAGGCGGCTAGCTGCCCTATTCAGGATTCGAGGTTTCAGGCCGGCATAAAAGAAGATTCCTGGGAGCGCCCGAGCCGTGCCGCGGGACCGAGTGAGCAGCCCGAGGTGGTGGCGGCCGAGAATGGGGACGGCGACAATGCAGAGGCAGAGAGGGAGCCGCCCGACCTGGCACAGCCCCGTGAGTGACCCCCGGCCCGGCCCTGCTCGGGGGGCAGACACCTGCCCGGCTTCCGCCTGCCCCACCGAGCCACTCACCGGCCCTGGGGCTGCCTCCATTTTCTCAGGTGGTGGCAGCACCAGCCTGGCATGGCCAGGCCTGTCCTCCTCACCTGGCTCGGCTCCTCACTGAGCCTTCCCACTTGCTTGCCCAGGCGCAGGGCTTCCCGGGGCCTGCGGGCCAGCCTCCCCTCCCTCTCCCTCCGCGGTTCTCTGGCGGGGCTGGTCGTGTGGGGCATCCCCGGCCAGCGTCTGGAGGGCAAGGAAGTACGGGCTGGGCCGACTGTCACTCCACTGCACCCTGGGCTCTGGCCCCTGGTAAACTTCCTGTTACCAGAAGGCAGATACCATCTCTGCGGCCACCAGTTCAGAAAAACGCCTAACCAATTTCTGGTTAGGAATAATGTGGTCGCAGAGTTCCCGAGTTCGCTTGAACCTGCCAGAGAGCTGACTGCGGGCGGGCACCGGACTCGGTCCATGCCCGGGGGATTCAAAGGTGAACCGTGTGCTGTGGGCTCCTCCCCCGAGGAGCTCACGCTCTGGTGTGGGAGATAAGACAAGTACACAAATAACCACGATACCAGGAGGAAGGTGATAAGTACCGAGAAAGATCTACACAGTGCTAAAAAGGCACCCAGAGTGACCGGTCATCTGCGCCTAGCAGAAACCTGGTAGACTTCCTGGGCGAGGTGGTGCCGAGCAGGGTCTTGAAGGCCCAGCTGATAGACGAGGGTTGCAGAAGACACGTTCCAGCCCAGCCCAGTGCGCACAGAGCGGGGAGACGTCCGGCTAGGGAGGCAGAGACGACAGAAAACACACACTCTGTGGGGCTGCCACTGCGTGATCCAACAGCCCGGGCCAGAGCACACGGAACAGGGAGAAGTCCTGCACAGGAAGTGGAAGCTCAGCAGAGACCACACACCCTGAGGTACCGCCCCATGATCCAGCAGCCCAGCAGAGTCCAAGCTGACCAGAGAGGTGGCTCCCCAGAGAGGCCCAAGACCCGAGGCAACCACACACACAAGGCACTAGAGGCCAACTGAGCAGTCACGGAGGTAACCATACCAAATTGGCAACCACAACAACATCTTAGTTAGTCAATAGTCTCAAACCGGTGGACTGTGAAAGCGCCTGCCACAATGAATAAACATAAAGAAAAAAGATACCAGAAATACAAAAAATCAAGAAAGTACACCACCAAAAGTTAATAAATCTCAAACTCTAGATCCTATAGAACAAGAAGCCCTTGAAATGACTGACAAGGAATTTCGAGTGATTTCTAAGGAAACTGAATGAGATATGAGAAAACTCAGCTAGACATCATGATGAAATGAGGAAAAGTATACAGGACCTGAAAGAGGAAATGTACAAGGAAATTAATGTCCTGAAATAAAATGTAGCAGAACTTGCTGAACTGAAGAAGTTATTCAGCGAAATAAAAAACAAAACGGAGGGTTTAACCAGCAGGGTTGTCGAAATTGAAGACAGAACCTCTGAACTTGAAGATGGGCTGTTTGAAATAACACAAGCAGACAAAAAAAAAAAAAAAAGAAAGAAAAAGAAAAAAGAATCAAAGACATTGAAGAAAATCTGAGAGAGATATCAGACAACCTTAAGCGCTCAAATATCCGAGTCATGGGTATTCCAGAAGGGGAGGAAAATGGAGATTGCATTGAAAACATATTCAACAAAATAGTGGCAGAAAACTTCCCAGGTATAGGAAAAATCACAGATCTTCAGATCCAGGAAGCTCAACGATCTCCAAATGTATTCAACCCAAAAAGGCCTTCTCTAAGACATGTTATAGTCAAATTGGCAAAACTCAGAGACAAAGAGAAAATCTTAAAAGCTGCAAGAGAGAAGCATCAAATCACCTATAAGGGAACCCCAACCAGGCTAACATCAGACTTTTCATCACAAACCCTAAAAGCCAGAAAGGAACGGGATGATATATTCAAAATACTAAAAGACAGAGATTGCCAGCCAAGAATACTTTACCCTGCAAGGCTATCCTTCCTAAATGAAGGACAAATAGTATATCTCTCAGACAAACAAAAACTGCGGGAGCTCACTACCACACGACCACCCTTACAAGAAATCCTCAAGGGACTACTGGGTTTGGTTCCTGAAAAATAACTACCACTGCCATAAAAACCCAAGAAAAATCAAAACCCACTAGTATAATAAAAATGGCATCCATGAAGAGAAAACAAACAAACAAAAACACTATCTACAACCTAAGGAACCAACAAACACAGAAACGAAACAGTAAATCAGAAAGCAAGGAACAAAAGACACCTAAGACAACCAAACAACCAAAAAAATGCTAGGAATAAATCAACACCTTTCAATAACAACTCTTAATGTAAAAGGCTTAAATTCCCCAATCAAAAGACACAGACTGGCTGACGGGATTAAAAGGAGGACCCAACTATATGCTGCCTGCAAGAGACCCACCTCACCCATAAAGATTCACGTAGACTAAGAGTGAAAGGATGGAAAAAGATTTACCATGCAAACAGAAAAGAAAAACGAGCTGGAGTAGCTATTCTTATATCTGACAAAATAGACTTTAAACTAAAAACCATAAAAAGAGACAATGAGGGACACTACTTAATGATAAAAGGACTGATGCATCAAGAAGACATAACAATCATAAATATGTACGCACCCAATGTAGGAGCAGCCAGATTTATAAAACAAACTCTGTTAGATCTAAAGAAGGAAATAGACATTAATACCATAATAGCAGGGGACCTGAACACCCCACTGTCAATATTAGACAGATCATCTAGGCAAAGAATCAGTAGAGAAACACAAGATCTAAACAATACTCTAGACCAATTGGAATTGGCAGATATCTACAGAACATTCCATCCAACAACCTCAGAATATTCATTCTTCTCATCAGCACATGGATCATTCTCCAGGATAAATCACATATTAGGCCAGAAATCAAGTCTCAATAAATTCAAAAAAATTGGAATTATCCCATGTATTTTCTCAGCCCACAATGGATTAAAACTAGAAATTAATAACAAACAAAACTCTGGAAACTATACAAACACATGGAAATTAAACAGCATTCTACTTAATGACATATGGGTCCAAGAAGAAATCAAGCAGGAAATCAAAAAATTTCTTGAAACTAATGAAAATAATGATACATCATACTAAAACCTGTGGGATACTGCAAAAGCAGTATTAACGGGGAAATTTATTGCATTAAATGCTCACCTCAGAAGAATGGAAAGATGGCAAGTGAACAACCTAACACTTCACCTTAAAGAACTAGAAAAACAAGAACAATCCAAACCTAAAGTTAGCAGACGGAAAGAAATCATTAAGATCAGAGCAGAACTGAATGAAATTGAAACCCAAAAAACAATACAAAAGATCAATGAATCAAAAAGTTGGTTTTTTGAAAAGATAAATAAAATTGAGAAATCATTAGCATGGCTTACAAAAAAAAAAGAAGAGAGAAGATTCAAATAACAAAAGTTAGAAATGAAAAAGGCGATATTACAACTGATTCACCTGAAATACAAGGAATAATTCAAGACTACTATAAACAACTATACGCCAACAAATTTGAAAATCTGGAGGAAATGGATAAATTTCTGGACACACACAAGCTCCCAAAACTGAACCATGAAGACGTAGAAAATTTGAACAGACCAATAACAATAAAGGAGATTGAAGCTGTTATCAGAAGGCTCCCAACAAAGAAAAGCCCAGGACCAGATGGATTCACAGCAGAATTTTACCAAACATTCAAAGAGGAATTAACACCAATTCTTTACAAACTATTCCAAAAGACTGAAACGGACGCAAATCTCCCAAACTCATTCTATGAAGCAAACATCATCCTGATACCAAAACCAGGTAAAGATATAACCAAAAAAGAAAACTACAGGCCGATATCCTTGGTGAATATAGATGCAAAAATCCTCACTAAAATACTAGCAAACAGAATAGAGCAACACATACGTAAAATTATTCACCATGATCAAGTGGGATTCATCCCAGGGATGCAAGGTTGGTTCAACATATGCAAATCAATAAATGTGATACACCATATTAATAAAGTCAAACACAAGGACCACATGATCATCTCTATAGATGCTGAAAAAACATTTGATAAAATTCAGCACTCATTCATGACAAAGACCCTCTATATGTTAGGTATAGAGGGAAAGTATCTCAACATAATTAAAGCCATATATGACAAACTCACTGCCAATATCATCCTGAATGGGGAAAAGCTGAAAGCTTTTCCTTTAAGAACAGGAACTAGACAAGGATGCCCACTCTCACCACTCCTATTCAACATAGTGTTGGAAGTACTAGCCAGAGCAATCAGAGAAGGGAAGGAAATAAAGGGCATCCAGATTGGAAAAGATGAAGTCAAACTGTCCCTGTTTGCAGATGACATGATCCTATATATCGAACAGCCTAAAACCTCTACAAAAAAACTCTTGGAATTGATAAATGATTTCAGCACAGTAGCAGGATACAAAATCAACACACAAAAATCAGTAGCATTTCTTTTCTCCAATAGTGAACATGCAGAAGGAGAAATCAAGAAAGCCTGCCCATTTACAATAGCCACCAAAAAAATAAAATACTTAGGAATTGAGTTAACCAAGGAGGTGAAAAATCTCTATAATGAGAACTACAAACCACTGCTGAGAGAAATTAGAGAGGATACAAGAAGATGGAAAGATATCCCATGCTCTTGGATTGGAAGAATCAACATAGTGAAAATGTCCATACTACCCAAAGTGATATACAGATTCAATGCAATCCCCATCAAAATTCCAAAGACATTTTTCTCAGAAATGGAAAGAACTATCCAGACATTTATATGGAATAATAAAAGACCACGCATAGCCAAAGCAATGCTGAGCAAAAAAAAATAAAGCTGGAGGCATAACACTACCCGACTTTAAGCTATACTACAAAGCTGTAATAACCAAATCAGTTTGGTACTGGCATAAAAACAGACACACTGATCAATGGAATAGAATAGAGAATCCAGAAATCAACCCACACACTTACTGCCATGTGATCTTTGACAAAGGAACCAAGCCTATTCACTGGGGAAGGGACTGCCTCTTCAGCAAGTGGTGCTGGGATAACTGGATATCCATATGTAGGAGAATGAAACTAGACCCATACCTCTCACCATATACTAAAATCAACACAAAATGGATTAAGGATTTAAATATACACCCTGAAACAAAACTTCTTAAAGAAAACATAGGAGAAACACTTCAGGAAATAGGACTGGGCACAGATTTCATGAATACGACCCCAAAAGCACGGGCAACCAAAGGAAAAATAAACAAATGGGATTATATCAAACTAAAAAGCTTCTGCACAGCAAAAGAAACAATTAACAGAGTTAAGAGACAACCACCAGAGTGGGAGAAAATTATTTGCAAAATATGCATCTGACAAAGGATTAATATCCAGAATATATAAGGAACTCAAACAACTTTACAAAAAAAAAAAAGCAATCCAATTAATAAATGGGGAAAAGAGCTAAGTAGGCATTTCTCTAAGGAAGATATACAAATGGCCAACAGACATATGAAAAAATGCTCAACGTCACTCAGCATCCGGGAAATGCAAATCAAAACTACACTGAGATACCATCTCACCCCAGTTAGGATGGCTAAAATCCAAAAGACTCTGAACGATAAATGCTGGCGAGGTTGCGGAGAAAAAGGAACTCTCATACATTGTTGGTGGGACTGCAAAATGGTGCAGCCTCTGTGGAAAATGGTATGGAGGTTCCTCAAACAATTGCAGATAGATCTACCATATGACCCAGCTATCCCACTGCTGGGAATATACCCAGAGGAATGGAAATCATCAAGTCGAAGGTATACCTGTTCCCCAATGTTCATTGCAGCACTCTTTACAATAGCCAAGAGTTGGAACCAGCCCAAATGTCCATCATCGGATGAGTGGATACGGAAAATGTGGTACATCTACACAATGGAATACTACTCAGCTATAAAAATGAGTGAAATACTGCCATTTGCAACAACATGGATGGACTTTGAGAGAATTATATTAAGTGAAATGAGTCAGGCACAGAAAGAGAAATACCACATGTTCTCACTTGTTGGTGGGAGATAAAAATTAATATATAAATTCATACACACACACACACACACACACACACACACACACAAACGGGGGTGTTGAGAAGATATAACAACCACAATTCCTTGAAGTTGATACGACAAGCAAACAGAAAGGACATTGTTGGGGGGGAGGGAGGAGAGGGAGGAGGGAGGGAGGTTTTGGTAAGGGGCAACAATAATCAACCACAATGTATATCGACAAAATAAAATAAAAGAAAAAGAAAATAAGAATTGAAAGAATGAAATTCTTATGAAAATAAAAATTCAGCTTTAGTTCCTCATCAATTTCATGCATTTAAAAGAGCTTATTGTTATGTAATACAGGCCTACAGAATTATGTATTTATAAGTAAGAAAATACTGTTCTTTTCAGTGATTTATAATTAAAATATTTAATTGTGAGCCTGATCTCTTTTCTCATCTCTTTCTTTATTCTCTTTAGTAAGGTTTTGTGTTTTTTTAAAAAAACTTATGTAATTTAAATATATCTGAATTAGTTGATGTAGGTTGTCCTAAATGTCCTGAGGAAAAATATACAACTTTTTGCAGTAGTTTTTTCTGAAGAGGGAAAACATTTTCACACTGATAATGAGTTGATAATTCAGATAATTGTCATTGACTTTGAAATATATATACATATATTTGAGTAAAGGTATATCCTGGAACAACTGTTCAAACAAAATGATGAAGCCACACTGAAGAGCAGATTTAGCAGAGTGGCAAAAAGAACACTGGTCAAAGAGTCACAAGACTCAGCTTCTAGCTCTGACTCCTACTTACTCTATAAATCTTAGATAAGTTGCCTCTCTCCTCTAACCATCAATTTTTCCTCTATAATGGAGTAATAATATTTGCCCTGTCAAATAAGATAGTGGATACAATGATCTTTTCGAAACCAGACAGATAAATCGCTTCTCGGCCTTTTGGCTAAGATCAAGTGTAGAAACCAGACAGATAAAAAGATTTGGATATAAGGTGATGGTAATACTAGTATTTTTGTTGTGGGTTTATTTTTATTACATAGAACAGATTTGTGGTGCCTGTTGCTAAGTGTGAGGGCTCTCTCAAGCTGACCACAATGAAGGTGGAGTATGCTTCCCTAGTTGACAGTACAGATATAGATGCTATCTGACTGCTCTCTTTTGGGTAGATCTACCATGGTTGGGGCTCTTTGTGGCTGGCCCAATACTCATCTGGCAGGCTGTACATCAGGATTTGGGGTGAGCCTTGGCAGAGATTTAGCTTGTTCCTGAATTAAGGGAGTTGAGAGAAGATATGGGGAAGACTGTGGGAGACGGGTTTGGGAGACCCTTGAAAAAGGATTGAAATGAAGGCACTGTGATACTGAGTCACATATTCATTGGTATTCATGGAGTGTTGGGTACTGTGTTGGAGTGAGGTGTTATGAGGCACCTTTCTTTGGAGAGTAAGTTTATTACAAGAACTGTCTTTCACAGAATTCATATTTGCTACCATGGCAGAAGCTCCTTCCCCCAACCTTTCCTCACTGCCACTTCTAAAAGTATTTGGAGTAAACCCAAACAAGGGCCTAAAGGTTAATGTATTAAAATAATGTCCAGTGTCTCAGATATTTCTGGATGTGTAATGAGGCATCTGGAGCACACGCTGTAACCAGAGGGGTGAGGTAATGGTGGTGGTTAACATGCAAGTGTGAACTGCTGAACCCTGGGAAGGTTTGTCCAGGCATCATGGGGATATGGATGCTCGGAACCCAGGTGAACTGATGATGTTATTGGGAAAATGGTAACAAGCTAAAGAACTTTTGAAGAAAATGAATTAGACAGGAAAATGAGACTGGAATGTAGAGAATCCAGGACAATACAGAGTGGAAGGGCCTCACAGTAAGGACCTGGAAGATAAAGCACACACCTGCTCTAAGAAAACCTGGTGGCCAGGGAGTAGCTAGAAAGACATCTGATTCAACCAGAAGCTGAAAGGAAGTGGACCTAGGATCCAAACAGGATTCTGCATCACCAAAGTCTGAATGGTTCTTTATCAGCCTTGGATCTTCAGGTAAACTAGAGCAAGAAATCTTCCTGAGCAGCAGGGCCCAGGGAAAGAGTCCATGCCCCTAATAATTGAATAGCTTGGGGCATCTGAAAGGTCTGGTCTGGGCTTTAACCTTGTGCTTGTTGAAGGTGGGATCCATACCCCAAAACTTGCATCTCTAGAAATGGGTTTAATTACAAAGGTCTGGGGGAAGGAGAGGAGCATGGTGAGAGGAGAAGGAATTTAGCAGTCAACTGGATGTCTCCTTCAACCCTTGGATGGTGTCAGCTGTTACCTGAAAGTGCTAAAGTGACAGGAGGATCACTGGACCATGGCGAATCCTTCCTGTAGTCTTGTACTTTTTGTGCCTTGGGAATTGTTTGGCCCTGGACTAACATGTGAGGAGTATGGAAACACAGAGTGGTGGGGTGAGGAGAACAGAATGTCACGATTGGGTGTAATTCTGGTCTCTCCTTTTTTAGATACGAGACCCTGAGTAAGTCTCTTTATTCCTCTATTTGCCTTAGTTTCATCTATATAAAACTAATTCCTGTGAGACAGTAATTTTATGAAGAATCAATTAGAAGGCATAGAAACATTCCAAATAGGTGAAGCACAGGGGAATCTTAGGGTGGTAAAACTATTTTCTTTCTTTTTTTTTTTTTTAAAGATGACCGGTAAGGGGATCTTAAACCTTGACTTGGTGTTGTCAGCAACACGCTCTCCCATGTGAGCTAACTGGCCATCACTATATAAGGATCCGAACCCTGGGCCTTGGTGTTACCAGCACCACACTCTCCCAAGTGAGCCACCGGCCGGCCCTGGTAAAACTATTTTCTATGATACTGTAATGGTGGATACATGACATTTGTCCATCATTACATGGTAGATACTTGCATTTGTCAAAACCTATAGGACTTTACAGCACAAGGAGTAAACCTTAGTGTATGTGAATTTCAAGAAAAAATCACTGGGGGATCCCAGGAAGGAACGTTTACTGTGACACAAAAATCTAAGTAAATCTATGAAACAAACTTACTGAATGGGGTAGGAAAAAAGCTGCTGGCCTAAGTAACTTTGGAAATAATTCTGTAAAACTAAAGGCAAAAGTAACCACACATAAGCACTGTGCTCTGGTTGGTAAAATTGTTTCCCATAGGAGTACAGGTTAATGATTTTGATACATGAATACTGGAATCGAACAACTAAGTAAGTGGATGGCAGATAGTGAAAGCCAGGTTTCTCACTGTTAGAGTGGGAATTTAAGCAAGGGAAAGAGGCTAGAATGATACATGTGGTAATGGATTAGAGTAAGAGACATCAGTAAGACCACATTAGCTTAATATAGATGCAGATGGTTGCATATAGAAATATTTATAGATATGTATATGTATATCACACTATACACACATATTTTCCTTTGCTCTGTCAGCTGAGAGAGCCTAAAAGACATCCTAGTAGCAATAAGCACACCTAGTGACCAGATCTTGGTTTCTAATACCATTCTCCAATGAAACCAAGGTTCCTTGGAGAAATGGTTGATGCTAGGACTGGGGGAGGAATTATGCAAAATAAGTCTGGAACATCTTGTAGTGCCAAAAAAGTAAGGAAGTGATAAACAACAACAAAACCCACATTGATGGGAGTATGAAGGTTTTTCAAAAAGTTCATGGAAAAATTAAAAGGTAATATGAATCTTTCTATGAACTTTTTGAAGACTCTTATAAGTGAAAGTGAACTTGTGATTGTTGGCAGATTTTCAAAAATTTAAGATGTTTGAAATGGCAGTTACTGTGAAAGCTGTATTACATCCTAACAGGGTGACTTGGAGCAATTGGTTGGCTTCTCAACGTTTCATGTTCTCAGTTGTAAAACAAAAAAAATAGTGCCCTCTTCAAAGGGTGGCTGTAGGAAGAATGAAACTATATGTGAAACGTATAGCACAGTGTCTGACCAAAGTAAGCTCCAGAAGATCACAGTATTCTCCTAACTGATCTCTACGCAGAGTGGTCTTTTCAAAACACAATTCTGATATTTCCTCCCACCTTTAATCTTTCCAGTAGCAAACTTAATGCCCCCTCAAATGATTAGCCAGTTGACCCAGTACCATTTATTGAATACTTATTTGTTCCACACTCACTTCTAACTTCATTTATTTATTCAGTCAACATTTATTGAATTTGAACTTCATTCTTGGTGCTAGGTAGGATATGGAAAAGAATATATGTACAGTCATTCCTCTGTATCCATGGGGGATTGGTTCCAGGACCTCTCATGGATACCAAAATCTGTGGATGCTTAAGTCCCTTATATAAAATGGTGTAGTATTTGCATATAACCTATGCATATACTTCTGTATACTTTAAATCATCTGTAGGTTACTTATAATACCTAATACAATGTAAATGCTATGCAAATAGTTGTATTGTTTAGGGAATAATGGCAAGAAAAATATCTGTACATGTTCAGTACAACACAAATTTTAAAAACTTTTTTATTCCATCTGCGGTTGTTTGAATACACGGATATAGAACCCATGGATATGGAGGGCTGACTGTATTATCCTGCCATCAGGATGATTAGGGCATCACTGAGAAATGCATTGGGCAGCACCAAGATGCATACAAGTTCACGGGGGGGGGGTTGGTGTCTCTTCTACACAATCTTCACTTTAAGCCAACTTTCCAAGAGACATTTGTTTCTCACAGCCTACGAGGAGAAGGGTCTGGGGTATGATTTCTTATTCCAACTTTGAGGTGCTGTAAAGAATTTTCTAATACCACCTATGGTATTTTGTGTCACTGTTCATGAGACTGCACTTTAGCTGAAAGAGCACTGGATTTGGGGACTCAGGCACTTGGACTCCAGAACTGGTTCTGCTGTATGACCTTGGGTAAGGCCCTGCCTGTTCCCTGGTTTGTTTCTATAAAAATGACACACACATGCAAACACATACACATCTATTTTAGGGGCCCTCCTCGCTGACACCACAAATGACAAGGGTTGATGTGTAATTTGGAATGATGGATGAAAGTTTAAGCTGAGGTAAGTAGCTCCAACAGGGTAGCTACAAACACCTCACTATGTGACATAAGTATACACTCAAAATAGCCCTTCCAGTGACATTCTGGGCTAGACAACACACTTCGTGCACATTTAGGTGTCCATTCTGCTGACTTGTGTGGTGTTCTGAATTCCCAATCCAAGCTATACACTCTGAAAAACCTCAGTCATTCTCTTGATGGGGAGAAATAACTTGCATAGAAAAATAATCCAAGTGACCAGAGTTACAGAGAAAAAGGTGTAATTTCATAGGAGACTTTCAAAGAAGTTTGGTGGTTAATGAGAAATTTCTCACATTTGTCCTAAGAGACATAAACCATCTACAAAGCCAGAGTGTACTTAAAGGTGAGAGTGGTGTACTTCAATTTTTAGTGTCGGAGGTGCAAAAAGGTCTTTGGGGAAAGGGATGTCTCAGAATTTAATATTTTTATTTTATTTTTATATCGTAATATGTGCTTAATGTTAAATTTGATTTTGTTGTGGGCTACGTATTAGAATTAGGAAGGATTGATTTATGGAATTTCAGAACCAAAAGAGGCCCTTGAAATAAAAGTCTACTTTCTTTCTCCTCGCCCCCTCTCCTGTCCCTGCCATGTCCTTAGCTGAGAGGAGAATCTTTTTTTAGAGAGAGAGATGGAAAGAAATCACAGGGGACAAGTCCAGGGTGACAAGATCCACCATCCATCCTGGCTCCTGACCACGAACAGTTGGAGCCTTTCTCTTTACTCTGTGGGTTTTTTTTTTTTTAATTAACCTTTTTTCATTTTTCCTACTTTAGAATTTCACATTATAGTCCTTTGTTCATTCTCTCCTTTTCTCTTGATAATGAAAATGGATATAATATGAACTTAAACTCACTTGCCCTGGGTCATTGCCAGTGCTTAATAAAAGTGTATTAGTATTTGTAGTAATGATAATAACCCGCAGATAATGATATCGCTAAAGACCAAAGGGTCCCCTTGCATGAGAAGCCCCCCCGCCCTCCAGTCACCTAGCTTTGCTGTATTTAACGGAGACCTTGACTGCTTCAGATAGTCATTGTCCCTTTTAAATTATCAAGGTTTCATGGAGACAAGCATTCTTCACTTAAGGGTTTTCCAGACTGTCTGAGGTGCTGGGCTCTGGGTAACCTTGTTTCTGTGTCATCATATGTCATGCTGCCTCTTGGAGATAGTTCCCTGATGTTTGCAAAAACGAACTACTTAAAGGAAAATTAAAAGAAATTCCCTTTGTTCACTTACATGTGCGCACACACACACACTTCATTATTGAAAATGGTTACACTCAGGTAGGTGGCCAGGGTCATGAGGAGATTTGAAGCTTTGTGATGTGAGGAATGGTGGAAGGAAGTGGAGGTGGCCAGGTGTTACAGAGATGAGACTGAGGAGGACACATGACAGGCATCTTCGGAAATCTGAAGATGTGTGGAAGAGGGATTTGGCTTCTTCCGGGTTGTATTAGTCCGTTTTGTGTTGCTATAACAGAAATACCTGAGACTGGGTAATTTATAAGGAAAAGAGGTTTATTTGGCTTACAATTCTGGGACAGCTGCGTCTGGCACGGGCCTCAGACTGCTTCTACTCATGGCGGAAAGTGGCAGGCAGCCGGGGGATACAAGCAGATCACATGGCAAGAGAGGAAGAAAGAGAGAGAGGAGGTGCCAGGGTCCTTTACAATCAGCTCTCAAGGGAACTAATAGAGCAAGAACTCACTCACTACCCCTCCACCCCAGGAAGAGCATTAATCCATTCATGAGCGATCCACCCCCATGACTCAATCAGTTTCCAACACTGCCACACTGGGGATCAAATTTCCACATGAGTTTTGAAGGGGACAACACATCCAAACTCCATCACAGGTGGACACTTGGGGTATAAAGAAGACCAAAAGCATGGATATAATAAGAAGCCCAGTTTGACTTAATATGAAGTAGGACTTTTTTAAAAAGCTGTCTGTGAAGGAAAGACACTTGCCCTGGAAGTGGCAAGTTCCCTGTCCCTGAAGTGCTCAAGCAGAAGCAGGAGAGTCCCTCCAGTGGGACTGCTGGGGAAGGGTTATAAGGATTAGGTAATGTTTGAACTAAATCTCTTGAGATTCCCTTTGAACCCTGAGAGATAATAATGCTATGAAGTTCTTGACATGAGGATCTAGGACCTGGATTTTAGGTTGTAGAGTGGGAGCCCCGGAGGTTTCTTGATAGAAAGTTCTAGTTTCTGATCTGGCTTTAGAAAGGGGAAAGTGGGCCCTTTTCAATGGCCCAACATCTCCTGTGGCCCCATGACTAGATTTAAGCCCTAAGCAAACTGCAGCTGGACCCAGCCACTGTGAACCATGGCTCTAAAAAAAGGCGAAGGAGTTGACAAGAGATGGGAGAGGAAATAATAAGTCGTCACATCCAAGAGCAGAGACCTTTAAAGGAGGGAGAGTCAGCAGTACCACAAGCTGCAGAGGACGAGGAGGCGAAGGAATGAGATGGGGGCCTGGATCTGTCAGGGAGGAACCAGGGCAGTTACCAGAGTGTGGTAGGGGCAGAAGCTTGACATCGGGAGGACAGGAGAATAGTGGGGAAGTGGAGGCAAGGAGTTCAGGCCATGTGCTCATGGCTTTGGCTGCAAGAATGACTGGGTGGGGGCTAGACTGGTAAGACCTATGAAAATTGAAGACAGAAGGGAAGGAGGGTGATGACGAGGAGAAATGGCTTTATGCCGGAGGTGGAAAGGTTGTTAGGTATGGGAGAGAGAGAACTTTGGTCATGTATTTATAGTTCACAAATTGCTTTTCAGGTCTGTGATGAGATTTGGTCTTTTAAACTACTATGCAGCCTTTGGGTATTGTCTCTGTTTTCTAGATGTACAGACTCCATGCAGATGGACCAAGCTTTATTTTATTTTTTATTTTTATTTTAAAAGATGACCAGTAAAGGGATCTTAACCCTTGACTTGGTGTTGTCAGCACCACACTCTCCCAAGTGAGCTAACCGGCCATCCCTATACAGGGATCCGAACCCATGGCCTTGGTGTTATCAGCACTGCACTCTCCCGAGTGAGCCATGGGCCGGCCCTTAGATGGACCTCGCTTTAAAGAGAAGGTGAAACATTTAAAGAGAAGGATTATTAGAATGTTTCTGTGGTGGAGACTACCCAGAGCCACCGTCTCCAAGGACCCCAGTGACTTACTTGCTGAATTCAATAACTCTTTATGGCCTCTGAAAATGGTGACTACTTCCTCCATTCAGATGTCTTTTTGCTTTGACTTTATCCTTTTCTGGTTTTCCTATCACTGCTTCTCAGTTTCTCTTTCAGCCTCTTCCTCTGCCTGCCCCTTAAGTGTTAATTTCAGGCTCCTGACTGTGACCCTCTTCTCTTCACCTTCTCATGTCTCTGGATGATGTCATCTGCCCTACGGATCTTGATGGCTCCAAGTCTGTATCTCTGGCCCAGACCTCTCTCCTCAGTTCCAACCTCCCATGTCCACCTTTCCACTATATGACTCCATTTGGACGTTCCAAAGGCACCTAAAATGTGACATTTCTAGACCCAAATTTATTACCCCCAAAACCTATTTTCTGCTATAGGACCCATTTTTTAGGGTGACTGTACATCCAGGTTGCCTGAGATCATCTGGCTTTAAGCCTGTTGTACCAGCATAATTATTAACAATCTTCCCCTTTCTTTCAAAAGTGTACTGGTTTATATGATACATTACATGGTCACTCCATCCATTTCGGACAATAGCATGACCACTCACTCAAATGCCCATGCCAGGAACTTCGTGTTTATTCTGAACCCCCTCTTGCTTAACTCCCACATTCCATGTTGTTTATCTCATTTCTGTAGACTCTGAGCCCCTGGAGAGCAGAGGCAGTGTCCTATTCACTTTGATATTCCCAGTGCCAAGCATAGTCTTGCCTATAGAAGATGCTCAATAAGTGTCAAATAAAGAACAAGAAGATAGAGTTAAAGGATTAGAAGCCATGGAAAATTAGACAGAAGGATAGGCCATTAGGCCTAACTTCTCATTGTACAGCTGAGGAAACTAAGGCCCAGTGTGGAAAATGGATTTGACCCAGGTCACATGGCTAGTTCAGTGGCAAGGTCAGTGTTAGACCCCAGATCTCCTGGAACGTGTCCAAGGCTCTTTTCTAGGTGGTTTAAATCTTCATTAAGTAGAGGGACAGCTCAGCAGTCAGCCTTCATTAGGCCGTGTGTGTGTGTGTGTGTGTGTGTGTGTGTGTGTGTGTGTCTCCTGGGGATTTTGTGTGGGGCACAGAGGGGAAGAATTGACGTCCTTGCTTCCAACAATTTTCAGGGGAGCTGAGCGGACCCTTCAAGGCTGACTTGAGAGGCATTCGACCAGTTTTCTCTTGGAGACATTTTCACAGCATCTCAGGTGTTGTTTTTTGTCTGTTTTTAAACTAAGTATCAGATGCTATGAAACACATCCTCAGCACAGCAGGTGATGGGAGGCAATGATATAATTTACTGCTCAGTCTGACAGTTGTGTTGGTGGACGTGGGGACTCTGGAAGGAGGCTGTCTGGCTGCTTTTAGCGGAATTCTTTTCCCCTTTTAGTTCAGTTCTAATTTTCTCTTAGCCTGGACTTGGTTAACAAACCATTTGATTTTGAAAAAATCACTTCCCTTCTCCGAACCTTGTGTTCCTCATTTGTAAAATGAGTAGGTAAGACTAGATACTGTCACAGATGCTTCTAGTCTTGAATTCCCTCATATTGAAGTTTCTCTCTCCTTTGCTTGGAGAGGACTTAGACATTCATATTTGTCACAAATATCTCATATATATATATATTTAAGCTATCACAATCTGTATCTCTGCTTTGTTTTTGGCTAGAATGCATATCTCTTTTTCTTTACACTTAATACTTAAATTCGTCATTCCTCAAATGTTGAAACCTCTTTTTCTAAACACTCTAATAAGCTTATTATTTCAACCATTTATATTTAACATTAAAGTTTAATCATGAAGTTGTTAACCATAGAAAATTATTAAATAAGTGAGTTTGGAATGAGCATGGAACAGCTGAAAAAAAAAATGAGTGAGTATTTCAGAATGAGCACTTTGGAAGAGAAATTTATGCATAGAAACAATGGAGAATTACAATTAAGAGCTCTGGGGATCTCAAACTGATTTGTCCAGCTATTACACAGTCATTTCAATTTAAATTAAAATTGTAACTATTTTCTAGTCTACTAAAAATATGAGGTGTCACATTAAGAGTTTTAATGGTGCGTTCTCTGGGGAATGCAAAAGTGCAAAATTGTAGCACGTAAATAACTATATAGAGGAGAGTGAATAAATTCCCTACCAAAAATGAATATGATAAAAACAGAAATGACAGTGGATTATTTTATTCCCTCTAGTGAAGCGCAGCTCACATATTAGAGCAAGGAAACAGTTCGCAGGGTGTTTAATTCCATATCACTTTGTCAGAGCTGATGAAAAGAACAACACAAAAAATTTCAGGCATAAATGAGATCATATATTTTGTTCCTAAAATGAAATACTTTTTAGCCACAGAAAGTAGTTTGATATCAATATTTGATATCCCCAATTCATAGAAAATTGGATTAGTCAAGGTTTTAACCACTGTAGGACATGGTTAGGCAATCAAACTTCTGGAGGGGAAAAGAAAGATTAAGTCAAAAGTAGGAGATGTGACTTCCAGGAGTAGGTGAAACCCTGGTGTGTGTGTGTGTGTGTGTGTGTGTGTGTGTGTGTGTGTGTGTGTGTGGTGTGTGTGTGTGTTCATGTATGCTAGGATGGTTGGCCAAAGTGGATGGAAGTTCTGATGATAGGACACAAAAGATATGGGATTTTATTGTAATACAAGTGAATTAAGATGGGGAAAAAAAGCATCTGGACATCTGGAGAAAGGAGAGACTTGATTGAAGTAAGAACCAGGGACAAAAGAGTTACTATAACTAAGTTTGGTTGAGCTTCCTGGTAGCCAAGATAAAAAGGAAACTAGGTCTACGGCAATACCACCCTGAACGTGCCCTACCTCGTCTGATAAAAAGGAAACTAGTGGGTTTCGTAATCCTTATTGTCATGTCAATGTTTTTCTACTTCTAAGTTCTTGGAGGAATTTGCTGTTTAGAGCAGTGGTTCTCAAGCCTGACTACACTTTAGAATGATCTGGGGAATTTAAAAAATACTGATGCATGAGCCCCACCCCCAGAAATTCTGTTGAATTTGTCTAGGGTGCGGCATGTGCCTCCATATGTTTTAAAAGCTCTTCAGGTAGGTTTGATGCACAGCTAGGCCTATGGCTCAGTGGTTTATGAAAAACAAATGAGTAATCACTCTTCTGCAGAAGATGCAGAAACTCTTCATACAGCCAATTATCATATTGATTCTTAATACAAGAGGAGTATTGATTTGTCTTTCAGTAAAAGCATTTCTAAGCAATTCAAATTCAGGTTTCCTGCCACATGAAATTACACATATCTGTACATTCACTAACCCATTCCTGAAAATCAGACATTTTGCACAAAAATGCTGACTGGGAGCCTATTTTCCATTATTTTAAATGGGAAGAAAATACAATGTGTTACATTTCAACCCCAAACCTTTAACCAAATTTTCCAAAAAAATCACTACAACATAATAAAATGCCTTTATTTATGTTAGAAACTATCATATTAGAATGCAAAACTGCGTACAATGTCCCTTCCCATCATTAAATGGTAAATAGGGTTGTGACAGTTGTTTGTGTGCAGTGACAAGGCTTCTTTCAGTACCTGCCCCATCTGAAATGCGCCTTCCTTTTCTTGTTTCCTGGTGTGCTGCTCAAAAACTTGCATGTGATTCTGATGGTCTACCAATTGGAATTGGAATATAACTTGCGAATTTTCTCATACATTGTTTGGTTAATAATGTCACAATGAGTTTTTGAAGCCATAAATATAAATTTTTCCTTTATGAATATTGGCAGAAATAATATATTGAAAGATACATATGTTCTATGAAATTTGGGTATTAAAACTAAGGCATTCTACCAGGAAATGTTAAACAGGAAGACATTCTTTATTTTAAAAGTCTGAGATGGATGACCAGAATTGAGAATTGAATTAGTGAGGATTTTTTTGTTTGTTTGTTTGTTTCAGCTGCAAGTAATAGAACACCCTCGTTAAAGTGGGTATTCAGAGCAAGAAGTCCAAGGGTAGATGGTCACAGAGTTGGTCCAGCAGCTTAACAGTGTAATCAATGGCTATTGCCATTGCCACCTGCTTTATGCTTTACCCCCCCCAACACAAACACGGTGTTGTTGATGTCCCCCCTCATGGTCACAAGACGGCTGCAGCAGCTCAGAGCACCACATCTGCTGTCAAAGCAGGAAGGGATGGCAGTGAGATAACTCATCCTATTAGCCTCTCCTTATATCAGGAGCAAAGTCTTTCTCACAAGCCTTTAAACAGAATTCTCTTGAATTTCTCACTAGCAGAAATGGGTTACGTGGCCATCCATAGCTATAAAGGAGGCTGGAAGGTGGTTATCTTGCATCTACAACCTCTATCATGCAAGGAAGGTGGGGTAGAAAAAAGGCCTGTGACAAGGTCAGTAGGGTCCAGATTCTACCATTAATGAGCGATGTGTCCTTCAGCAGGTCTCTTACCATCCATAAGTCAATAGGGTTTTTGGACAGAGCACTTCTGCTTGCATTCGAAGATATTACTTATAAAGGCTTGTCTTGATTGGAAAAGAATCTTGTTGGAGATTCTCAGGGCAGCATGGCCTATAAACATCTCTAAAAGGTTCTGCAGTAAAGAGAACAGTTTAACTTTGCCCAACTCAGTGTTTCCAAAATGTTTTTAACCACAGAACCTTTTTTATAAATCAGAAACTTGTTAATATGCCGTGGACTCAGTGCTCTACGGAATTCTTCAAGAAACACTGCTCTGATAGACTGAAGTGTTTTGAAGACAGAGTCTTCATCACTGACTTTTCAGAGCACTAAGTAGTTTCCAGTAGTTTGAGTAGCTTCATCTCATCCTTCAGTCATAGCTTCAATATCGCTTCCTCAAGGAAGACATCTCATCCGTCCAAACTAGGGCAGGTGATATCTGTCTGCCTGTCTGTCTTAACCTAGCTTGGTATGTATCCTCTCTAAATGTATCTTGTCTGTCCTGTCCTCCTCCTCTGTAACATCATAACTGCAATAAATGATCAGATATGGTTATGTATCATCTATCTCTCCAGTTAGACTGGAAGCCCCCTGACAGCAGAGGTAGTGTCTTGGCCACTGCTTTATCTCCAGTGCCTACCACAGTGGCTAGCACACAGTAGGTGCTCAGTACATATTTTTGAATCAATGCATGTCTCACACATGGTGGACTATAAAAATATTTGTGTAATGGATGTGTTTTGTTTTGTTTCCCAGCACTGATCCCCCAAATATCTTCTTCTAGGATTATCCCCAACCTCTAATCCATCCATATGGTGGTTCCCGCTGGTGCTTGGGTACCTGGGCCAGTCAGCCCCCTCCTGGGCTTTTAAAATTTGGGATAGAAGGAAGTCCAAACTTCTTTCTTCCCAATGGATAGAAACATAAGAGGCAAAGTTCAGGAACTGTTGGCCACCATATTTCTTTCTCTTTGAACTAGAGAACTGGAGAAGACTGATCTTGGAAGAAAGAGAAAGAAAAAGAGGAAGAGAATGTCCCAGCAAAGTCTGAGCTCCCAGCTTTTGCAGCTGGGACCCAGTCATGTTCCTGTGTTTGGGTTCCATGAGATTCTCTTTTGTACTTATAATAAGTTCCTCTTTCTTGCTGAAGCTTTTTTGAGTTGGTTTTCTGCTACTCATGAATCCTAACTAATGTAATTTGCTAAGTGACTTAATTATTTAGCATGAGTCAAATGGAAAAAGAAAGAGAATATAGGACATTTGGGTTCATGATTGTATATAAAACAGTGAAAAGAGGGGCTGAGTAGAATTCAAACTTGGTGGACCAGGACTCACTCACAGCATGTCAGATTCAAGAGAAGGAAATATTTGATCTATTTATGTGCAAGGTGGTTTTGAGGATCAAATGAGTTAAGAGGCATGAATGTGCTTAAAAACTGAAATAGAAGGAATTTTTACAATAAACCCAAATAAACAGTCTGGAGGGAAAAAAGACTACAAAAAGTCCAAACCACAGGCATTACCAAGAATCTGATGGCCAACATCCTGTAGCTGTCATTGTCCCCTCTAATGCCCAGACCTCTTCTGCCTTCCCCACGAAGAGCACTCAGCCCCACGCTGCCAAAGCACCTGGCTCATCTGCATTCTGCAGGTGTGTTCAAAGTCATTCAGTTTCTTGATCCTTGTCTGCCCTACCTGGAGACACTCTCAGACTGTGTGAAGGACACCATCAGGCCACTGTAGTGTGACTCTTGTGGCTGAATAATGCATGAAACCAGCAGTGGCCAAGTGGGAGCCTCCCCAAGTGGGTGGTGGGTTGAGGACAGGGTCTGGCCTCCATCTGTGGGGACCTGACTTTCCCATCCATGGATCTTTCAGACTGATGGCTCAGTCCATATGGATGAAGTACCTTTAATATGTTTCCTTAAATGTTTCTTAGCTGGGCTGGTAGGGGGGTACGGACTGACAAATTAGACAATAGTGCTTAACAGTTTACAAAGGATGCTCATATCCTGTTCATCTCATACGGTCCTCACAACAGCCCTGGGATGCAGAGGGATCAGGGATTGTTATATATCATCTATTGACAAGGAAACTGAGACCCCAAGAAAGTGTGACTTGCCCAAGAGAAGACTGATCTCTGGGCTGACTTTTTTTTTTTTTTTTTTTTTTTTGGCAGCTGTCCGGTAAGGAGATCCCTTATCCTTGGTGTTATCAGCATCATCCTCCAACCAAGTGAGCTAACTAGCCAGCCCTTTTTAAAAAAAACTCCTAAATTAACTGAATTCACAAGATTTTCTGTTCTTAAGACAAATTGGCATATAAGAATGATTTATCAGAAAAAAAGCATGGTATTCTGATCCCGTAACCTGTCTTTGAACCGAGGTAAAGTAGGGAGATTACTAAAAAGACAGAATGCTGGTATACGCTTCTGGAAATTCTGATTTAGCCTGGGGAAGGGTCTAGATATCTGTGTTCCTAGACATTTCCCCAGGAGTTTCTGGTGAGCAATAAGGTGTGGGAACAGCTGGGAGGCTGAGAGAAGGCGTGGTGTGCGGGTTAGGCCCCCAGTGTCCTGGTCTTGGCTTCCCCCTGATTCTTTGGTGTCCTTGGGCCTCACTCTTCATCCATACACGAAAGGGATTGGTTTAAAATAGATGATCTCAAACATCTCTTCTAGTCCTTACATTCTACATGTCCTTGTAAAGGTTGCCCACTAAGGCCTAGGCTTTGTAGAGTTCTAGCCATTGGAGGATCTAGAACAAAGAACCTTGATTTTAAAAAGTGTTGGAGCAGATGTTTGTTGTATTTCCAACATCTGTTCTCTGTGTCACCCTAACAGAATTCCAATTTTGTTCAGATATCCCTTTCTCTACCATATAGCCACGTGCTTGGGGGCAAACAGACTCACGTTGATTATATAAATCAAACAGAATGATTCCATCTCCCCAGTCATGGTGATTGCTTATGGGCATGGGACGCGTTTCTGGCCAATAAAACATGAGGGGAGGTTTGTTGGGGGCTTGTGGGAAAGGAGGGTACTTGCTGTTCTTGGAGAGCTTCTGAAAGTGACCCTCGCCATGTCAATGGATACAAACAAGGAAGCAGACAGCCGTGATTCTCTTGTCAGCTGTCTTGTAGCCAACTTTTGGATAAAGCTCACTGTTGACTACAAGCAGAATAACAGTGCATTGATCAGGGTACTTATCATTAGCTGTTCAACAAGCTAATGATAATTACCAAATATTAATGCCTGAGGTTTACTTCTTGATCACGTAAACTTCAATCAGCAGTCTGGAAAAGCCTTTCCCATGGTGTTATGGACTGAATTGTGTTCCTCCCAAATTTATATGTTGAAGTTCCAACCCCCGGTACCTCAGAGTGTGAGGTATTGGAGAGGCGGGTCTTTAAAGAGGTGACTAAGTTAGAATGAGGCCACTAGAGTGTACCCTAATCCAATCCGAATGGTGTCCTTACAAGAAGAGGAAATTACAACATACAAAGAGACACCAGGGATGTGTATACAGAGGAAAAGACCATGTGAAGATACAGGGAGAAGGCAGCCATCTGCAAGGCAGGAGAAACCAAACCTGCTCACACTTTGATCTTGGACTTCCAGCTTCCAGAGCTATGAGAAAATAAATTTCTGTTGTTTAAAGCACCCAGTCTGTGGTATTTTGTTATGGCAGCTCCAACAAACTAATATATTTGGTAATTCAGGGAATCAAGCTCCTTGCTTGATGGACCTTGATGCCCTTGGACCCTAGGGTCCTCTGGATCTGGTTGGCAGATGAGGGAAGGCACATGGAGGATTGAGTGTGGGAGGTTTCTATGTGCCAGTCTCGCAGGAGGTGCACACTTCCACCCATGTTCTATTGGGTGGAACCCAGTCGCATGGCCACAGCTGTGTGCTCTGGAGAAAGAGAAAAAGGGCTGGTGAGCATCAAGTCCCACTAGAGACAGAAAGATCTTGGACCTTTGACGGCAAGGCTGATCCTCCGAATCAATAATCCAGGAGCCTACTCTACATCCGACTCCCAGTTATGGGAGCCAACACATTTCCTTACTGTTTGGGCCAGCCTGAGCAAGCATTGCTGTTCATGACAGCCAAACACATCCTAACTGACGCATGTGCCAATCTTCTCTTTCCTTCTCCTCCCTGCTGGCCAGAATCAGTTTCATGGCCACACTGCAGGACTGAGAAATGGTTAGGGCCAGGGCTTTCACTTGGAGTGAAGGGCAGAAGTTAATACTCAAGGTAAAGTGGAGTTGTGGGACAGTGTGTGGTATCCTATAAGAAGATTCTTAAATCTGATATTATAAAGCTGAGTACAGTGGAATTTACTGACAAAGGTTAAACTATTTTCTATACCTTTCTCTTCCACAGAGCCCAGTATCTGGCATGTCATAGTTAACAAATATTTGTAGAGTGAATGAACAAATGAATGAGTGCAGGCTTCTCTTGACTACTTCCATCCTCATCTTCTATTCCTCCCCTTCACATGTCCTTCACTCCAGCCAAATGGGTATATGTGTCCTGCCAACCAGGGTCTTTCCCTTTGTCTACGTTCTTTCTTCTGAGGGGAGAACCTTTCCTCTATCTCCTTATTGCTAAATCTTACCCATCCTCTGTGCCCCGGCTCAAGGCCTGCTTTTTATGAACAGTGCCAGAGCCTCCCTATCAGGCCCCATCCCTCCTTCTCAGGCTGCTGAGGACAGCTTGCCCCTCTCCTGTGCCCCTTCCCAGGTTCTGCAGGGTCTTGCAGTTCTTCGTGCTCTTCGTGCCTGTGTCTGTTTCCTATAGTACAATGAAAGTCCTTTTACATACATCCTACATTCTAGGACCTCGTTTTGTACAGAGGGAGGCTCAGTGACTGTGTCTTGGAATCAAAAGAAGCAGATGGACTGAAAAACCTCACCTTGTAGGAAATAACCAAACAGCTCCTTGCCGCTGAATGCAGTGTTTGCCATTTGAGCAGATTATTCCACATGTCTTGCCTGCTCTCCCTTTCCTATTAAAATTTTTTACTGTGGTAAAAGATATATAACATAAAATTTACCATTTTAGCCATTTTTAAGTATACGATTCAGCGGCATTAAGTAAATTCACAGTGTTGTACGACCATCATCTTTATCTATTTCCAAGACTTTTCATCATCCTGCATAGAAACTCTCTACACATTAAACAGTAACTCCTCATTCTTCTCTCCCCACAACCCTTGTCAACCACCATCCTGCTTTCTGTCTCTCTGAATTTGATTACTCCAGGTACATCATGTAAGTGGAATCATACAGTATTTGTACTTTCGCATCTGATTTATTTCACTTAGCATAATGTCCTCAAGGTCCATCCATGTTGTAGCATGTGTCAGAATTTCCTTCTTTTTTAAGGCTGAATAGTATTCTGCTGTGTGTGTGTGTGTGTGTGTGTGTGTACACACACACCACATTTTATCCATTCACCCATTGAGGACCACTTGAGTTGCTTCCACCTTTTGAGTATTATGAATAATGCTGCTATGAATATGGATGTACAAGTATCTGTTTGAGTCCTTGCTTTCAGTTCTTTTGGGTATATACCTAGGAGTGGAATTGATGGGCTGTACAGTAATTCTCTGTTTAACTTTTGGAAGAACCACCACACTATTTTCCATAGCGGCTGCACCATTTTACATTCCCAACATCCCTTTCCTATTTTTATGCCAGAATTCATCCTCTTCCACAGCTCTCCAGCACCTCCAATTCATCTAGACTCCCCAAACATCTACCTTGGATACAAAGCAGATGTGCCTGTCCCACTTATTAGAGGAGAAAAGTTGCATTAATAGTTAAAAGTGTGGTATTACGGCCGGGTCTGGCAGTAGGTGATTGATGGCCTCCATTACACCCCATTAGATATTTTATTCTTGTTAAATGAAGAGCAGCCAACTTTGTCAAGTATTTTTAGTTCCCTCTGGTCTTATTGGTCCGATCTATTCTTCAGGACGGCCTGTAAATGGCCACATATGGCTGAGTGTCTGCAGGACGGATGGCCGTGCAGCTGGCGTTCATTGGCCACCAATTTACCCCAGCCCCCTTCATTGTGAGCCTGACAGCACTGGGGAGCCCTGTAGATCTAACCAAATATATCTATTTTCTAATTGTCTATTTATCAGCTTCTGGGGATTTGTGGGCCTCCTATCTGAAGGCAAAGGGGGGATGGCCTTGAACAATGATCCTTGTCAAGGCTCTTGCTCGCTCTAAATTAGGGCCTAGTTGCTAAATAACTAATTTAGTCCTGCTATCAAGCTGAAAAAGTGGGTATTCAGTGCAAAGTGCCAGCTGGGGAATTGATTATGTCTTCTCTCAGCGAGTGTGATAAACCTGCTGCCGAGCCACCGTGGAAGGCTGGAGACGGCTCCCCGGGGGCAGCAGCATTTCATCACAGAGAATTGGCAGAGGTGCCGGGTCCACTCCCTGCATGGCAGCTGAAGTCTGGGGCACTGGGCCTGCCCGCCACGGCGCCCATGGGAGTCTGCTCCTCATGTCACCTTCCTGGTCTGTGGCTTCTGCTTGGAGCTGTGGGGATGTTTGCATTTGTCAGAGACAAGGAATAAGGTGAGACTCAAGGAGGGGAGAGGAAGGTCATCCTGACAGCCCCAATTTCCAATTAGAGTGAGATTATTGAAGGTGGCCTGGGCCTGGAGCGGGGGAGGTGGGAGGAAATAAATGGGAACAGGAGGTACTTAGGAAAATGTATTAATAACAGCTACCAGATTTTGAGCAGAGTGGGGGTGGGGGTAGCTGGAAATAGAGAGTTAACATTTACTGCTTCAGAAATCTAATAATGACAGCAATCGCTTACTCAGCTCTACCCCTCCACCAGGCACTGTGCCAGCAGTCTCCAGATCCACGATCTTGAATCCTCTCAACGTCCAGGCAGATCAGGCTCCCTATCCCAATTTGTACTTGGAGAAAAGGAATTTCATTAATGTTACCTGATCTTGTCTAAGGCTGAACTCTGCCCATAAATATCTCCCCCACTCGAATTTTCTTGCAGTGCCTGGAATGCCTCCATCACTCCTTCATTCAACCTTTTCTGAGTACCCTTTTTTGAGTACTCTTCCCGGTGCTAGGGACAGCGCTGGTGAATCCATCAGACCTGGCCCTGCCTTCACGGAGCTGACCTTCTAGCGGGGGAGGCAGACCAAGCCGGTGGTTCTCAAGATCAACCCAAAGGCCCCTTTCTAACTCGAATTGTTTGAATTGCCCCTTTATTATCCTGAAATTAAATTCACAGATAATATATTCCACTTATTCACACAATTAAAAAATCAATATAGCATTTTAACTGTAATATAATGGAGAAATAAAAGGGAAGTAATTTTAATAAAATAATATGTTTTTCATATTCAAATATTTAGTCCTAACTACATGAGAAAGCATAACGAAGCACTCAGGCGCTTATACTTACTTATAATGAATGTTTAAATTTAAGAAAAAAAGAGATAATATCCAACCGAATGTTGATGACATTTTCTCTTTATTTTTGACATTTTGAAATAAGGGCTAAAAAAAGGATATTGGTAAATAGAATTGCTTTGACTGTAGCAACCACAAATGCCGACTGGTACAAGAGTACTATCAGTGACTCAAATACCATGAAAATGATAAAATTCCAAATTGAAGAAAGTAAAATAATCCCTAAAAAAAAACCAACTCTCAGTTTCCATATTGGTTGCGTTCCTGGAAAAGTCAGTGTAAATTAAACCCAGCACACTATCCTTTGTGTTTGTGTGTAAGATGGAGTTAAATTCTAGATTTAGATAATTATAAATGGTTTTCGATCTATGCGGACATCTTGTTAAAATTCACATGCTGTAAGAGTGTGAGACGATCCAAGCCTTGCAGGATGTCTAGTGTTCCTGCCCCCTCTGCCTCCCATTCACTGTGACAGCCAAAATACCTTCTTGGGGCTGGTTCTGCCCCACTGATAGTCACTGAGCTATATAAGAGGCAAGTAAATAAACAAGAAAATAGTAAGTAGCGATAACTACAATGATCAAAATAAGACTGGGTGATGGGCTAGCGAGAGGATGAGGAGCTACTTTGGACAGGGAGGTCCGTGTTTCTGGCTGGGGTTAAGTGATCCTCCAAACACAGACGCTCCTGTGGAGGAAGAAGTGCCCAGCATCCTTTGGAGGATACTTTTCTCCACGAGAGAAAAAAGAAGGAGGATCGGGAGGTTAGCTCGGCTGGACGCCCAGAAGACATAGGTTGGGTGCTGCTGTACAGGTTACTGAGTGACGGAGTTTGGATGTGTTGTCCCCTCCAAAACTCATGTGGAAATTTGATCCCCAATGTGGCAGTGCTGGAAACTGATTTAGTCATGGGGGCGGATCCCTCATGAATGGACTAATGCTCTCCCTGGGGGAAGAGGGGTAGTGAGTGAGTTCTCGCTCTGTTAGTTCCCGTGAGACCTGATTGTTTAAAGGACCCTGGCACCTCCTCTCACTCTCTCTCTTGCTTCCTCTCTCTATGTGATCTGCTTGTACCTGCTGGCTGCCTGCCACTTTCTGCCATGAGTAGAAACAGCCTGAGGCCCATGCCAGACACAGCTGTCCCAGAATCATAAGCCAAATAAACCTCTCTTCTTTATAAATTACCCAGTCTCAGGTAATTCTGTTATAGCAACACAAACAGACTAATACAGAAAATTGGTACCAAGGAGTGGGGTGTTGCTATACAGATAATTGAAAATGTGGATGCAGCTTTGGAACTGGGTAATCAGCAAAGGTTGGAGGAGTTTGGAGGGCTTAGAAGAAGAGAAAAAGATGAGGGGAAGTTTGGAATGTCTTAGAGATTTATGTGGTGGCGAGCAGAATGCTGATAGAAATGTGAGCAGTAAAGGCCGTGCGGATGATGAGGTCTCAGATAGAAATGAGGAACTTACTGGGAATTGGTCAAAAGATAACCCTTGCTACACCATAGCAAGGAACCTGGCTGCATGATGTCCATGCCCTTGGACTTTGTAGAAGTTGGAACTTAAGAGTTGTGAACCAGAGCATTTGGCCAAAGGAATTTCTAAGCAGCAAAGCATTAAGGAAGCTGCATGGATGCTTTTAAGAGCCTATTCTGACTTATGGCTGCAAAATCATGATGTAAAGCCAGAATTCAAAAGGGAAGCAGAGCGTAAAGGTTTGGAAAATTTGCAGCCTGGCCATGCGGTAAAGAAGCAGAGAGCCGGGGAACAATGCAGGTGAAACAGATAAACTGGTTGCTAAAGACATTATCTTGGAGGTTAGGCAGCCAGATGCTAAGAACCAGGACAATGGAAAAAATGCCCTAAAGGCATTTGAGGAGTCAGGAAGGGTGCCACACCCATCACAGGCCCTGAGGCCTAGAAGGACTGAGTTATCCCAGAGGACAGACCTGGGGCATAGCTGCCCTTGGGATCCTGCTCCCTGCATTCCAGCTGCTCCAGCTGGAGCGGCCCCAAGTGTGGTTCATGCAGCAGCCCTGGAGAGTAGAGGCCCGAAACCTCAGTGGTGTCCACGTTGTGTTAAGTTGGCAGGCCAGCAGGACACGAGAGCAGTGGAGGTGTGGCAGCCTCCACCCAGATTCCAGAGGATGTATGGAAAAGCCTGGGAGTTCAGGCAGAGACCTGCCACAGGAGCGGAGCCACCACAGAGACCATCTACTAGATCAATGCCAAGCAGGAAAGTGGGGTCAGAGCCCCCACAGAGAGCCCCCACCAGGGAAATGTCTAGTACAGCCAGTGCAGCAGGGCTGCCACCAGGACCCCAGAACTTCGGGGCCACTGGTAACGTGCAACACAGGCTTGGAAAAGCCACAGGCACCAGCATGGCCCACTGGGCTGTGCCTGGTAGAGCTGTGGGACTAAGGCTGCCTGATGCTTTGGGGGCCCAGATGCCCAATTGTGCCCAGGATGCAGGACTTGGAGTCAAAGAACATTATTTTGGAGCTTTAAGACATAATGTCTGCCCTGCTGGGTTTTGGACTTGTTTGGGGCCTGTTTTTCCTTTCTTCTGGCCTATTCCTCCCTTTTGGAATGGAAATATATACCCAATGTCTGTTCTACCATTGTATCTTGGCAGTAGATAAATTTGGTTTTGGTTTTATAGGTCCACAGCTGGAAGGACTTTTGCTTTTGGTCTCAGATGAGACTTCGGACTTTTAAGGTGGTGCTGGAACAAGCTAAGACTTTTGGGACTCTTGGGATAGAATGATTGTATTTTGTATATGAGAGGAACATCAGTTTTGGGGGGCCAGGGGCAGAATGATGAAGTTTGGATGTGTTGTCCCCTCCAAAACTCATGTGGAAATTTGATCCCCAATGTGGCGGTGTTGGAAACTGATTGAGTCATGGGGGTGGATCCCTCATGAATGGATTAATGCTCTCCCTGGGGGAGGGGGGATAGTGAGTGAATTCTAGCTCTGTTAGTTCCTGTGGGACCTGATTGTTTAAAGGACCCTGGCGCCTTCTCTCTCTCTTGCTTCCTGTCACCATGTGATCTGCTTGTACCCGCCGGCTGCCTGCCACTTTCTGCCATGAGTAGAAGCAGCCTGAGGCCCATGCCATATGCAGCTGTCCCAGATCGTAAGCCAAATAAACCTCTCTTCCTTATAAATTACCCAGTCTCAGGTATTTCTGTCATAGCAACACAAAATGGACTAATACACTGAGTGACCTTGGACAAGCCACTTTTTCTTTGTGAACCTCAGTTCTATCATCTGTCAAATGGAGAGAATGACCATTGAATTGTTCTCCTCCCAAGGTATGAGAATATCTAAAATGATAGCAGCAAGTGCTTTTATCACCATAAAATTCTAAGAGGCTTTATTGGTAATGGGAAAAATTAGATATAACTCAAAAGCCTCCAAAAAAAGGGATTGGTTTTTGTTAAAAAGCGTGGCATAACCACTCAGTAGAACATTATGTAATCATTACAATAATGTGAAATAATAGTTAATACTATACAAAGATGTTTATGGAGTGTTAAGTCAGAAAAGCAAGTTACAAAATAATATAGAAAATATGATTCTATGTTTCTAAGAGGAAAATCAGGCAAGCAAACAACAACAAATAAAAAAAGAATTAGAAGGATGTATTCCAAATAATAACTGAAGTTGTCCCTGGGAATTAGAGTTGATTGTATTTTTCTTTTTGCTCCTCTGTAAAATGAACTGTATCATTTTTCTAATAAGGTAAACAAACCACAAACATTATTTTTAAGATGTTTGTTACATACCCCTACTAAAGTCACTGGTACTGTTTCTGGGTGAGTGGCCAGTTTAGTTATTAAAGCCCTTCTTTTTTCTTACTTCACATGTGCTAAGATAAACAGCGTGGTCATTCAACGTCCAGGGCAAAGCTGTGTCCTCCCAAGGAGCAACTGGCTCTCTTTTTATGCTGTTTTCTGCTTTCAGAGCTTGAGTCAGGTGGCTCCAGTTTTCTGCTGGCAGTGCTTACGGTGTACCAGGTTCTGGGCTAGGTGCCATTGCTTTAATCCTCATGACAACCCTATAAGGTAGGCATTATTGCCCCCATTTTATAGGTAAGAAAAATGAAGCCAGAAAGATTCAATGGCTTGGGACTGACCATATGTCTTCTAAGTGGAAGAACAAGGATTTAAACTCAGGATGTCTAACTCCAAAGCCAGCTCTGAGCCATTGGACAGAAGTTTGTAACCATTTGGGAGATTAATTATTGGTCAAGATTTCATGTCTCTATAAATGTGGTTGAAAAATGCCTAGATCTTTGGTTTTCTCCTGGCTAAATGTGGATAAACACCCAGCTCACAGCCTGGCTGGGAGACTTCGCAGGGTACAGAAGGGAAGTCTCCAGTGTGCTGTTTGTACAGAGGTGGCACCTCGTAAACATGGCTTTCTTTCCCTGGCTTGTGTCTGGGCAGGGATTACAGCTTTTGCCATTGGCCTCCCTCTGGGCAAACTGGAACCCAGTGTGCTGGGGGGTCGTTCAGTGGGGTTCCAATGCAGGACACTCAGGGCCCTGGAGAGCAGCCCTCACTGAGTCCCAACCTGAAAAGGTCTTGAATTTGACCAAAGATTCCAACATCCAACTGTTTATCCACTCACCCCTTATCTCTCAGAAAAGAGAAATATACCTTCTATTCAAGTCTTTTACTACATCTCTCATTTTGCAGGGTTTACTCTCAATTACTTCATTTTGACCCACAAGCACTATTTGGGAATGACATACCAGTCCAAAATAACTTCAATCAATGCTATGTTTCAAATGCTTATAAAGGTCACTTACTGGAGCAAAAATGGAGACAAAAACACTAAGCACAGATTTAGTCATTTTTTGTTATAATTGCAAGTGTTGAATGTTGTAAACAAGCCTCTTAAAGATCTCTTTAAAAATACACTAAGTGGTTAGTTTGCAGAGCTCATGAATAGAGAAGGGGTACTTGGGGCTAGGAGTATAATTTCCAGTGACAGCATCATCTACGGATGTAAAACGTCCTCTATCTTAAATGACTTAGATGGAAGTAGAGATGATTCATTCTGGAGAGCTGTGTTAGATGACTAGAGAAGTGGTTCTAGTGGTGACAAAGATCAATGTCAAAGATGTATGTGAAGAGAGAATACAATTTGTTCATGAATCAAATGTGAACATGGGGAAAAAAGCAATGTTTCTAAATATACCTGTAATTAGTATAAGACTTTATATTAATATTTTCATTTATAATTAACATATTAACTTATAATTACTACATTGGTTTATTAATATATTTGATATAAATGACTGTAAATAGAACTAAAAATTTATATTAATTAAGTGTTATAAGTAGACCTTTGATGATCTCATCTATATTCTTAAAAGTTTATACATGCAAGTTGGTAAAAGCTTTGTTTTGTTTGTTTTTTTGTCTTGGCAGCTGTCTGGTTTGGGGATCCAAACCTGTGACCCTGGTGTTATAAAGCTGCGCTCTAACCAACCGATCTAACTGGCCAGCCCCAAAAGCTTTATTTGGAATGTTTCCATTGGGAAAAGGCAGATCTCTCTGTACTTGGGGTTGTCACATTTTTAGGCATTTACTGTAGGCCTACTATGGACCAGGCACGCTGTCAGACACACAGTAAGGGAGCCTGGGTGGAGGACAAATGAGTCTCAAACCACCACCAGGATCTCCTAGGGTCTTTGTGGGAAAAGGTCTGATTGAGCCCCTTCATCTGCCTGACAGATTGCTGGGGCCCTAAGGGAGGGGAACACTTGCCCAGGATCACACAGAAGAAAACCCAAATTCATCAGCAAGAAAAGGAGTGACAGCAGACAACCAGGCAAATCCGGTCTGGTAGCCAAGATCATCCTTCCCATTTGGCAATGTCCCTACCCCTGAGCCTGAGCTTGGCCTAAAGAGAAACAAAGAACAAATGCTCCCAAAAGGGAATATGTATTCTTCTGTGCAGAGGATGTGCTCACTTGCTGGGGCAAACAGGTGTCTGATATGGGACTGACAACATCAGTGGGATCGACCATTTTTGCTCAATGCTGCCCAAAATAATCTTGAAAATCTATGTCCCTTCTTGAACATTTTAAAGTTGACACCTAGTATATTTTATAACTATTTTAAGTAATTAAAATGAACGTAGTGCCTCGTGTATTACAAATATAGACATTATAAAATAAAAGTCTTACATTGCTGTTTTAAATGTATCCAATAATATACAAATATCACAGCAATTTGATACCCACAACCATCCTTTTAAAAAAATACATGAATGAGCTCTTATTTAATAGTATGAAATTGTATTTCCAATCCACTTCTCCCACAGAATTTTATCCTAATGTAATGTATTTTTATGCTTGAAAGTCTTTTATTGATTTTCCTATCATACTTCTCTACAAGAAAAAGATATAAATTGAATTTTTTATTTCTTGTGAACATAAGCCTCTAAATATTTCAAAAATTTCTTCTGGATTTAGTTATCATTTCAACTATTAGTAATACAAACTTGATAAAAAATGTGAATGTACTGCAAATTTTGATAAATAATTATTAAACAGTTACATTTTATTGGAAATGTTTCTCTGCATGAGGTGGACAGGGCAGGGCTGCTTCGTAAAGCCACACAGGCTGTGCACTGCAAAACTCCAGAGTGAGCCATTCACACAGACTACGATGTAAGTGGCAACCCCTGGTATTTTTCAATGGAAAAACTGGATGACTGTATGTGGTGGCCCTGGACTTGGGGAGTGGTGGTTGTAGTCCCTTGGTTAAAAGAGACATTGAGAAAACCGCTTGTCAAATTGTCCTTTTATTTGATCGCATAAGTTTCGACTCAACAGAACAATGCACAATAATAAGATTCAGGGTGAAAAAGATGTATGAATTTCTTTGTAGAAGGGGCATTATAGAAGGAAAGTGGGAAAGGAAAACTGCATGATGCTTCCACCACAGGTGGATCGCTTTTAGGAAAAGAATCATGTGGAAGTTGAGAGCCAGGATATTGATTTCTTTAAAGTTATCTGTGCTGGATATCCCTGGAAAGTATGCAGCTGTGGGGCTGTGGATCTCTGGGGCATCTCCGCACCCCGTTAACCGTGTGCCGGTGGAGCTGTCCGTGGTGCTGACCAGACCCGAGGCGGCTTTCCGCCTTGAGCCAGATCATCTGCCCCGTGGTTTTGGCAGGCCGTCTGAGCCAGGACCTCAAATCCACAGGGTCCACCACAAAGCACGACACTGACACTGGTAGATGCCTTACCCCAGACTAGGAAAGAGCATAGTAATAGTGCCCACTTGTTTAGAACTGAATAAGTAACAGACAATATTCTCAGCCTTTTACTAATCTGCTTTAAACATTCCCCAAACAACGTAAAGTTATTCCCATTCTACAGCTGAGAAAGCAGAGGCCAGGGGATATTAAATAACTTGCCCAGACTCACATAAGGTGTGCGGAGATGAGGGATTTCAAGTGTAGCCCAGGCCAGCCTAGCCCTGAAGCCTAAGCCCTTTTCTATCCCAACATTCTCTGTAAACCATGAAAGGAGAATAAAACGACTGTATTTACTGGCCTACTATGAGCCACGTACTCTGAACACTGTCAGATTTAAATTCCACTGCAATCCTGCAAAGTAAATGCTATTATCTTTTTGTTACAGGTGAGGAAATTGAAGCCCAAGGTAGTAAGAAGCAGAGCTGGAGTTCGAGCCTGGCTCCATCCATCACCACAGGAAAGCCTTCTTGTCCCTTAGGCCAGCCCTCTGGCCACTGCCAAACCCATGACTGAACACAGCACCCAATACCCTTTACTATAGTCTTTTGGTATAAACTACCTTGGGTTTCCCTAGGAAGAATAGGGATGCAAAACCAATAAAATCACTGTTGGAAACTTTGGTCTCTGAGTTTATTTGGCCCAATGCCATATTCCCCATAACTATTTAATTTCATTTAATTCCAACAGCGCTTCTGAGCCCTGCCATGTGCCAGGTACCCAGCTAGGTACTGCTAACAGCACTAGGGATAAAAAAAAAAAAAAAAAGGTGGCCCCTGACCTCAGTTGCTGCCACTTGACATGTAGCCATGTCTTAAATTCCAGAAAGACAGTGGTTAACATAGAGCTGTGGGAGTTAGAGGAGGGAGGTGTTGAATTTGATGAGGGTATTGGGAAGGCATCATAAACATGGCAGAATTTGAACCAAGATGTCGTTGTTGTTTAGTTAATTCAGTTAAAACAGGCAGCTTAATCTGAAGGAGCTAGAGAAGTGTGATCACATGGCCTTAGTGTGGAATGTGGCACCTGAGCCTGTCTGATCTGCTGGTTGGGCGAATCCTAGGTCATGTCTATATTTATTGCTCAATAAACTATTAAGCTGTTCATAGTATTATTTTGTGAAAATAATTCCAGCTAAATACACTTTGGCTTCTAATAGGAATAGAACCAGAATTAGTTCTTGACCAGGCCACTCTCCTCATTTCCCTTGCAAGTAGGAGTGCTCAGGGGCCCTGCTGAGCAGTCACCTCAGGGCCCTGCAGACCTCAGCAGCCCCGTGGATATCACCAGACTTGATGTCCACAAAACCGTGTGCTCTAGCCAGACAGCCCAGTGCCTCCATGGTGCCCTCTTGTGGTGGGAAGTGGAGCCTCCCCACTAGGACCCTTCTTGCCCCTGTTCTTGGACAAGTGTGGGGCCTGACACAGAACCCACTCCCTGGCAGAGTAGGCACCACCACTTGTGAGGGGATTGTTCTATAGAGGGAGTTTTGCCTCAAGACTCCCAGGGGTATGACCTGGGGACAGACAGCTAATCCTCAAGAGCAGCTCAAGAACCAAGCTGGAAAATAGATGCCAGCACATCCCCAGCTGCACCCATATCTGAGTGTATTTTTTTCTGCTATCGTGGGTCATCCGACTTCTCTGAGGAAGGATAAGTTTTTGGATGACCTTCATTCCTGATTTCTTTCTATTAGACCTCTCATTCTGTCATGATGTTTTGTTTTCCCTCTGTTGCTGCCATTTTTTTTTTTCTTTTCTTTTTGGGTAACTTTAGAATTTCAAGGCAATTAATTCTGGTCATGCCTAAGATATAGCACCATTTACTGAGTTTCTACTATGTTCTAGGTACTTTACCTGGGATATTTCTTTTCATCCTATGAAGTAGGAAACGTTGGCCCCATTTTCCTGATGAAGAGACTGAGGCTCAGGAAGGTGGAGTGACCTGTAAGGGCCCAACTCATAAGTGATAGAGCCAAATTCGAACCCAGGTCTCCCTGCCTCTAGAAAGTGTGTTCTCTGCATGGAGACTCTTGAGCCAGCTCCTCTGGACCTGTCTCCTGCCTCTCAGTGTCCTCTAAAGTATAGCACTCATCACTAAAAACAGCCCGGAGTGGATGGAAGCATGATCTTCTTTGATCCATGGGTGGCATTAATACAGCTATGGACTGACTGCCACCTAGCTGTGTGATCTTGGGCAAGTCACTCACTCTTTCTGGACCTGATGTTCTTCCTCTGTAGATAAAGGGCGTGGAATGAATGATTTCTCAGAGACTTTGTACTTCCAAAGTCCTGTGCTTCAAATGCCACAGTAAATTTAGGGGCTTTGTGGAGCCACAGCCCATCTGATATCCTTCCCAACTTGACCTTTTCTTAAATTCATTTCATTAATTCTCTTATTCATAAGAATGCATTTTCATTTCATGGTTCCAATGTTTAGTGCTTTCTCTTGATGATGCTTCTCTTCCCTGGTATAATTTTTTGTTCCATTAATTTCCAAGGACCATTTTGCCAGATCAGAGTGTTAAGAATCATTCACACCTCTTCCATTTGTCTAACCAACCACTCATCCATTTCTCTCCAGAAATAATTGCGTATGGTTCAGTAAGTTTATTGTTCAAATCTGTTTACACTTCAGGATGCATCTCATCAGGATTTGCTGTAAAGGGTGGAAGCCAGTTTCCAATTATCATTATTATTTTCTCCAAGTTTTCCAAATATTCATTTTCTTCCTCTTCAGAAGCTTTAAAAAAATATTTTTTCTCTATTTTTCTTTCATATTGAAGACAGACTTTAAAAACAAAGAGCACCAATTCTTTTAGATGCTTATTTTCCTTTGTTTCCCTGAGTCACCTGGGCTAGCGAATCACCTGGGAGTGATTCTGGGCTTTTTCTGTTGACTCTGCCTTTATTCTGAGAAGTTCCCCACTAAGGGCTCACCGGGTCTTTGTGACTCTATCAGGCTGTGGACACAGTGGGCAGGGGCGGTCTGAGAAGGGAGAGAGGGGAGAAAAGAGAGAAAGAGAAGCAGAAATGGAAGTCTAGGAACAAGAACAGGAGAGCGACTTTACAGGAAGGCATTGCCCCGTCCCAGGGCAGGAGGCAAACCAGCTGCCAAACTAGACCCAGGTCTGCCTGCTCCTGAGATCTCCCAGAGGCAGCGGGAGCACAGCTGGATGAGAGCGAGGGGGTCTGGGGACTGCAGGGTGTGTTCTGGTTCTGTTCTGTCACTTAGTGGCTGAGCTGTGTGAGCAAATTCCTTAACCTCTCTGTGCCTCAGTTACTCAGCTATAAAAATGAGGATAATAATAGTTTTTGCTTCATAGGATCATGTGGAGATTTATTTGTATGTTCATTTATTCAACTATTTATTAGGTTCCTACAATGTGCCAAGCTCTGCACTAAGCACTGGGGTTGTAGCAGAGGGCAAAATCCAGACCTCGTCTCTGTATTTATGGGGTTATGTTCAGGTTGGGGTAACATATCCTTCTGTAAGAAGCTTTTACTCACATAAACCGTGCAAGGAACAAAGGGAGTCTGTGATTACCTGAATTCAGGGAGCCCTGGGAGTGTTCCAGGTGAGGAGTGGGGGACGTGGTAGGCAGAGGTAGGTGTGGCTGGGATAGAGTGGGTCGGGAGCCCAGTTCATGGTGAAGCTGTCAGGAGACAGGCATATAAGGTGCCTGTCTGTTGTAAGTAAATGTGCTCCCCGCTCTGTATAGCTGCCCTGTGGGCACTGGTACTGTGACCACGGGCTCTTCCCAGGGGCTGCAGCAGTTGCTCCCTGAGTGGGAATGGAGCTATTGAATGCTCCTGTCCAGCTGTGGGGCAGCAGTGGAAGGCCCAGGACAAGGGGCTGGGGTCAAGGGTCAGATAGGTGTGGACCCGCCTGGATGGGGCACAGCTGCAGGAGGGTCTGGAGTGAGGTGAGACGTGAGGCAGGGTTCATGCGATGTTCTGAAACTATCCTCAGCTGTGGTTCATAGTCTCTAGCATGTATCAGAACCACCCGGGGAGTTTATGTAAGATGTAGATGTCTGGGCTCCCTTCCTGGAGATTGATTTACCAAGTTTGGACCAAGGCCCAGGAATCTGCATTGCAATAAGAGCTCTGGGTTGGGGATCACACTGAGAAGCACTGCCCAGTGTCAACTTGATCTTCTGAACAAACATAGGATTTGTCTGGATTCCCACAGCCTCAGTCGGAGCTGGGAAGATTCTCAGAGGAGTGGTCCTTTCTGTGTGAGTGCTAATGTGCTAATATTAGCAGCACCCCAGAATCCCAAAACATGGAGCTTCTTGTCAAATCCACATAGCAGCATGAAATAGGAATTAAGGAGCCACAGCCTGGTACATAATTTCAATGAAGCTGTAAGAACCTGGCGAGATGTCCCATCAGCTGTGGGAACAGCCCCACAGGTCCAGTGAACATCTGGATCTGGCACCCGTTGGTGGCAGACACTCAGGGAAGGAGGAATATGGGCAGCTTCTGTGCTGAAGAGTGGTGGGGCGCTCATTCAGAGAAGGACTCAAGCCCTGGGAATCCCTGCCGGGCCTAGGGGCCCAAGAGCTGGGTGTGAGGCCTATTAGGGGGTGGGCCCTGCAGAGGTGGAGGCCACGTGGAGGAAGCAGGCAGAGGGGCAGAAGGAGTGGAGGACTCTTGGACTTGGTGATAGGGTGACCAACCCTCCTGGTTCATCAGCGACTTTCCTAGTTTTAACACTGAAAGTACCTTGTTCTGGGAAATCCCTCAGACCAGGGCAAACCAGGATGCTTTGTCACCCCACTTGGTGACAAGGAAATTGCATTCTCCTCAGAAGGCCATATTTCTCAGTGGTTACAGCAGAGACTATGCCCTCACAGAGCTGGATGTACATTCTAGCTCCACCATTACTGTGTGATCTTGGGCAAGTGTCTTAACTGCTCTTGGTTGTAGTTTTCCGATCTGTAAAATGGAAATAACAATGCCTCCTTCATAGGAGGACTTGGGGGAGTGGTAAATGAGATGACACGTGTACAACCTTAGCATAGTGCTTGACACATTTATTCATTTGACAAATATGTTTTGGCCATTAGAACTATATTTCACCACATTTCATTGAATCTCAGAGGTCATCAATTAATTGTATGCTGCATTATGATTGATCTACTGCTAAGGAAAAAAGTGTTTCTAATTCCACTTTGACATGTGATTGATTTCAAGTTATATCCCAGTTTCAGAGAAGTGAAAATGCTAAATGTGCTGGCCCTGGAATCACTGAGCCAGGTGCCACGTCGGCCACTGCAGTCTTTACTTTCGCTCAGCTGCAGCTCAGCACAAGCTTTGGTTAGAAATGTAACTTCATACTTGCATCATGAAGTGTAAGTATGTCTCCTTGAAGGATGTGGCAGGTGTCCTGTGTTTAATTTAAAATGTCACTGAGTGAGGGAAAGCTTCAGTCTGTGTGGTATGCTGGAAGAGAAAATTCTTGGTTCCAAATGGGATCTGGTGGCTATGTGACCTGGGGCCAGTTGTCAGTTGAGCTTCCTGATCCTCTTGTGTAAAAAGAGGGGTTGATTCTAGCTCTGAGGCCCTCTTGGCTTCAAACTTCAGGGACCCTGTAAGTTACGGGGTGGCAAAGACCCCCTTCGCCCAAATCCAGCTCTACAATCTGACAAGGGAATGTGGTCCTCGCTGGGTGAGCTCCACTCACTGCCGGGCAGGGATGCGTGGGATGGCGGCTGGGGCGGGGTAGGTAGAGGAGGCTCCGGGTGTCAGATGAGACACTCCTTAGAGAGCTCACTGGAATTGGATGGGAACCAGTGAGAACTTCCTGCCTTCTCCATCTCTCTGTTCCCACGGCTGTTTTCTCACAAGGGACATAGTTTTTTCCTTCATCGTTGGTTCCCTTTATTGGAAAATTCCATTTGCTGGACTTCAGAACTGGTCCATAAAACCACAACAGCACCTCCCCCACACCCCAGTGTGCTTGGCCATCTTCCAGAGGAGGCTCTGGAAGGTCAGTCGTGGGGTGTTTCCACCTGTCACGGGGGGCGTGAGGTCAGCACAAACTCCTGGGAGGGCATCCGGGGTCTACCTAGTGTCCAGAAGCAGCACGGACTTAAATGCTCAAGAGAAGAGCCCAAGGTGGAGGATGCTGCTTGCCCAGAGTGTGGCCCACGGAGTCTACAGGGGCAGCTTTATGTGTCTCACTAACTGACACACTGAGGCCTCGAAACCTCGGGGTGCCAGCTAAGCGGGGCAGTGCTCCGTGTGGGCTGAGGGTGGAGCCCGCCTTGAGGTTCCTCCTGCTGGAAGTCTGGAGTGGTTCTGAGGACAGGCGACAGAATTAGAAACCTGTCCCAAGACCCTGGGTGAGGGTAGAAAGTCATTCCAGGTTGGAGCGGGGTTAGGGGCTGGAGAGCTGATGCAACTCTTGAAAATATACATTTATTGATTTTGTTTCCTGACTGGATAAGAACTATATTTTCATTGTACAAAATCTGGAAAAATACCAAAGAAAGAAAGAAAGAAAGAAAAGAATAAAATAAAATAAAAATCATGGCAATCCCACAATCTACAGTCAACCTTCTTTAAAAATCTGGCATATGTTCTAGCAGTATTTTTTTCTAAACATAGGCCTAGACCTTACATTTGAGGGGCCCAAGGCAAGAGTACAATTGGTGTCCCACATACCATATGTTTAAATATTTAATACTTAAATTGTTTTTCTAAAAAAGTTATTTTTCTTCTAAAATATTCAAAATTATCTAGTAAGACAAAAAGGCAAAACTCAAATTACAATTAGTAAATATTAAAAATTTAGATCAAAATTATTTCAACAAAGCTGACATTAAGAATATTTTTAACATTTGATTGAATTCAATTAAATATTTAAAATAGTGGCCAAGGTTCACTCAGTTGTCAATGTAAAGAATTGGTCTTATGCTTCATGCGTATTATGTCTAGACACACATATAGGCAACATTTAAGAGTAAAATGAATTGTTTGCTATTGCAAAATAGTACTCAGCTGCTATGTGCAGCTGTTGCAAATATTGTGCTAATTAGTGAGTACCTCTGGAACCACGAATTAGAACATGAAGAAAAACAAGGAAATGGACACTTGGCACTACTGGGAGATGACACTTTGTTATGCAAGAAAATATTGCATTTCATGCTATCTGAGAGGAAGTATTTGACAAATTAATTTGTCTTTTACGTGCTTAAGCATGTCCACCACTCAAATCTTCCCTGCACCCTGAAGCAGTGCCCATCTCTGATGTCAGCAGCAGCAGAATCCATGCAGTGAGAGGTATTGGGATTCAGCCCCCTTTTGTCTCAAAAACAGAGGGCATGAGCTGGAGACATTTCCTGGGGCTTGAGTGATGTTAGTCTCCAGCTGATGTTTAGGGTTGTGCTATGCAGCACTGAGCACCAGATCCCAAGTAACAGAAGTGTCTGTGTCATCTGTAATAACTATTTGTCTGTGTGTGTTTATGAAATGCAGTGCACGCCAGACAGTGGAACCCAAGGCAGGGACTACTAAGGCCTAAGAGCATATATATATAAAAAAAAAAAATATATATATATATATATATATAAAATATATATATGTAAAATAATTTTTTAAATTACAAATGTACTACATATTGTTTTTGCAGTTTTCTAGCATAAATATTATCTTTATAAATATCCTTTTAAAAATTTATTTTTAAGGATTGTACAACATTCCATAAAACAGATATATCATCATTTATTAAACCAGCCCCATACTGGCTTAATAAATACAGCCCCAATTTTTATGTTGTTTCTAGTTTTTTCTCTCCTATAAACAACACCCCACAATGAACATTCTTGTGCACATCTAGGATACGTTTCTGGAATGTACCTAGTAACGATACTCTAGGAATGATACACTAGGTCAAAGGGGATACACATTGTGAACATATAATTAAATCGGGAGGGGACTCGTAAAAAGCCCATGTTGAACAGATGAGCTCTTTTATCCATTGTTGGTTAAGAATTGGTCCCAGGGAGACTGAGCGTGCAGGCAGCACTAGAATTGGCCCAGGGAATGGAGTCTGGAGTTTGGGTCCCAACTCTCTGTGTGACTTTGGGCAAGCCTCTTCCCCTTTCTGGGCCTCAGTTTCTCCATCTGTACAAAGAGGAGTTGAACTAGCTGTTTTCTCAGAGTCCTTGCCGTCTGAAACACTGTTTCTGGGAGTCTGCTTGCTGGGCGAGTAGAGCTCAACCCTGGGGGGCTCCGTCCTTGAGACCACTCTGCCCCCTGCTGGCTGGTTGCCAGATGCCAGCCCCATTCCTGACCCTCAGGAAGAAGGCCCGGATACTTGCGTTGCTCACAGCAAGTCAAGTGTCCACTGTGAAACCAGCAAGTGACAGGAGGTTGAGAAGTGGATGCCATCACTGTTACAAGTCATTAGGCTGCTGTTTCATTTCTGGAAATTACATTCTTCTGTCTTTGCTTCCAAATGTCTCATTTCATACATGTTGGCCAGTGTTCCAAAGTTTCTCCTTTGTGCCAGGACTATGTTAGGGGGCTGGGGACTCAGTTTTTGCTCTCAAGGAATGCACAGGCTAGAAGGGGCAGAAGAACTGGCCACAGGTCACTACCATACAGAGTAGAAAGAGAGGCACAGAGAAAAGGCTTCAGATGTTTAGTTATTTGGCTATTGCTGGACTTTCAAGCCCCTGACACATTTGTTTGGATAAAGAGCCCAAATAGACAAGTACTTTGTTGAACAGTGTCCTCCTCTGCACTGCCCCCCGTAAAATTATGTCCACCCAGAACCTGTGAATATGATACAGGGTCTTTGCAGATGTAATCAGGTTAAGATGAGGGCATACCAGTGGGCCCTAACCCAATGACCGGTGTCCTTATAAGAAGAAAAGACACAGAGAGACTCCAGGGGAGACACATGAGAAGACAGAGGGAAAGACTGGGGTGATGCATGTGTACGCCAAGGAGTGACGAGGACGGCCAGGAGCCACCTGAACCTAGCAGAGGCGAGGGAGGATTCGTCCCCTAGAGTCTTCGGAGGGACCGTGGCCTGCTGACACCTTGGTTTTGGACTTTTAGCCTCCAGAACTGAGACAAATTTCTGTTGTTTTAAGCCACCCAGTTTTCAGTAATTTGTTATAGCAGCCCCAGGGAACTAATACAATGGTCACTCCCTTAGGATGAAAGTTGGCAAACCAAGGAGGACTAGGAATCTAATGAGAGAGAGAGAGAGAGAGAGAGAGAGAGAGAGGGAGGAGCAGGAAGTCCTGCGTCGTAGCCCTGTCTCAGCTGCTGACTGGCTGTGTGACCTTGGGTGAGTCCCTTCCCCTTCTGGCATTGGTTTCTTGGTCTGTACAGGACGTCATTGGACTAGCCCAGTGGTTTTTACAATTCATTCTGCTGCTGTTTCATTTCCTAAAATTACATTCTTTGGGACTGTGCCAAAACTTTTTTTTTGGTAAGAATCAGAACCTTCTTTTTCTCAAACGAAAGTAAACATAGCGCCCTGTACAAGGATGTAAAAGAGTGTGGACGAGCCGTGCTAGTCAGAGGGTCTGGGCGTGCTGGAGCACTTCTGAGACTTCCTGACCCTCCTCTGAGGGCACTGAGGTTGTGCTCAATCCTGTGCTGGCCCTCTGCTGTTGAGAAGGGTGGCATGTGAAGTCAAATGACTGAGTGAGTCACTTTCTTGGTTATCTAACAAGAAGTTTAGGGTTTACAAGCATGGGATCACAGAGCTTTCACACAGGCTCGGAGGGGTGAGTGTGTTCGTTTCTTGTGGCTGCTGTAACAGCCACACACCTGGTGGCTTCAAACGACTAGACTTTATTCTCTCAGTTCCGGAGGCCAGAAGTCCGAATCAGCTTCTCTTGTCTGAAATCCAGGTGTCAGCAGGGCCGTGCTCCCTCTGGAGGCTCTGAGGGAGAGTCCATTCCTTGTCTCTTCCAGTTCTGGTGGCTGCTGGCATCCCTTGGCTTGTGGCTACATCACTCCAGTCTATGCCTCTGTGGTCACGCTGCCTGTACTCCATCTGCGTTAAATCTCCCCCAGCTCTCTCTCTTGAGGAGCCTGGTGATTGTGTTTAGCCCCCCATGCATGACTATCCCAGATAATTAAGGAGAATCCCTCCATCTCAAGATCCTTAATTCAGTCACACCTGCAAGTCTGTTCGACTGAGGTAATATTTACAGTCTAATCCAGGGATTAGGACCTGATATTCAGCCTCTGTAGGAAGTGACCTGCCCACAGTGAGGCTGGCAGAGACCTGTTCTGTCAGTCTCCTCCTCTCTTATTCTCATGATTCTCTCCCTCCCTTCCTCTGCCCAGTAAAGAAGCTATAGAAGGAATTTGGAGCCCTTTTTAGGGTGAGGGATGGAGGTGGGGAGGTCTGCCATTGCCTCCTGGGCCACTCCTGCTGTGCTCAGGGCTCACGGAAGGCAGAGCCATGCCCAGGGAGAAACATGGCAAGGCCCAGCCTGGCAGCCATGTCTGGAGGCAGCCCTTTGCCAAAGGTTTATCTGACCAAGGAGGGAAATTGCATACACTGAACTAGGTCCTGTGCAAGGAACAACCACCTCTGATGTAATCCTCTCAACAACCCTCTAAGACAGAGGTTATTAGGATCACTTTACAGATGAGAAAAGTGAGACTCTAGAGGGAAAGTGACTTGCCCAAGACTACAGAGCTAGTGAGTGGTAGTGTTAGGATCCAAACCCGGCACCATCTAAAGGTTTCAGAATATCCATTTGGCCTGGGTTTCTGCTGCTGTAAGCTAGGAACATGCTATGAACATGGGGTCAGAGCACTGAAATCAAATATGGGAGCACAGTCACCTCTTCTAAGTGGTTCTACTATGGGCAAGTCATTCCAGTTCTCAGAGCCTCTGTTTCCTTATCTCTATAATGGGACTGAGAGTCCTTGACCTACCCCTGGGTTAAGAGGTTCCAAGGAAAACCTTTGTATAAGGCTTATCCAGGAAACCTTTGTATAAAGCCTTGTCTGGGAAAGCCTTTGTACAGCCACTGCCTGCAGAGGAGGGTTTGTGGGTGGCCTTCCTGGAAGAAGGGTGGTGGCAGCAGGAGCTGTGGGTGGAGCTTTGCTGGGTAGCAGGCAGGGGGGTGCATCTGAGGCAATCTGGCTGTAACTGATGGCCATTCAGGTTAACTCAGCAGGCATTCACCGGGTAGTCGTTCTGGGACAAGCTGTGACGGGGTGATGTGGCAAGACCTGGTGGTCCTGCCTGCAGTGACTCCTCAGACCATGAAGGGAGATGGGCATGTAAACAACTACAAGACAAGGCAGCGTATGATCAGGACCGCCAGAGAGACACGAGCAGTGATTGGGGACACAGAGTAGAGGCGGGGTCTTGGGAGGACAGTGAAATTAAATCCTCTACGAAGTCCAGTTTTCTTAGTTCCTCCAGTTTGATCCTCACTGTCACCCTGGGGAGACAGAGAAAGAATAGTTATTATCACCACAAATAACTTCTATTATTTCAAAATTAAAGATGTAATGACCACTGCAGAACATGCAGAAGATGCATATAAGCAAAAAGAAGAAAATAAAAATCACTTATAATACCACTGCCCAGATGTCCATCTCTTTGCCCCGTTGTCATTATTTTGGTGTATTCCCTTCCAGTCATTCTTTCTCCATAGATTTCACCTGCATACTATTTTGTAGGCTGCTTTTAAGAACAGTTAACAATGAATAATTCTGTGTCACTAATGATTTTGTAAAACTAATGTTAAACTGGATACATAATATTCCATGAAATGGTTGTATTATACTTTAACCACTCCCTGATCAGATCACTGATCAGATATTTGGTTGTTTTCTTTTTTTTTTTCCCTAGCAGAATCTGGAATAAAATTCCTATAATTCTTACATCTTTGTTCATGCAATTAATTATTTCCTCCAGACAAATTCCTAGGTTTGGGGTTGATTGTAAAAGGGTCAGTTCATTTAACAACCAAATCTGCCCTCCACAAAGGTTGTTACGATTTATGTCCTCAGCAATAGTGTGGAGAGCACCTGTGTCTCCATACATTCACCAGTGCTGCCTCTCGCCACCTTGTAACTTTTGTCAGTGTGATGATCGAAAATGATCTCTAACTGTTTTAATCTGTATTTCAAAGATTATTGGGAATTTTGAGCATTTTTATTCTGTATTTACAGGCCATGTGTATTTCCAGGGAAATTTCCCCATTTCTCCATCGGTAGGTTTGTGTTTCCCTGATAGATTAGTAAAACCACCTGACGTACCAAGACAGGAGATAGTGACCCCCATTTTATTGATGAGGAAGCTGAGGTTCAATGAGGGTAAGTGACATGCCCAAGGTCACTTGGGCAAACAAGTGCTCGGACTGAGACTTCAGCCCCGGGCTTTGGAATCATTCTCTGGAACTCTGCCCATTGCATCACGCTGATATAGGACCCTCTCCTAAGGTTCTGGGGAAAAAAACCAAGCCTGCCTTGTTTTAATTTAGTTTTGATTCTTAAAATAATCTATCCTGTAACGTATAGTAGTGTTAGCAGAGAAAATGTGTTCTGCCACTTATTGCTAAAAGTGCCGGAGATCCGCGGTGGGCTGTGACCCTTTAAGAGCGTGCCCTCTATTCTGATAAAGCAGGCCCTGGGAGGCTGTGTGGGAGATGAGTGCTGATACACGTGGAGTCAGTTAGTGCAGTTATTAACAAGACACCATGGCTGGGGATGAGCTGGCTCAGCGTGCACGTGAGCATCTGGGCCCCCAAGCCAGGAGCTGGACTGTGAGAGCAGCTGGGACTGGGGGACTGTCCACCTACCTAGCCACAGCCCCAGGGACAGCTCTGCAGTGCCCATTTAGCCACCACCCTCTGCCCTGTTAGTCTTGTGGCCACTTGCAGTGCTTGGGGGGGGGGGTGTCAAAAGAGCTGGGTCTCAAATCGGTCTCTGCATGGGTTTATGTGATAATAAGCACCTGCCTGCTCCTCTCTGCATTAGTTTCCCCACCTGTCCAGCCAAAAGGTCGGACACAATAGTCTCTAAGGGCTCTTCCAAGTCTAGGTTGGCCTGCCCTCTCCATCTGTCCACCCCTGGCCTTTCTTACCTCTTGGCTGCCTGAACACCTAAGAAGACATAGACCCACAGAATGTGGTAGCCAGTGGGACCTGCCCATCCTGTCACCCAATCTCAGGCCACAAACTCAGTTTTGCAAGAGAGATGACTTTATCTTTCTCTATCAGGAAAGACACTTTACTTTTTCTTTTGAGCCATCCAGCTGCACAGCTGGAAGGTAATCTCAGAGAATTCCAAGTGATCTCAGTTACTTTGGGGTCTCTCTCCCTACTCTTTATACACCAGATTGTGTCTAAAATTTGGGTGGGGTCTCAGTGCCTTGGCAAAAGAGAGCTGAGGGCTGCCTGTGTCCTAGGGGCACCCATCTCTGCTGTCAGCCCTTGAGACACAGTTCTGCTGGCCCTTGGGGTTGATGCCCATAGGCTGCTGCTCCACCGTCCCTCACTGCCGTGGCAGATCTCTCTGGAAGTGACGCAATTTCACCTATATTGGAGGCCACTAAGGGACATGGGGAAATCCACCTGCTCTCTCTTGAGACCGGAGGCACCATGAGTCCTCCCCAGGGCCCTCTGTGTTCTGGCATACCACACACAGCCATTTCTACTCTGTCCCTCCCACACCAAACTCGGCACATGGGAACTTTACCAGGCTTGTGCCTTCCTAGGCTCTCCCAGGAGAGAGGCCCGGGTCTGCCCCCTTTCAGATCTCTCTAAACCCCCTGAGACTCTTATTATCCCTGTAATCCTGGACTCAGCCTGGGGAAGGGTAGGGTTCAGGGACCTTCTTGGGGACCCTGAAGGAATTAACCTCTGAACTGATTCTCTCCCCAAGCCTGGGGAGTTCTTAATGTCCTTTGGGATGGAAAAAATGAACTCTGACAATCCTTTTGTCTACGCATTTTTCCCCCTTGTTCTTTTTAATTGCTCTCTGATTCTGCTGAAACAAGCTTATTGCCTATGGTGCAATTTGAGCGCCGCAAGAGCAAAAGCTGTAAGGAAATTTGGAGGAAAGCCCCCAGTGAGTGGGTGAACATTACCTGGCCACATTGAGAGAGAGCACTGAGAGGCTTGATGAGTCCATGGCAGACGTGTGACCAACCCATGGTTTACCCCCTTTGCCCTTCTCCAGAGCCACACTCAGATGCCGGAAGTCCAGCTTGTTTCTTCAAGTGAAAACCGTCCTTGCACATGTAGTTCCTTCGCCTCTTTCTTCTACTCTAAGGCCAGACCCTGGGCAGCCAGGAGATCTCACGGTGCTGGCAGCTTCCCAGATCACATGGCCAAAGAGGACGATTTGGCATCACCCTGTCCACTGTTGCTATCCAGGCTCCGGGTCAGCCTCCTTTGCCCACCTCCAGCCAGCAACAAAGGAGTGGAGGCCTGTGTTCAGGTGGCGGCCGTGGCTGTCTCCTTACATCAGCTTTGGTCAGCATCTCAGATTCGCCTCTGGGCCCTACACTTTATTATTTTTAAAAAATGCTTTATTGCTTACTTTTATTTATTTATTTTACTATATGAATTATTTTTCATTTAATATAATCCTAAAATCTTCATGTTCTACTAAATATATTTCTGGGACATTATTTCCAACAACCACATAGTATTCCAGTAGGTGCTGAAATGTAGCCAGCCATCCTCTATTAGACATTTAGATATTCTTAATTTTTAAATTTTTTTGAACTGAACAGCACAAAATTTCTGACATATGACTGTCCTTGACCTAAAAATGGCAGTTTCATGTGGTTCGACCTAATGTAAATAGTACTGTGATGAACATCCTTGAAGCTAGTCTTTGCATAATTTTTGTCTATGACTTGCTAGATATCCATTTGCTGAGGCAAAAGGGATGCACGATTTTAAGCAGACCCGCATTTGAATATACTGACCTCCTGGCATGTGTCCAAAGCAGACCAAGAGACCAAGGGGACAAGGGTGAAGAACAGTTTCAGGATCTGGCTGTGGGTGTTGGGCTTGGCCTCAAAGAATGAGGCAGAAGTCGCAGCTGCTTCCCTCACTAGGGTGTGGCCCTGGATCTGTTACAGTACAGAGGTGCAACTCTTACTCTGGAGAGCAATCAGCAAGATTTTCATAGTGGGACAACCTGTGTTTTGTTTCAAAGATATAGGTGGTTTGGCAAAGACTTGGGCATTTCAAACCCTGTCGAATGTCCATAAAGCTTTGAAACTCTTTGCCTGAGCTTAGGATACTCTGAGCATTGAAACCAGAAATCCCCTTTTCCGGGGAAGGGTGTCTTAGTAATTAGATGGCCCTTCATCCTCCTGCTCCTTAGAGATGAGGGTACCCCCATCCCCCAGAGGGTTTTTAAAGGACTCACAATTGCCTCCGTGGTTGTGAATGTTCAGAAATGCAACGTGGCCTTGAGGGTGGACCCAGGCCCGGCTGCGGAGGGAGGTTCTGATGGATTCCATGGCAGCAGACCTCTCGAACTACTGAAGCTTGCTGGCCGAATTTTAAAAATAATTGTCCTTTTTAATGATGTAAAACATGTCATCTAGATTAAAAAATAAACATACTTTATTACTTCCCTAGTCCTTTTTTCCTCCTTCTCAGGGCCAGATGGGGATTGCTCGAATATTCTGGCATATTTCACATATTAATAACGCCCTTGGAGGTTCTTCCAGATCTGATGAAAATGTGGGATTGAACTCTGCCCATAGATACTGTCCACAGAAACGAAAGCTGGTGGGGTTTGTGTGTTGGGGTGGGGTGGGAGGCCTCCAGTTTTGGAAGCAGCTGGGCCTACAAATCAAAAGGCATGTACTTTTCATCTTGAGCAACAAAGGAAATTGTTGCTCTGGTCCTCCTTGGTGCCTTTGGAGGGTGGGGGAGGTGAGAGGCAAGACAAGGGGGGATCACTGCAGCTAAGCAAACCAGAGCTGCTTCTGGAGAAAGTCAGGCCTTCTCCGACAGCTTTCCGCTAGCTCTCGAGCTACAGCGAATCCGGGAAAATAATGAAAGCTTTAATTTATCTATGCATCTCCTCTACAGATACTGCAGACCCGACAGCCGCCGCCTCCCCCGGGCGGCAGAACAACGGCTGGGTCCTCGGCGGCGGCGGCGGCGGCGGCGCACCTGGGTGATGGGCACCTCCCGAGACTCCCCGGGCCTCGGACCTGACAGGCGCCAGGCTGCCTCCTTAATAGAGCGCGGGAGTGCGGCGCGGGCGAGTCTGCGGCGGTCCCCGAGGAGCGATCATCAGGCGGAGTGGTCCCCGGAGCAGGACTTATTAGCAGACAGGATGGGGAAGTTGATTAGCCGCCGCGGCTGCACGGACACCCTGTCAGACAGGCCTCTTAATCCAATCACTTACCTGTCGCGGGCAGCGTCGCCCCCGGAGCGCGGCGCGGGGACTGGGACCTGGGGACAAACGCCAAGGCTCTCGCCATCTCTGCCGTGCCGGGTCTCGCTCCCCGGTTCTGTCTCGCTGTTGATGCACCTCGGGGTGGTCCTTCTAACTTCGCAGCCCGGTGGTGACCCTCCCCTGCCCAGTAACCTGTGCCTTCTGTGGCTTCCTGTCCCCAAGCAGGAAAATCCCTCGTCCCGGCCTCGCCGCGTGACCCGGAGCCACCTCTCCGGCTTCTTCCCCCTCTGATCCCTCCCCGGGACCTCTGCCCCATGCGCACTGAGCTGCTCTCGCGCTCTCCGGAGCCCCTCCTGCCTGCCTTCCCAGCTCTTGCTCCAGTTACGGCCTGCCTAGAATGCTCTCCCTCTTTTTCCCCAATTCCGTCTTGTCCTTGGAGATCTGACTCACAAGCCTCATCTTCCCGGATTACATACTCTTTCCTCCATGCCCAGGTAATTGCTACGCCCTGTGACGCTTTGTCTACCTGTGCCAAGGTGAGGACTCTGGGCCCAGAGCCTGCCTCCACGTCTTACCTGCTCTGTGACTTTAGCCAAGTGACCTCACCTAGGCTTCCCCCTTCTGGGGATGAAAACAGTAGGTTCCTCATAGGGTGGTTCTGAGGACCATATGAGAGGATGCCTGTCAAGAGCTACGTGGAACACCTGGCATATAGTGGAGCTCAGTGGGCAGCACTTGTCCTACCCTGTGTCAAAGTCGTCTTTCACTGTGTTGAGTTCCATGAGGACAGGGACCAGGCCTTTCCCATCCCACCCCCCACCCCTAACACCAAGTACAATCCTTTACAGATAAGATGGCCGAATGTTTGTTGAATGAATGAAGCAACTGCTGGCCACACTGTGGACCAAGTACAGTGACCATCTCTCTGAGTGACCCTACAAGGCCCCATCTGTGGCTGATCTGACTATAGAAGAAGCAGGAGTGTGAGGGACAGGGCCACCTTCTGCTTCCGCAGGGCAAGCATTGAGATGTGTGTTCTCTCCAGCTCTTGTCAGAGTTTAGGAATTCAGACCCTATTGATCTGTTGCATCTTCAAAGCCATCCATCATCATTAAGAAACAGGACCTGAGCCTGTGGACAGGGTGGCTGGTACTGGGTAATTTAGAAGATTTTACACACACACACACACACACACGCACACGCACACGTGGCTAAAAGAAGTCACTGAGACAAGCACTGAACAGCAGACAGGGAGGGAAAGAACGCAGGGGACTTGTAGCAACCGAAGGTAACTGACAAGGAAACACATTAAATTCTACTTCCTGGTTACAGACTTTTGCGGTTGATTATACTGGACTACGAGTATTTGATTTGGTGAGTGTGGGTGCTGAGGTCTCACCCTGCTTCTTCCTATTGATGTCTGCCTCTTCTTGCTGCTCACAACCATCAGTCTTGCCTGGTTCAATGTCAAGGTCACTGGTCTCTGGTTTGAGCCATCTTCCTTATTTTCCTTTAAAAAAACTGGAATAGCATTTTCCAAGCCAGAGTCATCAGACAACATTCCCATGCCTTGGTGTTTCTCAGATTTCTAACCATGCCTGGGTAATCTCAGTGTGGTAGATTTACCATTGGAAAGAGATTCAGCACCTGGGACCTCATCAGGAACTGCTACAGATTGGCTGTGTGATCTTGGGGGTGGACACCTAAGCTCACTAAACTTCAGTTTCCTCACCCATCAGATAGGGATAACATTTAGTCTTCCATCACAGGAGGAGGAGTGTAAGGGTCAAGGGAGGTAATTGATAGGAACATGCTTCTAAATGCACAGTACTATACAAAGTTCAGGCAGAATTACATCACGAGATTATCCCTGATGTGCTGGTTACCCTCAATGCTGGGAGCTGGAGAAGTAGAGGCGATCAAGCCTCACCCTATCCTCAGTGAGTTCACAGACCAATGCGGGAAAGGGACAGATGTGGGGACACTGACTAAGGCATCAGAAAAGAGGAAGTCAGTGCTAAGAAAAGGCACCAGCAATGTGCTAAGAGAAGACAAGGGAGCCAGGGACGGAACATCCCCCACCCCAGCCTCAGGAGCCGGCAAGGCTCAGGATGCAGGAGTGTTCACCGTGCCTTGAAGGGATGTGGGGTTGGACAAGAGTATCCAGGCAGAGGGGACGGTGAAGGCAGAGGCCCGGCGGTGGGCAGGTAGTCTGTGTGGTGGGAGACGAGAGATGACGAGAGGGCACAAGCAGATGGGAGGCTTGGAAGCCTGGCTGAGGAGTGCAGGAAGGGTTCTCAGTGGGAAAGAGACAAGGGCGGAGATGCATTCTGGAAATTTCAGAAAGATGGCAGGCTATGTGTGAACATGGGCTGGAGGGGAGGCAGCTACTGCAGTGTCCAGATGAGAGGTGGTAAGGCCTGTGGGCTTTGGAGCAGTGGGCCTACCTTCTGCCCCCTGAGCTGAGGCAGACGGTAAGAGAGGGAGAGCCAGGGGCAGGCTGGGTGAGGGGTGGGAGCAGAGCTGAGGAAACCTTGTCTGCATTATAACCCACATGGCCAAGTCTATTTGCGGAGAGCCCTCTCCTTTCTGTCCAGAGGCCATGGACGCTATCCTGGCACCAAAATGAACATTCACAAATGCCTGTGCACCTGGAAAGAGGACTTTTCCTAATACGAGTGTTTCAGTCTCTCCCACGACCCCCTCAGTGGAGGGACTAAGCACATGAAGAACTTGTGCCCTGAGAGCCATTAGCAGAGCCTAGTGGGTAGGCTTGGAGTCAGACCTGGCTCAAATTCTGCTCCTCCACTTGTGAGCTGTGGAGCCCCACACCAGGCATGTAACATCCATGATCTTATTCTAAAAATAGGGATAACAATAAGAATGGAAATGTATTAAGAGTTGACTCATATGAATCAGGTGCTGCCCTAAATGCTTTACAAGATCATCTCATTAAATCCTCACAATACTGTTGGGTAAAGAAGGCAGAGATATTACTCCCATTTTACAGATTGGGAAACTGAGACCCATACTAGTACTTTGTAATTTAGGAAGTCCCTTTATGTGCTGTCATTTGGGAAATGTCTGCTGTGTTTCAGGCTTGTTACATACATTGTTTTGTTATCAGCACAATCCTGTGAGGCTGGCATGATTTTTCTACCTCACAGAAGTGGAAAGAAGCTCAGAAGACTCTAAAGCCAGCCAGCCTGTATTGGTCAAGCTGGACACTGGCTCCCCACTTCCAGTCCTAGAGGCCCTTTTCTCTCCACCACAGCATGTGCCATCAGAAGGCGTTAGAACCAGCCCAAAGTCACACAGCTGGTGGACTGCCCTGTCCATTTCAATGGATGAGATGAGAGTAGACAGCAAGGCTTCCCATTTTGCAGAGTTGAGAGTCTGGATGGGTGGGGTAGCGAGGCTTAAGAAGAATCGCAGATCCCACTGACTCTGTTGTCTGATGGACTTGCTGAACTCTGAAGTCTGTCGATCATGTCAGTAGGGAAACAGAGGATATGGAGCTGACACTTTAAAATCTCCTACCCAGAGCCACCCTCTCATCCACCTATCTTCCTTTGTCTCCAGTTCTTGCTTTGGGCATCTTTGCTCAGACCCCCAGTGTCCTCTCCAAGGAGGACCAGCTGAACAGCCTTCCAGGCCAGGGGGCCTGAGCTCCCCCAACAGCTGGTAGCTCCGGCTTCTCCAACCCTCTCCAAAAGGTGCAGGTGCACAGCTAGGGTCTGGTGTCTTTGGGTCTCCTGGGGGCAGAAGCACTCTCTTGGGCTGTGCTATAAGTGGTTCTCACCAAGACCGGGAGGAGGGACGGTCACTGCTTGTCACAGCACCTCCCACCCTGTGCCTCCCTCTGCCCAGCCTGTGGGCACCTTTGTGGGGCTCCAGAACCCTTCTTGGGCAGGCAGGAGTGGACAGGATGTGCCACCAATGAGGAGAATAAATTTGTTCAGGTAAAAATCCCACTATTGAAGGAAACTTTTCAAGTTTCCAAGATGATTATGGCTTTAAAGCTCAGAGTTGCATGCACAATATAGATGGGGTATTGTGATTCCTCTGCCTGTTAGGGGCTGACATCTCAAGATAAAGCAAGGGGCCATGACCCAGATCTGAGAATAATAAACCAGGATTTTCCTGAGACCACCGAACCACTGAGTGAGGCCAGGGGCTTGGCTCCTGAATACTCAGGGGTCTGGAAGTGGCCTCATGTGAACCTGGAACAATGGGACTCCCTGGTTCTCTGTGGCAGAGCCCATCTGAACAGCTGCCTGTGCCGCCCATGCCTCTCCCACCCCCGTCAAGAACCTCTGGGCCCACTCACACCCCCGAGTGATGGCGGAAGAGGAGCCCGCTGTCCCAAGAGGAACGGATGGCCAGGATGAGTGACGTTCTGGTCTGCAGTCGTGTGGTACCGCTAGCTATGCTCAGTAGGCCCGTGGTGGGAGGAGGGAGACAGCTCGTTGGGGTTTGGGGAGCAGGAACAATGCTTTAGTAACTTCTGTGTCCCCAGCACAGAGCAGATGCTCAGAATATGTGTTGTTGAATCCAAGGATAGCTGAGTAGGGGTCCTACAGGTAGCAGAGAAGGAGCAGGTCACTCCAGACTGAAGAAACTGTGCAAGTGAAGGCTTGGAAGTAGTCACAGTGGGAGACACAGCTGAACAGGGGGTGTCAGAGAGCTCAGGGCTGGGGGACATGAAGAGCTGCCCAGTTCAATCCCTTCCCGTTTGAATCCACTCTAGAGCCCCAAAAGCAGCCTTCCCGGAGCTTTTCTGACTGCACTTGAATGCCTCCAGGGGTAGGGAGCTCATTCTTCCCTTGATATCCCTTCGTGTCTTAGGCTCTCATGGCTAAAAAATGAATTTTTCTTAAACTAAGTAGGCACTGATTCTTTTAGGGGCTCCTATTGCTTCTCATACTGCCTGCTTCTTTGGTGCCACATTGCCAAGGGGCTTGAGTGCCAGGCCAAAGAGTTTGTTCTTTATTCTGCATGCAGAGGGAGCCCTGGGTGGCCTCTGAGCAGGAGGACCACGAACAGGCAGAGCTGTGCTCAGGAAGATGACTATGCTGGTCAGGCTGGGGCCAGAGTCCTAGAGGCAGGGCACCCTGAAGTCCATCTCTCTCTGTACCTATTTATACCCATCACTTTAATTATGGACCAGAGGGCAAAAAACCAGTGATAACCATTTCTCTTCCCAGACAAACAGGTCCAAGGCCAGTGGCCATGGCTATGGGCTGGTAGGAGGCACAAGTAAAAGTTTGTGACTTAGGGTCATCCCAAGTCTGGGTCTTATGGAAGCCAGCACCTCCCAAACACCATCGCCCCTCTGGAGTCTGTCTTTCTGCAGAACCAAAGATGTCAGGCAGATGCAGGAACCTGGGGTCTTGGGGTGAAGGGTGTCTCCAGCTCTGCTCTAGCCCTGATGGAGAGAGGCAGCCAGAGGTCTGTAGCAGATGGCCATGGTGAGGGCTGGCACCCAGAGGGAGAGGTGGTCAGCCCTCCACTGAGATCAGGGCTTGCACTAAGACACCTTCACCTGCCCCAGGATCCTTTCTGACCTTTGGGTTCTCCAAAAAAAGTCAAGGTGATGACAAGACACATGTATTGCAGCTCAGCCATCATTGCAGTTGAAAGATGGGCCCGGAGCAGGTGGACTGCTTCAATTATGATGGATGAGGATGGTGACAGCTCTCGGGAGAGCCGCGGGAACCTGGCAAGTGTTCACTCAGCTATGACTCCTCTGGTAGCAATTTGACAAGATCAGAGCACTTTATGGAAGTGGAAAGTTTGGGGACCTTGGGGTTTGCTTGGCCCGGGGACTCTGGCTGCTGAAGCCCTCCACCAGCAGCACGGGGTGGGGTCGCCACCACTGGCAGCTCTTCTAGGAGGCCAACGTGGGAGAGGCAGGGTCCCCATGGGGAAAGGTTCCACCTCCTGAGGCCCCCTGGCCCCAGGCACCAAGTCTGGGGCTTGTCTGCTTCAGTCGTCCTTCCCTGCCATGGAGAAATGTCCCCAGCTGCCAACCAGGGGACATTGTCATACCTACAGCCACAACTCATAGGATGACCGGGCCTCTCCTCTGAGCCAGGCCCTGTGCTGGGACACTGGGAGACAGTGGTGAACAAAAGAGTCATACCCTGCCCTCATGGCTCTCTGTGCAGACTCTGAGAGGACCAGGCAGCCCCATCTGTGGTTGGATGTGATGCTGGGCACATCATCTTCCTACCTGAGCTTTGGTTGGATCATCTCTTTATGGGGATGGCTGGGTATGAAGAGAGGTGACCTACGAGGAGTACCCTGCTTGTCACAAGGTGGTGTTCAGTAAATGTTGGTTATCCCCCCTCAACAATTCAGTCATCCTTGGGTACATTTCTTCGCTTATTCAGCAGACTTGGAGCACTTCTTGCGTGCCAGGCACTAGGCTTGGCACCTGGGAATTAGATGTAGTTGCAGATGAGGTGGCTGGCAGCTTTTTCTGATTAGGGAGTGAGGGTGTGGTTGGATCAGACAGCCCTGTGGCCCTCGCTGCCCTGCCATGGTTGCTGGGCAGAGGCGGCCATCTGCGGATGGCGGGGCATAGCCCTGGCTGCAGTGCTCCCAGACTACAGGCCGAGGCCCCAGCAACCCTGGGCCTTCCAGGCATTGGCTTCTCTGTCTCAGTTCTGCTCTGAAGCCAGGTTTCTGGGGCTACTCTCCAGAAGGTAACCTTCCCAGAGATGGGAACGAGCCCCCAGTGTGGGCAGCTCAGCCTAGAGGTGCTCCACTTCCAAGAAATTCTTGTTAAGCAACTGCTGTCTACACTGGGAGAGAGGCAGTGGACAAGCAGATGACTCGGCCAGGTCCTGCCCGCCGGGGGCTTTCAGGCTGGCAGAGGGGGACAGAGGCACCGGCATTGAACAGCACATGCGCGCTGGTGAGGAGGCCCACGCGGCTCTGAGCAGGCTTTGAGGGGGCGTCGTCCATTCCGACAGGGAGAGCGGGGAAGCCTTCGGAGAAGAGAGATTTTTCTCTGGACTCAGGGGGATGCCGTGGAAGGAGCTGAAGAAGCACCGCATTCCAGCCCTCACTGAGGGCACCTGGGCAAGCCCCCTCCCCCAGGCCTCAGTGTCCCCACCTACACAGTGACAGGGCTGCCTCGGGGGGTTGCCTCAGTCCTCCTGGCTCAGACACTGACAGGTTCAGGTCCCCACTTTCCCCTTAGAATCAGTGCCCACGGGCGCTGCCCTTCAATCCCCCCCAGTAACCACGGCTCTTACATGAGACTTCCCTGTGTGCCCCAGACAGCCGAAGACACCCCCCCAGAGCCTCTGCTGTGTCCCCACACCCCCACCCCAGATACAAGCCACAGCCCTTCTCTCTTTAAACGATGCTCAGCACAGTTATACCCATGCAGATACTGAATAAATACTGACACATGTTTCAGTAAACTACTGTTATTTTGGCTGGGGAGGAGACGATTTTGATGGTGATGACAAGAATATTAAAATCATTCACTAGCCGTGTGTCTGTAGGAAAGTTACACCTTCTCTGGGCCTTAATTTGCTCCTCTATGAAATGGGGGTGTCAGTCCTGCCAGGCCCCGCCCTGGGATTGGGTAAAGTGCTAACTCCAGGAAATGTCTATCAGAGGAGGAGACCTGGTGAGGGGGATGGTGTGTGCAGGGGGTGGTTTCCAAAAAAACTCATGGCCAAAGTGCCAAAGGGCTCTGCCCTGCTCTTTCAGCCTCTTGACTGGAGGCAGCTGTGACAATTGGAGACACCCATAAGTGAGAGGGTGGGGTTAGGATGCAGCATCCCCCTTCCTGGCACAAGTGACCAGATACTGACAGGGCTTATTTTTCCTGTTTCCATCTATGGCTACCTCTTAAACCATCCCTCCAAGCCCTGTAAAGCCTCCAGCAGACAAAGGGTACTCAGCGGGGAGAAGTACCACTCAATACAGATCCCCAAGGGGCTTGAAGGAGCCCACAGAATCAACCCATAAGCTACTTGGGCTACCACCTTGACCTTTTCTGGCTCAATCTCTTTCCTAACCATCCTTTCAGGGCGAATAGAAGAGGCCTGATCCAGATGCGACAGACCGGGCTTGCAGATGCAGAGGACTCTGGTCACGTCCCCTTACCCCCACTACGTCTCCTCATCTTGGAGCCAAACCTCTTCAGATCCTTCAGCCTTTTCAAGACTGAGAAGGTTTTACAGTATTTCTTTCAACTTGTCAGGTTAGTGTTTCATGAGTGAAGATAAAGAGCAGGGGCTTTGGGGTCCCGTGACCTGGATTTGATCCCTGGCCCTACCACCTTCTAGCTGGGTGACTTCGGGCAGATTATTTCATCTTTCTGAGTCTCAGTTTCCTGGTTTACAAAGTGAGGATTATAACAGTGCCTATTTCATAGGGCGCTTGTGAGGAGTAACCAGAGAATGTGTGTGATGTTGGAGTGAACTTTTATGGTTTCTCTGCGCAGTCGGGCATCCCCTCCTCCTGAGACGACTCCCTGTTGTTCTCAGGGCTTCAGGTCACAGTACTGCACTCCCCTGGCCAGAGCGTGTGGCCAAGTGGAGCCAGACAGAGTCTGTCCTTGGGATTTTATACTCTATCTGGGAAAAAAGACCTCTTTCCTCTCTGTGGTAAAAATACGATGTAAGCTTGAAGTTGCCTGCAGACAGGGTTCTGGTCTTGAGGGACAGCTAATCCATCAGAAAAAAAGCAATTTAGAGAGATGCAGGGAAGTGGTTGGAGAAAGCCCTAATTGCACTTAAATTCCTGGTTCCACTAATCTCTTAGTTCAGCATCATCCCTGCAGTTTCACTGTTTGACTGAATGCCTGTAACATTTCCATTTTGGATTAAGCTGGTTGGAGTTGACTTTATGTCACTTGCAAACAAAGGATCCCAACTAATATAAATACACTTAGCACCATACCTGGCTTACAGCAAGGGCTCAATAAGTGGTAGCTCTCAGTGTTAACTCACATCAGGCTCTGTGTGTCTTGACATTGGTGCTGAATTTCCACCTCCATTTACCCCTGGTCACCCTGTCATGAGCACTTGTGTATCCTCCCTGCCACCCAGCACCCAAGACTCTTGGACTGCCTGCGTGAAGTATGAAGCTGGTGGGTGGCTTGAGGCCCCAGCCCGCCTAGGGATGAGGGCAGCAGGGCCGGCCCATGTAAAACAGGACCACGGACAGTGGCAGCCCGGAATGCAAATGCCTGCCGCAGGACACAGACACAATCAAGCTGCCAACATCCTTCCCCATGTCGGGTCCTGATAATGAACAAGTAATTTATGTCCAGGAGTCAGTGGAGCCTGTCGCAGGCCAGGGCTGAAATGTTACTACGAGGGATTCCTATGAAGGTCATTGCCCTGCTCTTGTCACTGTTAAGGGTTGTCTGTAAATGGTGTCCCCTTGGAGGTGTCACCTTATTTTCCTGGCTTCTTTGGGGGGAGAAGGGTTCACCTTTGAGAAGGTGGGCTAGGAAAAGCACTGGGCTTCTTCTGAGTCATGCTCATGCTGTGGTCCTGGAATCTGCCAAGTGTGACCTCAGATGGCCCATGGATGAGAAAGGGCAGCTCAGGGTGGACTGGCACTTCAGCAGCCGTGTGGAATCTGTGAATGGAGAGGGCAGGAATGGGGCATCCTTCTTTGGGGACAAAAACTGGCTCCAAAGACCTTCTGTCTGAATTAATTTAAATCAAATGCCAGATTGGACAGGAAACGTGTTCTGGGGACAAAGTAACATGGCATCTTTTTTTCAGAGTAAGAAAAGAGGGGAAGGGATAAAGGAGAAAGCACTAGGCTAGTGAGTAGGCAAATCACTCAGTCCCTTTCTGTGGGCTTTAGTTTCCCTAGCTGTTAGTGGACTGTAGAGTCTTCACCATTTTGGGACATAGTCAGAGCATGTTTTAACAGTCCCATTTCATAGATGAGGAAGCTGAGGCTTAGAGGTGAGGTCATGCAGCTTCTATGTTCCAGAGTTGGGCCTTTGGTTCCCTAACCCAGGGCTCCATACATTGCCCAGCCTCACCTGCTGTTTATGGAAACTATGGGATCTCTCTCCAATGGACAGATCTCATGAGACCCTCCCAGCAGCAGCCCAGAGGCCTGCACTCAGTCCCTCTGCCATTGTGGAGTAAGTGTTCCTCAGGAAGTGAGCAGGCTGACTCCTGTCAGCGAGGGTGGAGGGGAGAGGGCACCCCTTGAGGAAGGCTTGTCTTCAAGAGGAGGTCTGGCTGCTTGTGTGTGCATTGCTCAACTTGGCTGGGCCAGGTTCCATTGGAGGGTCTGGAAGTGGGGTCATCTCCCCATGCCTGCACCATGGGGTCCCTGCCAATGGCTTCTTTTTGACTCCACTTCCCCTTCCCACATTGGAGATGGGAGTTTCTGGCCTGAAACACAATCAGTGCAAGCTGAGCTAAGTGCTGCAGTTTTCTCTTCCTCCTAGGTGGGAACTACCTTTAAATTTACTAGAAGGTTAAAAAATAATGCCTTCTATGAGGGGGATAAAAAAAGAGAATGGAATGGGAATCTCCCTACTAACAAGAGAACATACCGAAATAAGCCAAATGGGCTCTGCTTGCCACCCACCCCACAGCTGTGAGCTGAGCCTGCTCTGGGCACATGGGCCCGGGGTGACCACATCACAGGAGCTGGGCAGTGTCCATTGGATAGAAGGAAGCTGACAGCTTGGTTGGCTCCTGTGGCTTGGGCTTCTAGAAAATACCTCTAAATCCAGATTTTTCCCTTTAGGTCCCCTTTGCAGAACTCTGGGAAACAAGTAGGACCTGCATTATCATGTCCATTTCACAGATGAGGAGATGCAGCACAAAGGGCGGCGGGGGAGTCCAGCAGCTGGGCTGCAGGGCCCTTTCTGCTGCATCTCTCCCCTCACCAACAGCAGGTGCAGAAGGGGCTGCTGAGATATACAGGGATCTAGGCCTGGTGTTCCCTGAGCAGGGCTGGGGTCTCAGAGCTGAGAGTCCCTGATCTTCACGCACCTTGGACTGTGTTCCTTCTATCCCTCTAATGAGACTTCTCCTTGTCTTTAACATCAACCCTAAAGCTGTGTTGGTTTTTATTTTTATGGGGAGATTTGCAGAAAGGGATACATGTCTGTTTTGAAATATTGGGGAAATAAAGCTGAAGAAGGGGCTGATCTCACCCCTGCCCCTCTGCCTGGCTTGTGTTCCTTTCCCTGCTGTCTCTATTGACCGCACCCTTCTTTACTCCTCACTAACCACCTGCACTCTCCAGAGTCACCTGGAGTCACAGAGGGGGTCCAAGTCTCAACCCCAGCACTTCATAGCTGTGTGACCTGTGGAAAGTTACTCAACTTCTCTGAGCCTCTGTCTCTTCATCTCTATAGGGGGATAAAAATTAGGATGACTATTAAGACATAAACCAGGACATGCAGGCACTTAGCGATAATACGAGAGCTTATTCTTGGGTTGTTGTAAGGATGAAATGCTAAAACACAGTGGGTAACTAATAGAGCTGGGAGTCCACGTTCTCCATATAAGGCAGCTTTATCTTATTTTGCATTATCTTTTCATCTCAGGGCACTGTGAAACTTTCTGTTGAGACTGAGGGAGGATAAATTGTTCTGATCTGGGATTCCTCACCTTCTGCACATGTATAATTCCATGCAATGTTGGTATTTGCCTTCTCTTCTAAGGCTGGGCTTTGGGAATGATCCTGCTAGCTCTGAAGCATCGTTGGCTGAATCCCTCAGACCGTGATGGCACGAGGTCCTATGTGGTCCCACGAGGTTACTGGCCAAGACCCCGGAGGGCAAACATCTCTAAACTGGAGAAGAAGGTCACATTGTAGGCTTATTCCTCTGGCTTCTCTTGCTAATACTTCCCATCATTTATTATGGAAGTGGGTTGTTAAGGTGATGGGTGGGTGGTAGAAAGACAATGCTACTCAGAGAGAGGTCAAGCCCAGCTAGCCCTTCTGGAAAGTTCACTCCTGGGAGTTGGCCTGGGAGTGTGTGTGTGTGTGTGTGTGTGTGTGTGACCACAGCTGCTCCTGTGAGCTGAGATTGGACAGTCAGGCTGGTATCTGTCCTGACATCATATACTTTGTAGACTCCAGGGAAGCCAGCAACTGGGGTGTCCTGGTAATTCAGAAAAATATGGAGAACATCAAAGTGACTGGGAATCTGCCATCCCTGGGTGTTGTTAATCACAGTTAACATTTTAAGGCAAGATATTCCAGTCTGATGTGAGTGCGTATGCATATATGCTCTGTGGGATGGAATTTCATAGCTCAATGTATAGATGCACCCAGACGTAACTCGATTTTTCCTGTACCTGGGCTTTTCTTCTATTTCGTGCCCCTGTCCTAGCTTATGCAGAAAAATCGATCTAGTGATTTCTTCCTGAAATCATATTTAGTCTTAAATGCATGTTTAGGCTTGGAGAATGACCTTTTCCCACAAGTCTTTGATGACTCCCTTTGCCCTTGGGATGGCAGGATGGTGTGGCAGAATACAGATTTTGGAGTCAAACAGATCTGGGTTCAAGCTCCAGCATATTCAGGCTATGTGACCTTGGAGAAGGCCCTTGACTTCTCTGAGCCTCATCTTCCTCATTTATAAAATGAGAACAAAATCTCCCCTTTAGGATCAAATGGAGAAGTAAATAATAAGATAGCATATGTGTAACGTGCCCTGCACAATGCCTGCTATGCTGTAATTGTAAAATAAACAGTCACTACTATTCTGACAGTTCGGAACATCATCCAGAGCCCCCAGCCTGCCATTCAGCAACTCCCATCCCCCACTTGCCTTCACAGCCTTGGCTTTATAGTCACATCACCCACACTAGCACTTCAGCTGCCCACACTTCTTGCTGTTCCCCAGGTGGATCCTTCTCTTTCCAGTCATATGCTTTTGCTTTAAACTTCCTTTTCTTGTTGAAGCTCCTACTCGTCCTACCACAGCCCCATCACACCTCCTCCAGGAAGCCTTCCCCAACACCCCCAGATGAAATGAAGCTTTGCTTCCTCCTGGTTTTCACAGTACTTTGTTTGCACTTGGCAGCTGGCCGTGCAATCAGAATGGTTTCTTTTATGGCTATTTGCGTCCCTATCTGTCTTCCCTGTGACTGTGGGCTGCTTGAGGGCAGGGTCTGTGACTGCACATCTGTCAGCTGCACGGTGCAGCACGGAGTGTGGTGCAGATAAACACTTTCCAATGAAAGTGTTTATCGCCCTAAGAGAGTGGCAAACACTGGGCTGTGGGAGGGCAAAGGAATGAGGGTTCACCTGGCTGGGAAGTGTGGCATGTTTTAGAGAAGGTGTCCTGGGAGCTCAGCTTTGAAGGAACAGGAACGTAGAAGAAAGAGACAGACAAACAGACTGTCCAGGAGAGGGAACAGTGTGAGCAAAGGCCTGGAGATGGGAAAGTTAGTGTGTTTAGGGAAAAGCAAGGAATCCTGTTGCTGAAGGGTAGGGTGGTGCAGGTGTCAGAAAGGCGGGTTGGAATCTGATCAAAGAGGGAGATGCCCCAACAATCCTAGTTCTTGCCTCACTGTGAAAACTCTCTAGCTGGGTATGGCCGAAGAGCACCAGGAAGATACAGATAAAGCTTCGTCAGATAAAATAAAGATGCCCTGTTAAACTTGAATTTCAGATAAATGAGTACTTTGTAGTATAAGAATATCCCATGGGACATACTTACACTACAAAATTATTTGTTTACCTGTGGTTCAAATTTAACTGTGTGTTCTGTTTTTTTATTTGCTCAATCTGGCAACCCTATGTGTGAGGGCCACAGTAATGCTGCAGCATCAGAGGTGTCATTAGCATTTTTTGGGCCATTGCTTCACTAGCAAAGATAGATTGAAGTGTGTGAATCCCCACTGCACCTAAATGCAGATAAACATGATGAATGGTAATGGCTCTGGAGGACTCCGTGGGAGCGTCCAGGAGCAGGTGAGTGACGGGCGCTGGGTATGAGCACCTGCACGCCGAAGCTCGGGCCCACCTGCCACCCCCGGTGCGAGGTTCACAGGGGGTGTCTTCTGAAGGAGCAAGGCTCAGGCCCAGAGAAACACAGCTAGAAGTAGTGATTGGTTTCCCAGGCTAGACCACTTAAAGTCAGTTCTGCTATTAAGGGGCAGGGTTTTAGCAATGTTATGAATGAGGTTTCAGGGGCCGGCCTGGAGTCCCACTTCTATTTGGAACCCTATTTCTCTGGTGTATTAGTCCATTTCTGTTGGTTATAGCAGAACACCTGAAACTGGGTAATTTATAAAGGAATACAATTTATTTCTTACAGTTTTGGAGGCTGGGAAATCAGTGGTGTGGGGGTGCATCTGGTAAGGGCCTTCTTCTGGGTGGGAACTCTCTTCAGGGTCCTGTGGTGATGCAAGGTATCACAAGGCAAGAGAGCCACAAGAGCTCTCTCATGTGCTCCTCATAAAACCACCAGTCCACACGCATGGTAACTCATTACTCCATAAAAGGATTAATCCACCCACAAGGGCACAATCCTCACGATCCATCCAATCACCTCTCAAAGACCCCACCTTTCAAATATCATAATAAGATTTCCCACGCTCTTATCACTGTCATAATGGGGATCAAGTCCAACACACGACATTTTGGGGGACACATTTGATGCATAGCATATGACGATGGGAATTCTGTGGTCCCTGATTGGAAAGAAAGACGGAAGCATCAGAAACATGGCTCTTTCAACCCAGTCCTGGCTGCAGTAGGCCATGGTCCAAGGCAGTGGGGGTGGAGGACATGCACCTCTTCTCTCCAGCTGCCAGACCCTCAGGGGAGGAAGTATTATTTCCTCAGCACCAACTATGAGCTAAATGCTTTGGGTACCTTATCATAAGTAATTTTACAATATTTTTTTGGTGTTATCTCATTTTCTGGAGATGAAAACTGAGGCTCAGAGAGGTGAAATTACCTGCCCAAGGTCAGATTGTTCAAAAACAGCAGAGCCAGGACTTGAACCTATGCCTACGTAGCTTCAAATTCTTGATACTTTATTCTGGGCCACGTTGGAAATAATTCCCTGGGAGCCCCCATTATGGACCCTAGTACTTGACTTCAAGATTCCAACCCTCTGAGCTGCCCACATCTCCTGATCCAGCTAGTCCCAGCGTGGACTGGCCTGTCAGTTATCCTCCCAGGCACTTGCTCTGTGGGTGCCAAAGCTGGTGGCTGTTGTCTATTCCTAGGAGGGACTCAGTGTTGCTGCTACTTTTCCCCAAAGCTGTCCCACGCCCCTCTCATCCCTGAACCACTTAGTCTTTGGGCCCTTTGAGCATTAGTTTGAACCTGTTGGTGGACCTCTTGGAATTATTGGTGACTCTAAGTGGAGAGCTCTGGGGTGGGGGTTGGAGCAAGAACTGAGTCTGCTTCCTCCCTGGTTTTCCAAATGTGTCCCTGGAAGGGAGAAAACCCTACAGGTTTACTGAGCTAGAGCTGGTGACAAGACATCCACCTACATGAATGTTGACCAGTCTAGACTGAGCTCATCTACCTGGATTATTTAATATCTGATGCCTCAAGAGAGCAGTGGTGCATTAGTTAGGGTAATGCTAGCTGCTGCAACAAACTCCCAAATATATGATGGCTCACACACAACATACATGTATGTCTCATTTGTATAATACAAGACAGATGTTCCAATAAGTGTAAATTTGCTAGGTAAAATATAGGACACCTAGTTAAATTTAAATTTCAGAAAAACAATGAAGAATTTTTTAGTATAAATAGCTTCCAAATGATAAATATTTGCCCAGTGTTCTCAAGGGCCCAGAACTGGTCCAGAAATGAGGCTTGGAGTTGCCTCAAATTGGTCCCCAATTTGTGACATATGATACTAAAAAAGTACTCATTGCTTTATCTGGGATTCAAATTTAACTGTCCTGTTTTTGTTTATTGTTTTTGCTCATTCTAGCATCTCTAGATAGGTGAGTGGCTCTCCTTCAATGCTGGTTTAGGGACCCAGGCTTCTTCACCTTCTGGCCCTTCCACCTTCAACCTGTGGTTTCCAAGGTCAGGACACTCATGTGCATCAAACTCATGAAAAGGGAATGAGCATGGAGGATCATGCAGAGGAGGTTTTTATGGACCAGAGCTGTAACTAGAGCACATGGCTCTGCTCTTATTCAATTGGCCAGAACCAATCACATGGTCTGCCTAATTGCAAGGAAGATTGGGAAATGTAGTCTAGTTTTGCCCTCAGGAAGATATGGAAAGAGATGTGGGCAGTCTGCCACAAAAAAAAGAAAGAAAAGAAAAGAAAAAAAGCTTTATAAAAAGGCATGATGCATTTTCTAGGCTCATCTTTTTAAGACTACAGCTTCACTTTAGCAAACACAGACTCCAGGAGGGAACAAACCTGTGCTTATGTTTGTTGATAATAGTTCTCTCTGCTTCCCTTGCAGAAAACAAATAAATAAACATTTATTTCTTCTATGTCGAGGATATTTTCCTAGACAAAGACCTGGTGATAAATTCTCGAGTTTTATGTTCTTAAACAAGCAGCAGGAGGGAAAGTCATAGCTTCAAACCTACCAAAGGCTCCTACCTACCAAAATTCACATGTTGAAGTCTTAACCCCTAGGTGATGGTGTGGGGCTTTTGGTAGGTGATTAGGTCATGAGAGCAGAGCCCTTCTGAATGGGATTAATCCCCTTATAAAAGAGACCCCAGAGAGCTCCCTTGCCCCTTCTACCATGTGAGGATGTAGCAAGAGGGCAGCTGTGTATGAACCAGGAAGTGGGCCCTCACCAGACACAGAATCTGCTGGTGTCTTGATCTTGGACTTCCCAGGCCCCAGAATTGTGATAAATAAACTTATCTTGTTTATGAGCCACCCAGTCTATGATATTCTGTTATAGCAGCCCAACCAAAGACAACATCCACCAGACCTAGGATGGGTCCTGCTAGAGCCTGGTACCACCTTCTAGCCGTGGGGCCTTGGACAAGTTACTTAACTTCTCTGAGCTTCAGTTTCATCATCTGTGAAATGGGGCTAATGGCATTTACCTAATGGGTTGCTGTGAGGACAAAGCCTGGTCCAATACATGGCCTATAACTAGAGCCGAACAAATAGGAATGACCTTGTGTCTCCTGTCTGCTCTGTATTTCTGTAACTGGGGCCCAACTTGGTCCTGAGCTGCGCCTGTCTGGGGGACTGACTATAGCGTCCTCTAGGCATCTGCCTGTGGCACCAAGGACAGCAGGGTTGACAAACTCCGCCTGGCAACCAGCCTGGAGTCATCAGCAAGGGGGAGTATGTGTCTGAGAGTGTTTCTCCTGGACCAAGCCTGTCACCGATTCATGTCTGGGGCCTTTGGGGAGGGGTTGACATGGGTAAACAAGGAAAGGCCTGTTCTAATAAACCTTCTGCAAAACATGGAAACGCAAGCCTCCTTGGAACGCCAAAATGAGGGAGAGGCAGTCCCCACGGGGACACGGACTGACTGTAAACCATCTGGGGTCAGACACACTGTGGTGGAGATGGTGCTGTCCAACGGGAGGTGTCTTTGAGACGGCACAGAGACGGTGGTGGGGTGTTCTCCCACGACTTGTCAGAGAGCTGATAGAAGAGGAGAAGCAGCAGCTGATAGGACGTGCTGGTAAAAATGCATGAGTTTTCCAGAAAGAATTGAGGAGGTGCTGAAAGCAGCCAGAAAACCAGAATTATCAGGTGGAAAGGACATAGTAAATGAGAGAAACGTCACCATCAGTAATGATGTGATTCCATTTTGGCATGGCTGGGGTAGCCCAGATTACATCATCTTCTTCAAAGAATAGCACCCCAAACGACCTCTGACGGCTTTTTGCATGGGTGTGTCCCCTTGACTCCACCCACCAGTGGATCTGTCTTCCTCTTGGGGTCTGTGTCGGGCAGCAGGAAAGGGTTCTCCATCCTTCATTCAGACTCATCCTCTCTGTTCTCCCCCTGTCTGCATCCCACACCCCTCTGATTATGGAAAGATTGTCTTTTGGTCTCTAAATCATTAATTTTGGTTGTGGAGCTCTTGCCTGGCAGAGCTTTTTCTGCTCTGAAAAACTCTGATTATAAATAGTTCAATAATACATGTCCTCTGAGTTTAAGACTCTGGCTTATGTAATTGGAAATCTGGATGTGAAGCAAGTTAAAGTTGATGCCATAAAGACAGTAAAATAATTAATCACTTTGCTCTGTTTAATAGATTCAAGGGCACGGGAACAGCCTTGCGGCCAGGGTGAGTCATCAGGAGTGGCACTTGCTGTCATGGTGATCTTGGCAGGCACTGGGGAGACAGGCCCCAGAAGTCAGCACTGGGGGTCAGAACATGGGGCCTCACCAGGGTGAACCCCTCCAAGTTCACTGAGGCCCTACTTACCTGGTGTCAGGCATCTGTGACCCTCTGCCTCTCCCCCACCCTCCCTCTGTGTCCTGTCCCAGGATTTCAGCATATTGTGTATGTCCTCAGGCACACATAAGCCTGGTCCCGTCCACCCAGCCCACTCCCTGGATGCTCTGATTAGAATAATCCCTCTTCAGCCCACAAAGGACTTTTTAATTCGCCTATCTTGTTCTATCCTCACAGCACTCTGCGAGGCAGGCAGAACAGTTATTCTCTCCCTCCCCACTAGTCCTAGGGGAAAACGGAGGCTCGGCTGGGTTCTGGGGAAAGCGGTTCATCTCCCGTGTATTTTTCTCAAAGTCACACAGGCGGGTGGTGGAGCTGGATTTTGCATTCCCATCTGGGGACTCTTCAGCCTGTGCCCTCTAGGCTCTGCTTGGCTGGCTCCTTTAGGGGCCAGGAGCCCAAGTGTGTGGCCGTCCACCAGAAGGAAGCTGCTCCGAGGGCAGAGCCCAGCCGCGAGCTGGGAGAGCTAACATCATTTGTGCATTAACCGAGTTCCAGGCACTATTCCAGCCACCTTCCATCACATTACCTCATTTATTCTTCAAATCACTGTCTGGGGTGGCTGCCTTTGTTCCCATTTTATAGATGAAGAAGCTGAGGCACAGAGAGGGTAGGAAACTCGTGCAAGATCACTCAGCTAATACACGGTGGGGATGGGATTCGAACCTGTGCTCTTAACCGCTGTATCCTTGGAAGTCTGTGAGCAACCTTGACTTGGTGCCTCAGTGTTGAGCCCAGGGCCTGGCACAAAGAAGGGGTTCACGAGGTGATTGTTGGACTGGAAAGCCTCGCCACGTGCAGTCCTGCTGCCACTGGCCAGCTCCTCACCGTCTTCATTCATTAATTCCTACCGCAGTGTTTCCCGATCTGGGCCAGGCCCCGAACTGGCACTGGGGATCGAGCAGTGGACAAGCCATAATCTCTGCTTCTCTGGAGGCAGGTGGAGTGTGGAAGGACAGATAATAATAAGGTGGTGTGGTGAATGCCATGGGTACCCCAAAGAGAGACACCCGGCCCAGGGGAGGGCAGGGCAGCCAGGGAAAGTGACAGGAGGTGGGGGTGGGGGAGGACAGGCATGTCAGGCGGAGGGGACAGCATCAGCAAAGGCCTGGAGGCAGGAAAGAGCAGGGAGTGAGAGGGATCTGTAGGAAACAAAGCTACGGGAGGATAAAGTCCCCCTGGGCAGGGGATGGGCAGGGGATTGTAAGGGCTTTGAGTGCCAAGGTTAGGACTTCGGACTTTCTCCAGAGCCACTGATGAGTGTCATGACCCAACATGGTTTTAGGAAGCCAGGTCTAGAGAGAGACTAGATGCCAGGAGGCCGGTGAGGAGGGAGAGAGGGCAGTGGGGTTCGGGCAGTGGCGGTGGTGGGGAGAGTGTGGGTAAAACGGGGGCCTGACTTGACTCGTGTGCGTGTTCGTTCCCCGACTCCCGCATGCCACGGCCAGTTTTAAGCTTATTCTGTGGGTTAGAGTGAGCTCCGGAGAGGGGGCTGACACGATGCATTTGAGATCCCCAACCAGCTCCTGCCTTTCAGACCCTCTGATGAGAAGAGCAGCTCCTCTCTTGGGGTTCTTGGTACTTTTTGCCTGAATCTGTCCCAGGTGACTTCTGGGAAGAGCACCCTGCGGGCATGGGGGCAGCCTAAGGCAGTGGAGATCATCTCTGAAACCAGACTGACCTGGGTTACCATCTCAGTCCCACCCACTCAGAAGCTGTGTGACCTTGAGAAGTAATGTCACCTTTCTGAGCTTCAGTTTTCATGTCTGTAAAGCGGGGTGATAGTGATGCTGCTCTTACAGCAGGTGTGAGGCTTATGCGAGCTTTATCTGGATAGCGTCTGGCACAGAGGGGCCCAGCTACATGTTACTCCCGGGACCTCTGTCATCTTGTCTTCCTGTTGTACCAACACACAGTAGGTGCTTAGTCAGCAACTAAGAAATTGCAAAGGGATGTTGCTGAGTACCCCAGGCGGCCAGCGCAGGATGGCTGGGGCTTCTGAGGAGGGAAGACGCTGCAGGGTTGTGCCCTCCCCTCCCTCCATCTGTCTCCCTGAGCAGGGCCATGGTGGGGGAGTGTGCTGGTGATGGGGGGTGGCAAGGATGACACCTTACTCCTCCAAGGTGAGTGGTATCTAATGGGGTCCCCATTCACCCCCTCCTTGCCACGGTCCAACTCTGCAGCCCTTCTCCAGCAATCTGGGGGGGTGTTCACTGGTATGCACTCCCATTTTACAGAAGGGGGAAGTAGAGGCACAGGGAAGCAATGGGACTTGTCGAAGTTTCCTCTGGAGGCAGGAGGGAAGCCTGGGTTCCTCTGCAGGAATCACAGAGGACCTTGAAGTCACCTTGTGGCAGGCAGGTGGCATGCAGAGGGTAGCAGGCAGAAACGTGAGCATTTCCGCCATTTCCAGTGAGGGACATGCTGCTCAGGTGAGGAGCACCTTGCTCAAGGTGACTGTGAGCTCCTGGCTTTCTCATTGTGCTGGTGAATGGGCCCCATTTATCCTGGGGAGGGAGGGAGCCCAGACCCTTGCCCCCACAGCCCCCTGGATGGGCATGAGCTGTCCAGGCACCCCAAGGGGTGTGATGAACAGCTTGCTCAGGACCCCAACAGCTGAGGACTATGCCTGGCTCTCAGCCACCCAGAGCCTGTTGGGTGACCTTGAGGACACACCTTCCCTGATGGGACTGATGGGCGTGGGAGCACAGGACCACATCATAGGATGGAGGCAGGGTCTGCATGCATGTGCACACGCGTGTGTGTGTGTGTGTGTGTGCATCTCCCCAGAGGAGGTTCAGCTGGGTCTCCTAGATCCCATCTGGAAAATTTCTGGGAAATTCTGCAAGACACTGACCCAGAGATAGTCTACCCCCAGGTCCTCCCTGAGATATAAGCTGGAACCTGCTTCTGCCCAATCTATCTTACTCATCTACTTACAGTTAGTTACAACCATAACAACAGTGAACAGGATGTGTCAGGTACTTTTAAGAGTACTTATATATATATCAACCCAGTTAATCCTAATTTTACAGATGGGAAACTGAGGCACAGAGGGCTTAAATAGTCCAAGGTCACACAGCTAACAAGTGGCAGAGTCAGGATTTGGAGTCTACTCCTAACACGAGGTCGCTCCCTCCCACCTCACTGCCTCAGAGGGCCACGTGCATGAGGAAGTGCTCTGACGCAGCTCGGCATCTCTTAGGGGGTCAAGAGAGGTGCGGGCAATGTGTTGTGGGTTTCTGAGAAGGAAACAGGACCACAATGACAGGTGCGTGGTGTGCGTGTGGAGTGTGTGTGTGTGAGGGGCGTGCTTGTGTGTGTGGAGTGTGTGTGTGCACGTGTGAGGAAGAGTTATAGAGGAGGTGGCATGGGCACTTAGTCACAAACGGCGCGGGAGGGTGTTCCAGACAAAGGTAACAGCAGTGAGCATGGTTGGGATGTCGGGCTGCAAAATACTGTCATGAAAAGTAAGACTGAAGGTGGTAGGTTAGAGAACTTGTGGAGGCACTGATTATCAAGCTAACGATTATGGGATTTATTTGAGAGTACCCGGTAACCATCGCAGGTCTCTAAGCAGCAAAGGGATGTGGCCCGAAGTGTGTTTCTGGACTGGCAATCTGGCCGTGGTGGGTGGAGGTGGATTAGAAGGGGACAGGGGATGAAACAGAGGAAGAGAGGGATGTGATAGGGTGATAAGGACCTGAAGGAGAGCAAGGAGGGGATCGGTGCAAGAGGGACATGGCACAGGGTCAGCAGAGCTGGAGTGGGGAACAGCTGGAGACTGGGTTTTCTCAAGAAAACTGAGAAACTGGCGACACCACCGACAGAAAGAGGAGGAACAAGTCTGGGAAAACTAATGTTTCTCTGACCAGAACCTCCTGCTCCAACACCACGTCCTCCGTGGGGCTCAGCGTTCGTTCCTTCCCAGCAGTGATTGCTAGATGGAAGTAATCACACTCGCACTCGTTTTGGGGCTTTGTCTTTGCCCAACTAGCATGTGAAAGAGCAGGGATTCTGCCCACCTAGTTCACAGCACTGTCCCCAGCGCCTGCAACAGTGTCCTGCACATGGTAGGTGATCACTAAATATCTTTGGCATAAATAAATGAAAGACCCGTGTGGTCCTGGAGGGGGCCTGTGGGACCAGTGTCCAGAGGGACTGGAGAGCAGGTGGGACGTCTGAGCAAACAAGCGTCTCCCGTACCGGGAGGCCGGTGGCGCTGAGCCTGGAGCGTCCAGGACGGACGGTGGGAACAGAGAACGACGGAAGGCACAGGCTGGCACACAGTGGATGGTGTTTCTTGACTGAATTAACAGATGATCCTGTTCTTCCCCCGGGAGGGAAACCTTCTGTGCATTCGAGGCTAGAGCAGGAGGATCAGGAAGAAAGGGCCAGTGTGGGAACCGGGATCCAGAAGGTCGCCTCAGCTGCACGTTTACCGGGAAGAACTAGGAGCACAGGGAGGGGACCACGTGGGTGGAGCCTCATCCAGAGGTGGGGGTGGGGCTGGGGAGTGGAACTTCCTGGGAGGGCTCTGGGACCCTCGGGTCCCCTCCTGGCCCGCGGTGCCTTCCTCAGCTGCCTTCCTGTGCGATAGCGCCAGACTTCATCCTTCGGGGCTCTCCGTTGCCTTGTCATTTAGGCGAGGGCCTTCGAGGTTAGCTTAGTGAGTCTGGTTTAACAAAATGCACTCAGCTCTTCCAGTACCAGGCGCTGCTGCAGGTTCTGAGGACGCAGCTTTAGACCCTGGCCTCACGGGCTTCACAGTCTACGGGTGGAAAGAGAAAGAGAGAAACTGCCAGTCTACTCTATATTACACACTTTTATAAGCCTGACAAGAAACAAAGTAATGAGGGCATAATTTAGACAGAGCTGCTGGAAAAGGGATCCCTGAGCCTGTCTTGGGAGAAGGATGCCGTTCACCAAGCAAAGGGCGGTTGGAGGTTGGAGAGGTCCCCGGGCAGAGGGCACAGCTCCAGAAGGCCCCCGAGGCTGACAGGAGCTTGCAATGCGAAGGGAGGAGCCGCCAGGCTGGAGGGGAGGCGCACAGGACGGCAGAGGCGGCAGGCCACGCAGAACTCCGCCCGCCGTTTTCAGGAGTTCCGAGTTTTTTTCCTTGGGACACTGGGAAGCCATTGAAGATTGTTACAGTGAAGTGCCATGCGATTTTCGGACAATCGCTCTGACTTTGTTTGTAGAACAGAGTGGGGAAGAGCAAGAAGATTTATATTGAGGTGGCCTAATTTTCCTCTTCATGGTAATTAGAGGGAATTTGAGATAAGGCAACGTCCGGAAGCTTGAGTTGAAGGGTAGTGCACCAAGAGGCACAGATTAGCCCTAATCCTCTCCAGAAATCTATGAGCTTTGCCACATGGTCTCGGGCAAGCGACTGTCAGGACTCAGATCCAGAGTGGAGGGAGGAGAGAAAGGAATGGGATGTCTTACAAGCCACATAGGCCTGCCCAGCTGCCCCCCACATCCCAATGCATTCCTTATATCCTGTCTGAGGCCAGTTTTCCTTTCCTATCTCAATCCCACCACCCAATTTTCCCAACCGGGCTCTTCTTCAGTCACGGGTAGCTGGGAGGCAGAATTTCCATTCCTGGATTTCTCCAGTTCCTTGCTGGAAGCCCTTGGCCTCCTTGCTTTGATGTTCTGGTTTCTGCAACGCATTGACCTATAAGAAATCTGACCACCTGGACCCATAGTTGAAACAGGGTCCAAACAGTCCACAGCAAGTGAAAAATGTCCTGTCCAGCCAGCCAGCAGTGGTTGGAGAGCAGGCTGAGTTGATGGTCCTCCGGACTGTGGAGACCACGAGAGCAGGCACTAGTCAGTTTCTACTAATCACTACGTTCCCAGCACCTGCAATGTAGCAGGTCTTCAATAAACATCGGTTGTATGCTTGTATGTTTTCTCAACTCTAAGATGCCATCAACTGTAAGAAACACTGTCAATTCATTGACAAATTTTCAGAAAATATCAAAGATAGACGTGGCATTAAATATGCAAACCAAATATAAGATCCACCCCAATAATAGAATGCTGAACTGTGAAAAAACAAAACATGCATTTGAGAATCAAGAACTTTTGTGACAGCAGTCATCCCTCTGAGAACCAGCTTGCAAACTGACCCACGGGTCAAATCAGCTGTGAAGGGCCCGTTGTTTCTCATTCTCCTGCCATAGCTTGCTTTTCTGTAGACACATCCCCAAGCCTGTGGAAACTTGAGCCCAGTCTTCCTCTCCCCTAGAAGGTAGCCACAGCCCCCCATCAGCAGTTGTGCATGGATGAGCTCCCTGTGCCATCTTGCCACCGACTTTGTAAATAATCAACTTCACAACATGTTTTTTTAGAGTTATAGGAATAATGGAAGTGCCATAGAACTGTGCAGCCAGATTCAAATAAAAGGACAAATGTAGTTGGCCAAAATGAACAATTATAGGAAACAAAGGGAAAATAACGATTAAAGATCTTTCATTACAGCCGGCTAATTATCATGAGTTCTGGACTTAACTGTTCAGGCATAGAATTAAAAACCTTAATTATATTGTCACCTTTGTCTCTCAGCTCCCATTGCCACAAATGAATCCATTTACTGTAAGTGCCGCTGATGAGCAGAAATTGATGGCAGTCCCAGCGAGGTGGGAGCGGGGGCCCCGGAGCGTGGGGGGCGGTGCGCCAGGCAGGACCACCAGGCCCGCACAGCTGGGCGGCATCTGCATTCCAGGACGTTATAAATTAGAAACACTTTTAATGAGACGAATACAGGTTTGATGGATTTTACGATTTCTTCTCCCCTTCAAACCGCTAACAATGCTTCTCCTCTTTCTTCCTTTCTATTAGAGCTGGCCTCTTGTTAAGTGATTGCGTTAATGGTCTTTGGAGACAGGCTGAGTGTCTGTCCTGAGGAGGACAAGGGGGACTTCCCTTGTGAGGGCACTGGAAGGCTCTTCTCTCTGAAGGAAGACGATTCCCAGCTGTGGTTCCATGTGGGAGCCTTTTAAAGCCCAGTGCGATGAGTGGAAATGCGAGATCACTTTGAGAGTGAGGGAAATTGGAAAAGAAAGCAGCAGGCTGGTTAGGGAGGTGAAATCCTCAACACTAGCTAGTTGCTCAGTTTGAGAGGCCGGCCAGTTTGGTGGGAGCCAGAGGTGGCTATTGGGGAGATGGCCGAGTGGTCCGTTTCTTGACTTCAGGGTGGGGTGTGGAGGGGTCGCAGCTGGGAGTAGGAAGCACTAGAATCATCATCAAACAGCACTGTGGTTCTGGATGCAAACTCGGGGACCAGACTGTCTGCGCTCGAGTCTGGATCCACCTCTTTCTGTGTGACTCTGGGCAATTTATTTAACCTCTCTGTGCCTCAATTTCCTCATCTGTAAAGTGGAGCTATTGATAGTGCCTACATTGTAGGGTTGTTATGAGAATGAAAAGAGTTAATATGCATAAAGCACAGGACAGCGCCTGGCATATTGTAAGAACTATGTAAGTGTTAAATATACCAAGTAAAAAACAGCCCTGAATTCAAATATTAAGTCTCCCATTTCATGGCAGCATGACCTTGGGCATGTTACTTAACCTGTCTGGGCTTCAGTTACCTCTATAAAATGAGGGAGCACCATATATCTTCAGAGGTTTACACCGGGAGTCGGTGAGGAAATATGAGCTGCTACGTCCCTTGCTGCATAAGCTCCAGGTCTGCTATGCACAGCTTAGCTTTCAGTGCTGTGGGGAGGAAAGGCAGGTCCACGGTCATGGAGAAACAGCTGAAACAAGCTGAAAGCCGTCTGCTAACACACGCAGTGGCCGTGGTGTCTTGAATGGGGCTTGTTTCTGGGGGCTGGTGCTGTGCTGCGTGCTGGCTGGGAGCTCGGGCACGGAGGCTGCCCCGACTGGAAAGGAGGTGGGGGCTCTGCCCTCCCTGCATATCTGGGGATGGAGTGCAGGCCGACCCGGCGGTGGCACTCCTATCTCCCATCTTTGGGAGAGTCAGGAGCCTGTGTTGCCATGGTGATGCAGAGGAGTTAATGGGATGGAACTCCTCAAGGCTGGCGGTGGGACGGCAGCAGTGGCTGCAGTGTTGAGATGCTGAAAACAAAGAGGTGAGCACCTCGTCACGTGGGGTCACAGCCAAACTCAGCTCGTGGGGGTTTCGGGTCCTGCTGCCCAGAGAGCGGGAAGGAGACTCTGCTGCCGAGGGCCTGTCCTGCTGTCTGGCTGCCTCTCCGTCTCCAAGCCCCCAGGCGCCCCCTCCCCCTTCAGAGAAGGGTCCTGAGGAAGGAAGAAGACCAAGACAGGAAGGAGATGTCAGTGAGATGCCAGACAGGCTGGGCAGAGGACCAAAGGGGCACCAGTTAGAGACAGGATACAAGGGACAAGGGAGACAAATGCCTCACCCTGGGGTGTGTGGAGGAGTCCCCCTCACACCTCTTACCCCACGCCTCAAGTGATGACCCCAGCCACTGGGCCTTAGGGGTGACCTGAAGCTTTTATGCCCATTGGCACTTTTGTTTCTTCAAAAACCTTGGGAGTAACCAAGGCAAGGTTTACTGTGCCCATTTTACTGATGAGCAAGTTGAGACTCAGTGAGGTGATGAACCCCTCCAGGGTCAGTGACAGAGTGGGGATCAGCCTTCTACCTATAGGTCCCGTGTCTTTATTCTTAAAACTGTGAGACTGTCAGGAATTTGAAGTTGGGGGCTGGCACAGCCCCATGCTACCCTTACTCCAGGCCTTGGTCTTTGTGGCCCTAGATTTCTGTGCAGAAGCCCAGGACCTTCATTCAGCCTTGACATCAGATCTCTGTGCAAGCAAAGCCAACCATGTGAAAGCAGCAGCTTTTATCTCCAGCTGAAAACAGTAGCTCCATCAGCAGATCCAGCTGCTTCTGCTGAACTGGGCCCCGCAGAACTGATGGGGCGTGGTGGAGAAGAGCTGGAAGGACATCAAGAGAGAGCCGGCCCGCATCCTTCCTGCCCGTGAACTCCCTGAGCAGCCTTGGGTCAGCTTCCTACTTCTCAGCCTCAGTTACCTCATCTATGAAATGGGGACACATCTGGCTTGCTTCCCCCCTTCACATGCTGGCTGTGGCTGTTGAAACACTTAGTGAGTAGGGTACTGAGGTTGTGAAGGGGCAGGAGCTGGGACGCTGCAGGTGTGGAGGTTGGCCTGGTGCCACCGTGGCTCCAGGTTTAACTCCCGGGATAAAGTCTGAGCTCCTCAGCCTGGCGCAGAGGACCTGGCCCTTCCCTCCTGGAACTCTTCCCTATTGCGCACACCTTTCCTCTTGCCTACACATCACCGTTTCCCAAATTCCCAAGTGTCTCTGACACACGAGCCTTTGCTCCTGCTGGTTCCCCCATCTATTACTCCCCCAGCCTGTCAATGCCGACTCCCTCTGGGAATGCTTTCCTGACCCCCCAGGAGCTGTCCCTTCTCTGTGTCCCACTGTACTACAGAATCACTTGTCAAGACAATTTCCCTATTTATAGGCCCTCTCCTCAGAGACTAAGTGTACGAAGGACCTGGCCCAGTGAGGGTTTGCTGAAAGTCTGGTGGGTGTGGGCTGCACAGCTGTCCTCACTGCACAGATGTGGAGACTGAGGCTTAAATCCGGCAGGAGGATCACCCCAATGCCCCTTGCAGGCTAGAGGCAGACATCTGCATCTCCGGCCCCTGGTTCACTGCAATGCTGTCTTGCCCTTATTCATTTGGATCCCACCCTTGAGGCCAGGTAAGTTGGTGGGAGTGCACCTGTATGAATCAGAGCTCATTTAGTTGCAGATAACAGAAGTAACTTTAGCTGTTTAAAGAAAAAAGGGACTTAAGACAGGGTATTAGGTGCTTATTAGATTCACAGAGGGGAGATTGGAGTAGGCCTCAGCTGGGGCTGGGGCTCCAGAAACGACTCCCAGAACAACACTACAGAGCTGGCCTGCCCACAGAGACCCCACCTCTGCCACAATCAGGAAAGTGGGGGATCCAGGAGAGGCCACTGGCTAGAGCCACAGCTGGAAAATGAAGATATGCAGGGCTCTGCTTCTTGACACGCTGGGACTCCTGCAAATGCTTCTGCTCAAGCTGGAGGAGCAGAAGCCACAGAAGTGTAGCCCTGGCCTCACCTTCACCTGCCAAAATGCACTTACTCAAGTGCATCTGATTGGCTGAGCCTGAATCACGTCCTAGCTGCAGACCATCTAGGAAATGTAGTGTTTGGCCTTCTTGCCCACTGGAAGGAGGGTGGAAAGGATATTGAGCACCAAGCCACTGCATCCACCATGCAGACGTGAGGCTGAGCTGGGACCAAGAGTCTAGCGACCAGACATGACCAGGAGGGGCGTTTGATCCGGGGGAGAGCCTGCCCTTGGCCAAGGGCTCCTGCAGTCCCTTGTTTTAAGAAAAGGAGCATCGTACTTTGAGTCCAGTATCCTGAGATTCCCAGCTCTATCAGTAAGTGGCAGGTGACCCTGGACAGCTCCCCACGCACACAAATGGACACACCCACATGCAACTTTCTGTGGGGTGAGCATGAAGGACGGATGCAGAAGAACGTCTACAGCTTAATCTCTGCCTGAGTGCATGTATTACACTTGCTAAGATTTTGGTCTCTGGACTCAGGCCCCTTGCCATCCAGGTCACCATTCTGTGAGCTTGCCTCATTCTGCCACCATCTGCTGAAAGCCAGTGCCTAGGAATGGTCAACAGCCGGGGCGTGAGTTCCACCTGGCTGTCAGCCAAGCATGCGCCCTTCCTACAACACTAGAGCAATTTCAAAGCCGGGGCTGGCTTTGCTTCTGGGTGGGATTTCCCCATGCCCCTCCTTAACCTAGATGAGGAACTGCCACTCAGAAAGGTGAGGTGATCAATGTGTCCCAGCCATGGGACTGGAGGGGAAATGTGCCATGTAGGACCCATGTGACCTTGGACGACTACTGACCCCTCTAAGCCTCGCTGTTCTCATCAGTAAAGTTGCCTTCCTAACTGTGCCACCTCCAGGGTTAAGAGAATGGTGGAAAAAGGCCGGCCCGTGGCTCACTTGGGAGAGTGCGGTGCTGAGAACACCAAGGCCACGGGTTCGGATCCCAAATAGGGATGGCTGGTTGCTCACTGGCTGAGTGTGGTGCTGACAACACCAAGCCAAGGGTTAAGATCCCCTTACCAGTCATCTTTAAAAAAAAAAAAAAAAAAAGGGGGACAATGGAAAGAGACACAGCCCGTGCTGAGCACTCAGTACAGTGCCCAGAGCCCAGTATGGGCTCAACATGCATTTGCTTCACTGTCATCATTGTCTTTGCTTCAAGTCAGCGTCCCCACTGATGCATCATCACCAGTGTGTCTTCTTTCCTTTGCCTCTCTTTGTGAAGGTCACTGCAGGGCTGTCCTGAGCCCATGAACCTGATCATATGTCAACCACTTAGTTCCTAACGAGGAGCTGATCTTGGGGCCTGAGGAAAGGAATGGGTGAGTGAGCCAACTGGGCCAGAGCTTTTCTGTCCTGGCTGCACTGAAAAATACTGATGCCAGTTCCACTGGCAGAGAGCAGATGCAATTGATCCAGGCTGGGGCCCAGACATCACAATTTATTCATTGATTAGCTATCTATCTATCCATTCATTTATCAGCTTCCATGTGTAGCCGAGGTTGAGATACACTGGACCAGATGTTCTGCTACAATCTGATTGGTTAGAATAATGACAGCCCTTACATCTTATCAGTGTATGTACTTGGTTTCTCTGAATCTTTGCAGAATAGGAAGTAATATCCCCTCTTTCTGGATGAGGAAACTGAGGCTTGTGGGGTCTGTGTGACCCTGGCCCACCTGCATGGAAGGGCAGTGAGGAGACAGACAGATGAGGATAACTTTCATGGCCTTGCTTTGTGAAAATCCCCTGGAGGAATTACTCTCCATAGGGAATCTTTCTCTAAGACCATTTGGCTCTTGTAGGAGCTGAGGGTTTGGATTGTCTGTTGGGGACCAGGCTGCCTGTCCTGCCTTCCTCTGATCCCATCCAGTCCTTGTGCCCTGCTGCAGGGGATGTAGAAGAGGCCCTGCCATTCTCCAAGGCAGGCTTGCGCTTGTCCAGGCCCAGGTAGAGGCCTGGTGCGAAGAGACAGGAATTCCTGCTTGGACCAAAGTGCAGTTCCTTCCAGGCACCCATCTGTGTGGCGGCTTCTTGAACCCAACGAATCCTGAGAGCAGGTTGTCACATGGGGTTGGCTCTTAGATCAGCCGCTTGATCCTCCCAGTGAGGATTTCACCTCTCGCCTCATGACGGGGGCACATTCGTCACACTGAGTGTCTCAAACATTGAAAGAGATGGGATTATAGGTGGCACCAGGAGAAAAATGGAACTCTAGCTCCTGAGTAAATTAATTTATCTATTCCCAGACCCAGGTCGGACAACACCGGCTGGAGGAAGTCATTTATCTCTTTGAGAGATGATTTTAGAAATACAGTCATGGATGTGTCAGTTCTGTGCTTTCCAACTAAAGGGCGAGAAGGTAGGAAGAAGCAAAGTGTCTTCTGCCACTGGAAGACAGCAGGAGGCCCCACGGTGACCAACTGCTCTGCCTGACAGCGGGGTCCCGGCGTTGAGAGCTAATTACTACATCCGTTTCTGAATTGGAGTCTGTGCTGTTCCTCTTCACTTCCTTTTGATTATCTCGGGGCAATTTGGAGAGAGCCGGGGACGAATTAAGCAGAGCTGGTGTGCACATTATTACGGCTTCTCTCTGGGTTTAAATGGCTCTCTCGAAAATAGGCCTTTTTATTTATTTTCTCTTCTCCTCTTAAATTGTAGCCCAGCCCTAAAGACGTGGATTGATTGTGCATATCCTTTGCCTTGTAATGAGCCTGTTCATCACTTCTGCGGGTCTGGAAATAGGAGGGGAGAGGGGCTGCTGGGGACACGGCTCCTCCCACCAACCTTTCCTGTCCACTCACACCAAAGGCTGCTCTGTCTCCAACTCTTTAATTTTTAAAGAAGCCACTTACACTTTGCATTAGGGACTGGTGGTTGCAAGGTGTATACAGTGGGTAACTGGAGTTTTTATTTATTTCCTTAGGCGTGGACAGGTCCTTGGCCCCAGGACAGGTGCTGTTAAAAGTCCGATTAGATGAGGGAAGCCACACCCATTAACCTCCCGGCCACAGGCTGGTGATGGGCCCAGGAGAGGAGGCCTCACCCAGGCACACTGCCATCCGTGGAAGTTCAGGAATTCTGTCCCAGGACTGTGACCTTCACCCTGACTTCTGATTCTGAAAGTTAATTGCAAAGCTGGGACCAGAGGCTGGATCACCGACCCTTTCTGCAATATCCTTCTAGTCTCTCCTTGATCTTGACCATGTCAACATTTTAATTCTTTGTCAATTTTTTTTCGTGAGGGTGGGAGAGAAAGAGCCCACACTGTGTGCCTTGGCTTGTGCCCCTCGTGGATATAGGTGGTCCTGCAGGCCACATGCTCCTCCTAGGGCACTCGAGTGCACTGCGGGTCAGAGAGCATAATGCCGGCTAACCCATACTGTTACTCTGAACCAAGCCTTGTGCCAAAGGTGTCACATGTATTAACTCACTGGATCCTCGCCACAGCTCTGTGACAAGGTACTATTATTAGCCCCACTATACAGATGAAAATGCCGAGGCACAGAGAGGTTATGGTCACACCACTAGTGAGTGGTGAAGCCAGGATCAACCCCAGGCAATCTGGTGCCTCATGTTGAGCTCTTGACCACCACCCCAGGGGGCCTGTGCCAGGTAAATGTCCATTAATATTTCCCAGGCAGCCCGACTGCCGCTGCCCTTGGCTTGGTCCATTTATCTCTCACCGGGCCACATGCCAGCCTCTCCACTGGTGCCATGCCTGTGGTGTGGCCCACACAACCACCCTCTACCGCAGCCACAGTGACCATTGTGATACACACCACTCCCGTCATTTCCCTCCCCACCCCCTTTTTATAGCTCCCATGGTCTGATTTCTGAGTGCACCAGACCCTTCCAGTCTGATCTCCCACCACACCTCTCACAGGTGCTAACCAAGCAGAAGGACTCACCGTCTTTTTCATACGATGTTTCCCCACCTCCAAGCCCTTTTCCGATCTGTTCCTCCTGCCTGCGATGCCAGCTCTCTCCTCATTATGCCTTCTCAGGCCCTGCACGCGGCAGATGATCACAAACTGGATGTCGTATGTTCATGTGGCTTTGTGTATGAAGGAAGGTTTATTGTTTGTCTTTTTGGATTCTATAAAAGATACAAGTTTGTTTTAGAAAATTTGGAAAATCTAGACAATCTCTCAGAAGAATAAAAAATAACCTGAAATTCTACATCCATTGTCAATATTTTGGTATATATCTTTTCAATTTTTTTCTTTCATTTTAAAATTTTTCTTTTATTTATTTATTTATTTATTTATTTTTTAAAGATGACCAGTAAGGGGATCTTAACCCTTGACTTGGTGGTGTCAGCACCACGCTCTCCCAAGTGAGCTAACCGGCCATCCCTATATAGGGATCCGAACCCGTGGCCTTGGTGTTATCAGCACCACACTCTCCCAAGTGTGGTGGCCCTTCTTTCATTTTTTTAAACTGTGAAATATTTCAAACACAGACAATAGAGAATAATATAACATTCCCCTATGCATTCACCCTCTCTTTTACCAATTCTGTGGTTTTTCTGGGTATATTTGCAAATTTAGTTTTAAACACTTCAGGATAATAATGTACAAATTGTCCACACTGTTTTGAAAGCTGTTTATCCCCCACCCCCACACCCCACTTCATATCTCACAGACTTTTCCATGGCTAAAGTGTATTCTTTGAAAAGATATACAATAGCTTATTCAGTTAACAAATCCCCTATTTTTGGACATTTATAATTATTATAAGCAATACAGCACATCCATGACTGTTTACTAAGAATATAATCAAAGAAGTAGAATGAATAGATCAAAGAATATTAACATTTTGACATATTCTGCTAAATTGACTTTTCAAATGATTACAGTCATTTACGTTTCCACAAGCAGCATATGAGAATACCAATTTTGATTCATCTTAGTGAGCAGTGGGTATTATCATATTTATAAAATATTGTCAGTTATGAAAGAATGAAGGAACGAATGATAAGAGCTGTTCACGGGAGTGATAATGTCTCCTTGAGGTGCTGCCATCACACTGCCATTCTCCAGTGACCAGCTTAGATCCACTGCCTGTGCGAATGCGTGTATGTCAGGCAGGGGGCAGGGGATATGGGGGAGTTGAAGAAAGTGGGCTGCCTTCCAGGACATCTCATGGTGGCCTTTAGATTCCAGCCAAGTCTGTGAAGTGACCATGCAGCCAAAGTAATCACCCTTTCCTTGGGCCAGGTTAACATGCTCCTCCCTTGCTGCTTGGATCAATACCACACTTACTGCAGATTAGCTAAATGAGCCAGCGCAGCTGGGAATGAGCTTCTAGAGACAATTACTATGGAAAATGCAGTCATATTTTAGTGGGCACCACATGCATGAGGCTCTTTGCAAATATCAATATATATTTGCTTGCTTGACAAAAATAGATCAGACCTAAGTCAGAAGATTAATCCAAATGATTGGACTGTAAATGATCCTTGCTGTGCAAAGTGTGAAAACCCTGACCTTTCCCATGGTTGCTTTTGTTCAGATTGTGCTGGAAACAACCAGCCAGCCTGGCAAAACTGGCTGATGGTTGGTCCATGCTATTGTCTGCAAGTTTATTGTGGGTAGAAACAGTAATGAAGTTGTTGATGACTGCCATTCATATTCACATAGCGTCATCTCACTTGATCTTCACCACAATCTTGGAATGCTTAATAAACGCTGATTTAATAAATTCATTCATTCATTTAACAAATAATTATGGAGTACTCTTTATGCACTGGGCATTGTTCTAGGTGCTGGGGAGACAGTAGCAAATAAGACAGGGTCCTTTTCAGTGTAACTTGCAGCCTGGTGGGGCAAGACTGACAATAAACAAGAAAACAGTGCGAATGCATGTGCCATGACACAATGAGGCAAGGGCTGCCAAGAGAAAGATGGCATTGTGAAAAGAAAATATGTGTTGAGTGGTGCTTAATGTCAATGGATGGTTGAAGAAAGCTTCTCCAATGACGTGACATTTAAGTTGAAATCTGGTGGATGAGAAGGAGTGAGCCAGGGCGAGAGAAGAGGAGAGAGAGCGTCCTAGGCTGAGGGACCTGCTTGTGTAGAGGGCATGAGCTGGGAAGGAGACCAGAAGTGCCACGGAACAGAATGGCTGCTGGCTGCCACACAGCACTGGAGTGTAGTGGGAAAGGGAAGACTGGCGCACCATTGGTGGGAGAAGCAGACCAGTGGCCAGGCCATGCAGAGCCCTGTAGGGCATGGTAAGTGTATTAGTCCATTTTTGTGCTGCTATAACAGAATATCTGAGACTGGGTAATTTATAAAGAAGAGAGGTTTATTAGCTTACAATTCTGTGACAGCTACATCTGGCACAGGACTCAGGCTGCTTCCACTCATGGTAGGCAGTGGCTGCAGGGAGATCCCATGGCAGGTGAGGAAGCAAGTGGTGGTGGTGGGGGGGAGGTGCCAGGCTCCTTTAAACAACCAGCTCTTGAGGGAACTAAGAGAGCAAGAACTCTTACTCACAACCTCTCACCCCTAGGCCATTAATCTCTTCATGAGGGATCCACCCCCATGACCCAACACCTCCCAACACTGACGCATTGGGATCAGATTTCAACATGAGCTTTGAGGGAACAATTCCATGCAAACTGTATCAGTAAGGAATGTGGATTTTATTTTAAGGGGGACAGGAAGCCATCAAAGGACTTTATACAGGGGAAGGACATGATCTAATGTACCTTTTTAAAAAATCACTCCATGTCCTGGGTAGAGAATGAGAAATATTCTATATTCATTTTGATAGCTGGTTTCAGAAGAACAACAAATGTAAGTAGATGGACTGGCAAAGTGGGGAACCTTGAGTAGATCCTCCGAAGGGCTTTCTGGGATGCAAGGGCTTGCCAAGGCTGTGGGCTCTGGTTCTGAATTTTGTCTGATTTCACATCTCATCTCAGTTCCTCTTTCTCTTTGGAAGGTTTGTCACTGGCATGATTCTTGGGCCAGTGAAATGGAAAGGCAAAGGATGGGGAGAAAAAGAGAGGGCTGGGACTCTGATGTCAATTCCACTCTTCCAGCCCTGGGTGCTCTGTTGTGCTAGTTTACATCCCACACAACAGCGTGGGAACCCCTCTTTGCTGCTTGGGCCCCTGGGGCACAGTGGGGGTGGCCTCAAGGGGGCCACCACTCACTCAGTCACTGGGCTGCTTGTGTCCAGAGATCGGGGAGCAGGTGACCTAAAGTCCTACTCTCTCAAACATTGGGTGGCCAGTTGACAAGGTCCTGATTACCTGGACATTCAGACTGAGCCTGGATTCTTCTAATCCCTCACCCGGCACTACCCTAACATCAGTTCCTAGGGGGCAGTAATCTGCAGTTCAGTCCCAGTTTCCTGTCCTTGGACCCAACAACTTCCCCCTTGGTTTTTTCCTCCACAATTTTCACAGTTCTTGCTCATATCTCTCCTATTCCTCCACACAAGTATCAAGTGAAAAAACAATGCCTTTTTTTGTGTGTTCGAAAACAAGCTACAATTCTAGATAGAGAAGTTTAGGGTGTGGGGAGTACGAAAAGAGGAGGATAAAGATATTCATTCCCTTTAGACATAGAAAAGTATGAAGTTAAGTATGTATTTAAATGTTAAAAGGATTCACGCTAAATAACCGGAAATAGAATGTATAACTTCCAAACTAGTAAGAGGGAAGGGACAGAGAAAATATAACCCAATGGATGGTTGGACTTCTAAGATAGCAAGGGACAGAGAAAGGGGGAGAGAGGGAAAGAGAGGAAGAGAAACAGTTGAGTTCCATTTCATAAACAGGTCCAGCATCCTTATCTGACCACAGAGAACCTGGGGCATAATCTCTCAGGGGTTGGTGGGTGAGGAGGCGTGACAGGCATCTGCAGTACCTGTGTGTGCCTGTCAACAATTTATACCTCTGTCTCCTTAATTTTAAGCTCCTTGAGGGCAAGGCCAAACCTCCCTCACCTGTATACGTCCCCAGAACAGGGAGGTTCAGTTCCTGAAGAAGAGATGAGTATATGTCATGGTTATCCAACTTCCAAGCTCTGCCCTTCCTTTTGGCGAATGCCATCTTCTGAAAGGGGTGAGTTCTGGTTCTACTCTGAAGGCAAAGGAATGGAACAAAGTGGACCCAGAGGCTCAGGGACCCACCTGAATGTGAATCTTACAGTGGATGAGACCAGCAGATAGAAAGCTCTGGGTATTTGGGGATATGAAGCTTTGTTACCACCCTGGCTCCCCTCACCATTTCATCCTCCTCCTCTGCCTCCTCCTCTTCCTTCTTTTGACTTTAGCTGGAAGGTTTGCTTGAAATAAAGCAATTCCCTGAAAGGTACACATGAATTCCCCCTGGGAAGTATAAGAAACTTGAGGACTTCCATGAAATTCTCCCTGGCCCCAGAGCACTGGGAACCATGTGAGACTGTGGCATCCCAGAACTGCAGTGACAGTGGTAGTTAATGTCCACCGTTCGCAGGAGCCTCTAGGATGGAGTCTGCAGGGTGACTCACACCCACCCCTGTGATCTCCAACAGATACACACCAGAGAAAGCAGCAGAAGAGCTTGGACCTTGTTCTGGGCCAGGAAAGAACGTCTGTCCGTTCTCCAGCCTTTGCTAAGGACACCGACCAGTGGAGCGAGAGACGTGAAAGATCTTCACAGGCTGCCGAGGAGGCCGCAGGAAGTTACACCAACTTTCATCCTGCCTTTCCTTACAATACTAACCTCCACTTTGCAAAAAAGTTCTTTAAAAAGAGATAAGTCAGTGTTTACCTGGCATTCGAAAGAGTTTTAATCCCAGCAACCATGTTGGAAGTGTCCCCATTGCCTTGGGATTTAGCTCAGGCAACTGCATATTGACCCTTTACATCAGAAATAATTGTTCGGGGTTTGAAATCTATCAAGTATTGGAAATTCAAGTGAAGCCATCTGCGCGGTTCTGTGTGACGAGGGTGCTCAGTGGAGAGCTGTTTGTCAGCAGCATCTGTCCACCTCCTCGTGCCCTCTGCCACTCCTACAGGGGCCGAGGTCTTTCCTCAAGTGCCCTGCGATGCAATCAGAGGGTCGCTTCTTTCATCCGGGCATCTCTGCCCTCGTAAGTGGTGGCCCACGTCCCGCCGCCCGCCCCTGAGCCCCCGGCCCGGTCTCTTCCATCCCAGCCGCCCGTGTCCTCCTTGCCCTCTGTGTTCCGTCTCTCCCGCCTCGCCCTCTGTCGGCCCGTCTTCTGTCTCCTGTCTCGGGCTTCCTGCCTCTTTCCTGCTTTGGTCTTGCCCTGTGACACACTAAATGTCGGCCTGGAGCCCGGTGGGCTGAGAGGGCTCGAGACCACCTTCTACAAAACCTCCTCCTCTGCCTCTGTTGATGCTCAGGTCCCTAAAGTCACACGTGAAGTCATCGTGTGTGTCTTCATCCTTCTTTCTTCGAATGCTCTCTGCTTTAGACTTGGGAGGAGATTTCCCTGATGGATTTTTCAGGAAAAATGTCCCTCCATCCCCCCTGCTACTTTCTGCCAGCCATACTCTGCTTTTTGGTCCAGAGAGCCTGTATGTCATTTCTAAGAAACTTAGTTTGTCACAGGAAAGACATTAAGAAGGACACCCTCCAACGGTACTGTCCCCGGGGGAGGTTGGAGGGGGCACGATGACACAGCACCAGGCACCACGTCGCAGAGGCAGGCTCTGCGGAGCTGGGATGCCTGTGGTGCGGGTTTCCTCATCTGTTACATGCGGATAAAAATAACACTACCTTACAGGGCTACAGTGAGCATTGAGCGAGTTAATATTTGTAAAGTTTTCAGCTCGGTGCGGAACACTTAGTGAGTACCATGGAAATATAAGCAGCTGTCCTGGTTTCCTAGGGCTGGCGGAACAAAGTACCTCGGACTGGATGGCTGAGGACAACAGCACTGGCCACCTCCCAGTTCTAGACGCTGGAAGCCCCAAACCAAGGTGTCGGAGCGCCATTACCCTTCTGAAAGCTGTAGGGGAATCCTTGCGTGCGTCTTCCCAGCTTCTGGCAGTTTGCTGGCGATCTCTGGCATTCTTGGCTTGGAGATGCCTCACTCCAGTCTTCTGTCTTCACGTGGCCCTTCCCCTGTGTGTCTTCACTCCCTCTTCCCTTTGTGTATGTTTGTCTCTGTGTCTAAATTTCCCCTTCTTATAGGACATCAGTCATATTGGATTAGGGCCCACTCCAATGACCTCATTTTAACTTGATTACTTCTATAAAAACCCCATTTTCAAGTACTGAGAGTTAGGACTTCAATAAATCTTTTTTTGGAGACACAATTCAGCCCACAAAAATGGCTGAGTCTCCCAGCTCTTGCTTCCTGGAAGGGGTGCTGTGCGGGCAAGAAAAATAGATGAGCCCTAAAGCCTTTACAGGACATGGTCAAGAGGTCTGTAGAGCTGTCCCCAACTCTCTTGGGGCTCTTATCTGCAGTGGGCTTGGGTTTATTTGGGGGAGAATAATCAGAGAGCTAGAGAAGACCAGTGGGAAGGGGAACAGGAGGCAAATTTGAGCGCAGTGTGAGGAAGTACTTACTAGGCACAGAGCCATCTACACTGGGAGGGCTTTTGCCTTGGGAGGTGGTCCGCCTCTCATCCTAGCCCTGGAGGTGAGCAAGACTTGCCGTGCATTTTACTGAGAATGCTGTAAAAGCAACTCACTTGGAGGGGAGGGAGTGGACTAAATCCGTGGCTTTCAAGCATTTATTATTGTGACCCATGAAAATGGATTTCTATTTTCTACACACATGCTCGTACACATACACACACCCCTGAAACAAAAGTTTCATGAAGCAATTTTACCTTAACTGTAAGATGCACTCTGACATAGTCCCTTCTCTTCTATTTCATTTTTAAAACACTCTCAGCTCAGGAAATTGATTCCTCAGCCTGGAGTTTGGAAACCTGGACTAGATGACCTCCGAGGTCCCTGCAGCTCAATGATTTCTGGGATTCTGTGACAGCTACCATTTGGGCCAAGAAGGAGGAAATGTGGTTTGGCATTACTACACATCACCTGCATAATTAGCGGTGACACTGGGCTGGAGACCAGCTCTCTGGACCCTAAATTAGTGTTCCTTTCACACAACCTGCAGCCCAACTTCTGATGTTCCTCTGGGCCCTCTTGTCCATCTTTGATGGCTGCCCTGTCAGCCTGTAAAATGAAGTACTTGTGACCACATCAGTCTTTTGCCCAGACACCTTCAGGGGCTCCCCGCTGTCCACAGCATAAAGGTTCCATGTTTTCGTCTGCTGACCTCACTAACCTTCCCAGAAATCCCTTCCAGTGTTCCCCCAAGCTCTGTCCCCTTTGAGTGCCTCCTCCCCTAGACTCAGATTCACAGCGTTGATCCTGTCTTTCCCTTGGCTTGGGCATCCTCCATCCATTTTTCCTTCTCTAAGTTCTCATATCCTCCCCGGTGCTGTGTTAATGCCCCTCTTCTGGGAAGCCTCCCATGGTCCGTGAGTTTTCTATAATACCTAGGCTAGTGTGTCCAGAGTAGATGCTCAGTAAATGCTTGAAGAATAGACGGATGGATTAATGATGGATAGATGAATGAATGGATGGATTTTACATCGGATCTAACTCATTTGTTCATTCATTCAACACATATCTACTGAGCGCCTATTGTTTGCCAGACACTATTCTAGGCACTGGGGACACCACATTAAACAAAATAGGCAAAGATCCCTATCCTCATGGAGCTTACACTCTAGTTGGCAACGAGCAGAACACAGCACATGGTGCATTAGGTGGTAGTAAGGGCTAAGGAGAAAAATAAAACAGGGAAGGGGATAGGATGTGTCGGGGCTATTGCAATTATAGATAGGACGGACAGGGAAGGCATCCCTGGAAGGTGATATTGGAGTATGACAAGTAATCTGTGTGGATACATGGGGGAAGAGCACTCTGGTCTTCATCCCGGGGTCCGCTGCCTGGGCAACATTTATTAGGGAGTGCTCTTGGGATCAACACCTGTGGAAAGGAAGGGAAGGGAAGAGAAGGAAAAAGAAAGGAAAGGAAAGCAGAAGGGAGGGAAAGGAAGTGGGGGAAGCAGGACAAGGCAGAGGGAGAATTGAGCAGCTATGCAGACTCAATGGCGGCCTTGGCCGAGTCTGCAGGGCGGTCTGAAGAGGGACTCACCTTTCACAGGTGTCCTGAGTTGTGACGAGATGGCCACGCCTTACATCCCTGTGTTGATCAGGCATTGGAGACTGGCTACCCTGAGTAAGGAGGGGTGACCTTAGGTGAGGGGACTTTCTTCAGCTGAGGCAGTCCCTGAGGGGATGATGGCTGTGGGCTGGTGGCTGGTGCCACTCCCAGCATCCAGGGGAATAAGTCCCTTATTCTTGAAGGGGAGTCCAAGGGGCATGTTGTGGCGTCCACCATAACCCTGTTGTTACTTTGACTGACACAAGGAGACACTGAAGGGTTTTGAGAAGAGGACGTGACTGGACTGTCCTCTTAAAGGGTCACTCAGGCTGCTGTGTAGAGAAGAAACTGAGAGCCCAGTGAGGAAGCAGGGAGAGGACCGAGGAGCCGACTGCTCACCATTCAGATGAGAGGCAGTGGTGGCCGGGCCAGGGTGGCCGCAGTGCAGGGGTGAGAAGTGGCCAGAGAGTGGACGCATCTTGGAAGCAGAGCTGATAAAATTTGCTGACAGATTCAACGTGGGGTTTGAGAGAAATAAAGGAAGCAAGGATGATTCTGAGGATTTTAGCGTGAGCAACTCAAAGCACAGAGCTGTGATTACGAGATGAGAAAGCCTGGGTGCAGAGAGGTTGGGAGAGAAGAGCTACTTTATGCTTGCTAAGCTTGAGATGCCCGTTAGCCACCCAGGGAGGCAGGGCCATTTGATGTGGACACCTGAGTCAGGAGTGCAGGGCAGGAGTACGGGCTGGATGTACTGGTGGTGGCGTCCTTAGCATCTGGATTCCCTGCTGGCGCAGGGCGCATGTGCATGCAGGAGCGTGTGAAGGACGTGGGGGCATGGCTGGGATAACCTCTGTGGGGCTGTCTCAGACACAGGGCTGTCCTTTCCGGGGCTGTTCTAGGCTTGGACTGAGCCGTGGTGGGAAGGGCCCCTTCAGGGAGTATCTCAGGCCAGACTCTGAGGGAATGTCGTGGGGTGGCCCACATCCCCCAGAATGCTGTAGTGGCCTGAGCTCTGATGGGTCCCTGTCCTTCAGTTGGGAGGGCTGAGAGTGGGGTCTTGATATCAGGCCAGGGTCGAACAAGTTGCATCTAAGGTCCTTTCCTGCTGTGATTCTGGAACTTTCTGTGGCCCGGGGACTCCTCTCCCTTCATTGCTCTGCGTTCACACGGTGCCCTTGTCCCCTTTTGTGCCCAGTTTGTTCCACTCTGGAGCCACTTCCCCCTTGAGATGTTTCCTGGTATTTCCCTCATTTTATTCTCAGTCTCCTCAAACTTCACCAAGGTATTAGTAGCATGAAGAGGAGAGGGGCATTGACAAAATGAATTCTGACAAAGATAATTGCGTGGATCCTTTGTAGCTCAGCCCTGAACATGGCTCCACACTGTCAGTTTTTATTTTATTCAAATCCTGGAGTCGAACGTGCACCTGCAGGTGAGGGTGTGGTGGGAGAGGAGAAGGGGAATGGGGCTGCGGGCCCAGGGCAAGATGTAACCCCCTGCTGCGGAACCTTCTAGGGACCGGGCTGCAATGCCACGTCCCTGGGCTTCCTGTGGTCTGGGGACCTAGACAGTCTCCAGGGTGGATAGACAGACATGTGAAGGGCTTAAGGGACCGCCACGTTGGCACTGGCTGCCAGGTTGGGAATCGCAGCCTTAATGAACATTGAGTTTCTTGATGAAGCAGGCACAGGCTGCCCCCCCGGGTGAGAAGAGGGAGCCACAGGCGGGAGGGGTCACAGTGACCTTGCAGAATTGCACTGCAGCTGGCTCTCCTCAGGGTTGCCTGCCGTCATAGCTGACAGGGACCTGTGGGCCACCACTGCCCTCCGCACATGCCTCTCACTCTAAACGCACTCACCCAGACTTCCCAGCTGTTGTTCATTGACTGCACCCCGACACCCAGGCTCGTGGTAGTTTTTGGATCAGCAACCAAGTTCTCCTGGGGTGCTTGGTGTGGATGTGTCCATGGATGGACCATGTAGCTGAGCCTTTGCCTGTCCTGGCCCCTTTTCCTGGAGTGACCTTCCTTAATGTCCTAATTTTCACTCTGTGAAATTCGAGTCATCTATCAGCACCTAGATCTGGGCCTCAGAATCCTTCTTAACACAGGCTGTAAGCAACTGCCACCAAACGATGAGCATTGGCAAGTGAGAAGAAATATGTTTACCATCACTGATCCAGAGGAGGGAATCAAAATTTAAACAGTATTTAGTGTTTTAGTGATATTGGAATTTAGTTACAGGTAACCTATGCCATAGGTATAGGAAGTTAGTCTGGCCCCATTACAACAGTTTTTCATGATGTTTGGTGATGAATATGTGATCATTGTGTGCAATGTCTTTAATTAGAAAAGCATAAACTTAAAGGCTGGCTGAGACCCCTTTTTTTTTTTTTTGAGGTCATGTTGAACTGCCCATTAGCTGTTTAGCAATATGAGAAAATGAATGTGGACAGATGCCTGAATTCTCCAAATTAAAGGCACAAATGTGTGGGTAATTATGTCCCATCAATCACTTCAGTGAGCGAATCAGTAAAACCAGTGAAACTGGCCCAAACCCTCTTCTAGGCAATCTCCACAAACAACCACCACCCGAGCTTATCGGGGCTTCTCCTTACTTCTTTATCTGGACTGCCCGCCTTGGCCATCATTGTGTGGAATAACATCTCAAGGAACTAGCAGAGGGTTGGGAGGAAGGAGATGTTTATGTCAATTGAGGGCATCTAAGATGGCTTTCCAGAGAAGTGAGATTAGTTGTACTGGAAAGGCAGAAAGTCAAAGTGCATCTATCTGTCGCTTTTCTCAGCCTCGGTGTCTTCATTTGTAAATGAGGGAATTGTGCGCAGTCCCACTCTGGAACATTCCAGGGACCTGGTTTTTGATGTCATGGCTTTGGAGAAGCATCTAAATTAGTAAAGAGTAAATTAGACATGTTGAAGACCAAACATATGGTCTAAATATTTACCACATAATCCAAGCAAAACTAGTTAGCACCTGCTGGATGCTGGGTACTGGGCAGGTGAGTTAGGTGCTCTCACAGGAGCCCCAGGGACTTCCCATACATACTAGCGATGGATGGGACCAGGTGCATAGAACTGTCATAGAAGGCAGAAAATAGGAATGCTCAAATACAGGTGCAGAGACGATCTCACAGGAGTTAGGAGAGAGCAAGTTCCCCTCTGGGTGGGTTGTGTGTGTGCGTAGGTCTGGGAAGGCTTTAAGGAAGCAGTGCATTGAGCAGAGCCTTGAAAATTGACTAGGGTTTGGAAATGGAAGGGGAAGGACACCCCTCTGTTCAGTGTCAGAGTGTCTTGATTCCACATTCTCAGGGGCCAGAATCCAAGGGGTCAGCTGAGGTAAGATGCCTGCCTCTGGCCCAGACAGCTGGGAGTAGGGGTGGGGTCAGGTCCTCACACACTGTAGGGATGTTCCCTTTCAAGCTGCTTTTCCAAGAGGAGGTGGAGAAGAAATGATGGGCTTCTCCAGCAGGAAGAGCATCCTCCACAGACTGGAGCCACAGAGCTGTCGCACAGAGTATGGGCCCCCACACCTGCCTCTTAACGACTTGAGCTGCACAGAGGAAGGGCGTAGCAGCCTAGGCCTATCCTGCCATTACCAGCGTGATTAATATTAACATACCCTGAATAGCTTAACCAGTGCAGGAACAGCTGGCTTTGTCTAACAAAGTCTACCTGGCACCTTTTCTCCCTAGCACTAAATGGGCAACTTGAAAAGAACGTTTTATGACCATCTTAGAAGAAGGAATGGTGTTCTCTCTTCCCTGCTAGGCCAGGCCTTTAGTGGTCATTATCAGGCCTCCCATGTTCCTGGGGCGATAGCAGTGGTTTCTAGGTACTGACCACCCCAGCCGAGACCCAGCCAGTGTTTGGACCTCAGTGTGTATGTTCCTGTAGAAACAGATATTAAATGGTCATTTGGTTCCCAGACCAGCCCACAAAGGCTATGAAACAAATCCTTTATGAACCCTAGCGGCCATTTAATACAAACTTACAAATCCAGAAGCTAAACTTTTCTTAGAGCTAAAAGGTGACTCTGAGTAAACCTCTACAACCGTCCCTTTTATGGGAGGCCCAGGAGAGTAAGGATTGCATTCAAAATCATACAGCTGTTCAGTGGCTGGGTTGCAACTGGACTAGTAAAGTAGCTACACTACTGGTAAGGAAACAAAACCCCAAGTGTGCAAAGCGAATAAGAAATAGATCATCGTTTATGTTGAATATTGATATTTGAGAAAAAGCAGATTAAATTAGGTGATAGATGGTAGTCATAACTTCATGAAGTTCCAAAGCGTGTTCAAATACCTTTAAAGAGATTCAAGGTTATAATACATTTTGTTTCTCTCTTATTTAGAAAATGTAGAGTGGTGCTATCCAATAGAACTTTCTGCATCTTAAGATAGATATGTTCTAGCTTCCTCTTGCCTTCTCTTAAGGGAGGACCGCTGCTGCTGGCCGGTCGTGGGGGGTGACCGCCACTTTGCCCCCGGCAGGAGAGGCTGCCTCATTTACAGGCAACAGCTTTGAAGTGTGGAGCAGGAAAAGAACTGTTTCTTAGCTGCAAAAGTGAGTCTCGAAACAGGGAACGCGGCGCCAGGGCTGCTGTGGATGCAGACAGGATCCCGGAGGCCGGGGCCACGCTGAAGGCGGCCAGCTGCCCTATTCAGGATTCAAGGTTTCAGGCCAGCATTAAAGAAGATTCCTGGGAGCGCCCGAGCCGCGCCGCGACTGAACAGCCCGAGGCGGCAGCAACCGAGAACTGGGAAGGCGGCAAACCAGAGACAGAGTGAGTGCCCGACCTGGCACAGCACTGTGAGTGACCCCTGGCACAGCTCTGTTCGGGAGGTGGATGCCCACCCGGCTCCCGCCTGCACCACCAGGCCACTCACCGCCCCGGTGCTGCCTCCATTTTCCCAGGTGCGGGCAGCTCCGCCCAGCTCGGCCATCACTGAGCCCTCCCACTTTCCTGGCCTGGCGTGGGGCTTTCCGGAGCCTGCGGACTGGCCTCCCCTCCCACTCCCTCCGCGGTTCTCTGGCGGGGCTGGTGGCGGGGGGTGTCCCCGGCCAGTGTCGGGAGGGCAAGGAAGTACAGGCGGGCTGACTGTCACTCCACCACACCCTGGACTCCGGCCCCAGGTAAACTCCCTGTTACTGGGAGGCAGATACCATCTCTGCGGCCACCAGTTTGGAAAAAAGCCTAACGAATTTCTGGTTGGGAATAGTGTGGTAGGAGAGTTCCCAGGTCCACTTGAACCTGCCGGAGACCAGGCTGCAGGTGGGCGCTAGACTCGGATTATACTGGAGGGATACAAAGGTGAACAAGACCCGAGAAAGATCTACATAGTGCTACAAAGGCACACAGAGAGACCGGTCGTCTGTGCCTAGCAGAAACCTGGTAGACATCCTGGGCGAGGTGGTGCTGAGCAGGGTCTTGAAGGTCCAGCTGATAGACGAGGGGTGCAGAAGACACGCCCCAGCCCAGCACAGTGCGCACAGAGTGGGGAGACGTGCGGCCAGGGAGGGGGAGACTCGACAGAAACCACACACCCGGTGGGGTCGCCACTGCACGATCTAACAGCCTGGGCCAGAGCACACAGAACAGGGAGAAGTCCTGCATAGGAAGTGAAAGCTCAACAGAGATCACACACCCTGTGGTACCTGATCCACCAGCCCAGCAGAGTCCAAGCTGACCAGAAAGGTGGCTCCCCGGAGAAGCCCAAGACCCGAGGCAACCACACACATAAGGCACTAGAGGCCAACTGAGCAGTCACGGAGGGAGCCATATGAAATTGGCAACCACAGCAACATCCTAGTTAGTCATTAGTCTCAAACCGGTGGACTGTGAAACCCCCTGCCACAATGAATAAACACCAAAAAAAAGGTACCAGAAATACAAAAAATCAAGAAAGTACACCACCAAAAGTTAATAAATCTCAAACTCTAGATCCTATAGAACAAGAAGCCCTTGAAATAACTGATAAGGAATTTCGAGTGATAATTCTAAGGAAACTGAATGAGATACAAGAAAACTCAGCTAGACATCATGATGAAATGAGGAAAAGTATACAGGATCTGAAAGAGGAAATGTACAAGGAAATCAATGTCCTGAAAAAAAATGTAGCAGAACTTGCTGAACTGAAGAAGTTATTCAACGAAATAAAAAACACAACGGAGAGTTTAACCAGCAGGCTTGTCGAAGTTGAAGAGAGAACCTCTGAACTTGAAGATGGGCTGTTTGAAATAACACAAGCAGACAAAAAGAAAGAAAAAAGAATCAAGGACATTGAAGAAAATCTGAGAGAGATATCAGACAACCTTAAGCACTCAAATATCTGAGTCATGGGTATTCCAGAAGGGGAGGAAAATGGAGATTCCATTGAAAACATATTCAACAAAATAGTGGCAGAAAACTTCCCAGGTATAGGAAAAATCACAGATCTTCAGATCCAGGAAGCTCAACGATCTCCAAATGTATTCAACCCAAAAAGACCTTCTCCAAGACATGTCATAGTCAAATTGGCAAAACTCAGAGACAAAGAGAGAATCTTAAAAGCTGCAAGAGAGAAGCGTCAAATCACCTATATGGGAGCCCCAATCAGGTTAACATCAGGCTTTTCATCACAAACCCTAAAAGCTAGAAAGGAATGGGATGATATTTTCAAAATACTAAAAGACAAAGATTGCCAGCCAAGAATACTCTACCCTGCAAGGCTATCCTTCCGAAATGAGGGGCAAGTAGTATATTTCTCAGACAAACAAAAACTGCGGGAGTTCACAACCACACGACCACCCTTACAAGAAATCCTCAAGGGAGTACTGGGTTTGGTTCCTGAAAAATAACTACCACTGCCATAAAAACCCAAGAAAAATCTAAACCCGCTAGTATAATAAAAATGGCATTCATGAAGAGAAAACAAGCTAACAAAAACACTATCTACAACCTAAGGAACCAACAAACAAAGAAACCAAACAGCAAATCAGAAAGCAAGGAACAAAAGACACCTAAGACAACCAAACAACCAATAAAATGCTAGGAATAAATCAACACCTTTCAATAACAACTCTTAATATAAAAGGCTTAAATTCCCCAATTAAAAGACACAGACTGGCTGACTGGATCAAAAAGCAGGACCCAACTATTTGCTGCCTACAAGAGACCCACCTCACCCATAAAGATTCACACAGACTAAGAGTGAAAGGATGGAAAAAGATTTACCATGCAAACAGAAAAGAAAAACGAGCTGGAGTAGCTATTCTTATATCTGACAAAATAGACTTTAAACTAAAAACCATAAAAAGAGACAATGAGGGACACTACTTAATGATAAAAGGTCTGATCCATCTAGAAGACATAACAATCATAAATATGTATGCACCCAATGTTGGAGCAGCCAGATTTATAAAACAAACTCTATTAGACCTAAAGAAGGAAATAGACACTAATACCATAATAGCAGGGGACGTGAACACCCCACTGTCAATATTAGACAGATCATCTAGGCAAAGAATCAGTAGAGAAACACAAGATCTAAACAAGACTCTAGACCAATTGGAATTGGCAGATATCTACAGAACATTCCACCCAACAACCTCAGAATATTCATTCTTCTCAGCAGCACATGGATCATTCTCCAGGATAGATCACATATTAGGTCACAAATCAAGTCTCAATAAATTCAAAAAAATTGGAATTATTTCATGTATCTTCTCAGACCACAATGGATTAAAACTAGAAATTAATAACAAATGAAACTCTGGAAACTATACAAACACATGGAAATTAAACAGCATTCTACTTAATGACATATGGGTCCAAGAAGAAATCAAGCAGAAAATCAAAAAATTTATTGAAACTAATGAAAACAATGATACATCATACCAAAACCTGTGGGATACAGCAAAAGCAGTATTGAGGGGAAAATTTATTGCATTAAATGCTCACTTCAGAAGAATGGAAAGATGGCAAGTGAACAACCTAACACTTCACCTTAAAGAACTAGAAAAACAAGAACAATCCAAACCTAAAGTTAGCAGACGGAAAGAAATCATTAAGATCAGAGCAGAACTGAATGAAATTGAAAACCAAAAAACAATTCAAAAGATCAACGAATCCAAAAGTTGGTTTTTTGAAAAGATAAATAAAATTGACAAACCATTAGCATGGCTAACAAAAAAAAAGAAGAGAGAAGACTCAAATAACAAAAATTAGAAATGAAAAAGGCGATATTACAACTGATTCATCTGAAATACAAGGAATCATTCGAGACTACTATAAACAACTATACGCCAACAAATTTGAAAATCTGGAGGAAATGGATAAATTTCTGGACACACACAAGCTCCCAAAACTGAACCGTGAAGACGTAGAAAGTTTGAACAGACCAATAACAATAAAGGAGATTGAAGCTGTTATCAGAATGCTCCCAACAAAGAAAAGCCCAGGACCAGATGGATTCACAGCAGAATTTTACCAAACATTCAAAGAGGAATTGACACCGATTCTTTACAAACTATTCCAAAAGATTGAAACGGACGCAAATCTCCCAAACTCATTCTATGAAGCAAACATCATCCTGATACCAAAACCAGGTAAAGATATAACCAAAAAAGAAAACTACAGGCCAATGTCCTTGATGAATATAGATGCAAAAATCCTCACTAAAATACTAGCAAACAGAATACAGCAACACATACGTAAAATTATTCATCACGATCAAGTGGGATTCATCCCAGGGATGCAAGGTTGGTTCAACATACGCAAATCAATTAATGTGATACACCATATTAATAAAGTCAAACACAAGGACCACATGATCATCTCTATAGATGCTGAAAAAGCATTTGATAAAATTCAGCACTCATTCATGACAAAGACCCTCTATATGTTAGGTATAGAGGGAAAGTATCTCAACATAATTAAAGCCATATATGACAAACCCACTGCCAATATCATCCTGAATGGGGAAAAGCTGAAAGCTTTTCCTTTAAGAACAGGCACTAGACAAGGATGCCCACTCTCACCACTCCTATTCAACATAGTGTTGGAAGTACTAGCCAGAGCAATCAGAGAAGAGAAGGAAATAAAGGGCATCCAGATTGGAAAAGATGAAGTCAAACTGTCCCTGTTTGCAGATGACATGATCCTATATATCGAACAGCCTAAAACCTCTACAAAAAAACTCTTGGAATTGATAAATGATTTCAGCACAGTAGCAGGATACAAAATCAACACACAAAAATCAGTAGCATTTCTTTTCTCCAATAGTGAACATGCAGAATGAGAAATCAAGAAAGCCTGCCCATTTACAATAGCCACCAAAAAAATAAAATACTTAGGAATTGAGTTAACCAAGGATGTGAAAAATCTCTATCATGAGAACTACAAACCACTGCTGAGAGAAGTTAGAGAGGATACAAGAAGATGGAAAGATATCCCATGCTCTTGGATTGGAAGAATCAACATAGTGAAAATGTCCATACTACCCAAAGTGATATACAAATTCAATGCAATCCCCATCATAATTCCAAAGACATTTTTCTCAGAAATGGAAAAAACTATCCAGACATTTATATGGAACAATAAAAGACCACGCATAGCCAAAGCAATGCTGAGCAAAAAAAATAAAGCTGGAGGCATAACACTACCTGACTTTAAGCTATACTACAAAGCTATAATAACCAAAACAGTATGGTACTGGCATAAAAACAGACACACTGACCAATGGAATAGAATAGAGAATCCAGAAATTAACCCACACACTTACTGCCATCTGATCTTTGACAAAGGCACCAAGCCTATTCACTGGCGAAGGGACTGCCTCTTCAGCAAATGGTGCTGGGATAACTGGATATCAATATGCAGGAGAATGAAACTAGATCCATACCTCTCGCCGTATACTAAAATCAACTCAAAATGGATTAAGGATTTAAATATACACCCTGAAACAATAAAACTTCTTAAAGAAAACATAGGAGAAACACTTCAGGAAATAGGACTGGGCACAGACTTCATGAATATGACCCCAAAAGCACGGGCAACCAAAGGAAAAATAAACAAATGGGATTATATCAAACTAAAAAGCTTCTGCACAGCAAAAGAAACAATTAAAAGAGTTAAAAGACAGCCACCAGAGTGGGAGAAAATATTTGCAAAATATATATCTGACAAAGGATTAATATCCAGAATATATAAGGAACTCAAACAACTTTACAAGAAAAAAACAAGCAACCCAATTAAAAAATGGGCAAAAGAGCTAAATAGGCATTTCTCTAAGGAAGATATCCAAATGGCCAACAGACATACGAAAAAATGCTCAACATCACTCAGCATCCGGGAAATGCAAATCAAAACCACATTGAGATACCATCTAACCCCAGTTAGGATGGCTAAAATCCAAAAGACTCTGAACGATAAATGCTGGCGAGGTTGCGGAGAAAAAGGAACTCTCATACATTGTTGGTGGGACTGCAAAATGGTGCAGCCTCTATGGAAAATGGTATGGAGGTTCCTCAAACAATTGCAGATAGATCTACCATACGACCCAGCTATCCCACTGTTGGGAATATACCCAGAGGAATGGAAATCATCAAGTCGAAGGTATACCTGTTTCCCAATGTTCATCGCAGCACTCTTTACAATAGCCAAGAGTTGGAACCAGCCCAAATGCCCATCATCGGATGAGTGGATACGGAAAATGTGGTACATCTACACAATGGAATACTACTCAGCTATAAAAACGAATGAAATACTGCCATTTGCAACAACATGGATGGACCTTGAGAGAATTATATTAAGTGAAACAAGTCAGGCACAGAAAGAGAAATACCACATGTTCTCACTTATTGGTGGGAGCTAAAAATTAATATATAAATTCACACACACACACACACACACATATAACAACCACAATTATTTGAGTTGATACGACAAGCAAACAGAAAGGACATTGTTGAGGGGGAGGGGGGGAGGGAGAAGGGAGGGAGGTTTTGGTGATGGGGAGCAATAATCAGCCACAATGTATATCGACAAAATAAAATTAAAAAAATTTAAAAAAAAAAATGAAAAGGGGAAAAATATTAAAAAAAAAAAAAAAGATAGATATGTTCTAGACCTACACTGTTAATATAGTAAGTGCTAGCCACATGTGGCTACTGAGCTCTTGAAATGTGGGTAGTGCAACAAAAGAACTGAATTTTTAATTTTATTTCATTTTAATGAATTTATCTAAATGTTAATGAACTTGAATTTAAATGTAAATAGCCACTCGTGGCTAGAGGCTAACATATTGGACAGTGCAGCACAACATTACTATTAAGCTTATCAGCCCAAACACACTTGGGGCTCTTAGGAGGAACCAATGGGGTAGGATGGGGAGAAGAAAGGATAAAGGTAATAGAGACAAAGGAAGGAGTTTAACTAAAGGTAGCTGGAAGAAAGTTAGAGAGGATGTGTGTTTATGTATAAGAGGGCAGCTGAGGTGGCATAAACTGAGTTGTTAACAGCAAGGGGCAAGGAGAAGGGGGTGCTCGACATATTCAATATTCAATAAGGCAGGAGGTGGTGAAGAAACAGTGGTCAGACAGTTCCATGTGTTGGCCAGCAGGGGCCCCCACTGGCTCGGTGCAGCTTGGTTTCTGAGGTGGGGAGACGGAGGATGACACACAGAAAGCAACAGCCTTTGAGAGAGTCAAACAAGAGCAGGATGATGGCTCATCACTTTGTGCAAAGCACCACTTTAAGCACTTTACAAATAACAATCCTATGAGGTAAGTACCATTTTATCATCCCTATTTTACACATGGAGCAACTAAGGCATAGATAATTTAGACAGATAACTTGGCCAAAGTCATAAAGTTTGGGTTAACTAATATGCTCTGCCATATGGGGATCCTGCCTCTCTATGGTTCTAGAGCCCTGCCGAGAATGTGGAGGTAAACTGCTACTCAACTGGGCTATCGCCACCCAACTCATAGTATGAAGCTATTGGGAAGGTTTATGTGAACTACTGTATTCTTTTAACTTTTGTTTTTGCCTACCATCACTCATTCATTTATCCATTCAGGTGTTCAACAAGTCAACATGGGACCTGCTATGTGCTGAGGCTGGGGATACAAAACATCGAAGGAGGCTGCCCTTGGGAACTCACCGCTCAGCAGAGATGTGAAATGGATAGAGGAACTGCTGCACAGTATGGAGGGCATACTACCTTGGGATAGGGACAGAGACAGGAGAGAAAAAAGCTTGGCCAGCCAGGGTGTACCAGAGACTTCTTAGAGGAGGGGGCCCTAGAGCCGAAACTTGAGGGCCAGGCAGCATCTGAACATGTCCACATGTCTCTCTTTTGGGTTTCAGTGCCCTCCTGCCTTGGACTGACAAGCTATGCTGCTGCTGGGAGCATGACCTTTGAAAGGAAATTCAGAACTCAAGTCATCCAATGTTCAGCTGCTGCTGAGTTCCTCCTTTGCCACAGCCTGGTGTGCTGTGAGAAGCTGCCTGTTCAGGCTCCTCCTGCCTCAGCCACACCCTGACCTCCTCCAGCCTTGCAAGAATAGCCAGGGCTGCCTGCTGAGGCCTGACCTTCTGCTCAGGCCTTGTCCACACTCCAGATGCCTGGATTCCTTGGAAGGCAGCTCTTGGGGTCTGTCCAGCAAGGCTTGGAAGCCCAGGTCCCCACAGACCTGCTAGTTAATGAGTTCTGCAAAAACTAGGTCTGTCTGTAATCGAAATGGGAGTATACGGCTCATGCAGTCCCTGAATTAATTCAGTCCTGTTAGAAAAGGAGCAAGGCAGAGTTTCCGCTGCTGCCTGCAGGACCCGTGGAGAGGTTCTGGGCACCAATACTTTCATTTTGGGACCCAGTGTTTTTCATTACTTCAGCACAGTCTGGAAAATAGTCTCCCAGTCTATTATTTCTGTCTCCTGCTGCCACGCTGAGGCAGTTGTTAACAATGCCCTCTGCCCACCCCAGACACCTCCTCCATTTAAATACCAGTCTGATGGGCAAAGAGAGCATTTTATGACTGCTCCAGACTAAAAAGTTCCTATTATTTTATTCCCTTCTTACTCTTGTCCAACTTCCTTCCAGATGGGGATAGGTGGGTATGAAATAAATGATACTAGGATTACAATTGCAAGAAGACAGGTCTGGATGCAGAGGGGAAATTGGATATGGCTGGAAAATTTGTCCAGGTTTCTACGGATGAGTCCCTTGAGATCTCACAGGCCACCACCACTACCACCCCCTCTCCCTGCCCCCCAGTCTGGCTGTTTTCTGAATGGTCTGGGAATGGAGAATCAGAATGACTGAAACTCCCCCTCCCGTTGGAGTGGTCTGAGCATCCAGACTGAATGAAAGGAGAAATTCAGCCCGGGGGTGCTCAAAATGGTAGCCTTCAGGAGGCACAGGCAATGCCAGCCTCAGGCTACCTTGATCACCTGACACTGAGCCCCCGGTATGATGGCACGTGGCCTTTGTACCATTCTTCTGGGATTGTCTTCTCTCCTCTCTTTACCCAGATGCCATCTCCACTGGGAAGCCTTCCTTGATTACCCCAGAGTTAGTTACTTCCTCTTTTGTTCTCCCCCCAAACGCTGTTTGTGCCTCTATTAAATGTGTAATTGGCCTAGGATGCCCTTCTGCAGTACGAGCCTGTCTCCACTTTGATGGCTGGTGACTTTCTATAAAGAGCAGGCTTCTGGCAACATGCGCATTCGAGAATGGCTCCTGTTGCGGGGCTTGCTTGCTGTGTGACTTTGCATAAATTCCTTTTATCTCTGCTACACAATAACTCCCTCTGCAACATGAGGATGATAAAATCTGCCTTACAAGGCTGTTGTAGGAAGTAAATGAGATCCCATTTCCCTTCTCTCTACCTCGCAACCCCTTATATCCACTACTAAGGAACTGGGGTTTTGGTGTCAACCTGGGTTTGAATCCTGGCTCCATCATTTTCTCACAGTCTTGGGCCCTGTTACAACCTCTCTGTGCCTTGGTTTCTTTATCTGTAAAATGATGATGATAACCCCTAACCTGAACCTCATACATTTGTTGGGAGGATAAACTAGGTTAATGCCTGTAGAGTGCTTAGCATAGGCCTGGCACACATTAAACATTCAGAAGTTTAGCTATTATTATCGCTGTTGTTGTTACTAAAACTGTGTGTTGGTGGGGAAAGAAATCTCAGCCTAATCCAGTGCCCAGTGCCCAGTGCTCAGTGAGTGTTGAGTATATAAAGAAAACGAAAATGTTTTGTTATAAGCTGGGGAGCATGATACAAATGTAATGCTCAATAATGTCACCCTTTGTCAATCAAGAATGATTCGAGCGGGTGACCAGAGGCTGCACCAAAGAATATGAGCCTTGGATGGTGCCCGGGGTACCTGCCTTCTCCGATTGTCACAGCCCTCCTCAGCCTCCCAGCTCTTCTGGGCTTTGCTGGATGTAGGTGAGCTGGAGGTGACACTAACCTACTGATAGCCAGAAATTTACCCTGGAAGGAAAGAAAATCCATGGCTGCCAGCTCACATGTGGCTGGGAGCGATTACTAGTGGGTCAAGGTCGATGGCCAGGCAGACGGGAAGAACAAAGGGAAAGACTGGCGTTGGCTGAAGGTTGCTGGTTCCCAAGCTCTGGCCTGTGGTGGGGCAGCAGAAGTGTGTGAAGCTGAGCCACATGGGGCTTGCAGAGGCCTCGGTCTTCCTTGCAGGCTGTGAGGGCCTGGGGCTGTCCTGAGTTGTACCCTGGGAAGATGTAGAAGCCCAGAGTCATGTTCATGTTTATCTCTATGCCTATGTCTCTAGCTATCTAGGATATGGATGTTTACACAGCTCACATTTATTAAGGGCTGATCATGTTCCAGTTTACATGGGCCAAACTTTGTAATATTCAATCCTATCCGTGGTATAGGTGCTACAGTTTCCTCACTGTGAAATAAGGTCAATAACAGGCCCCACAGGTATTATTCAGGATCAGCCACTTTATGCTGTGATAATGAGCATCTCCCAGATCTCAGTGGCCCAAAGTAGCCTCAATCACATGGCACACGTGGGTCAGCCAAGGGCATTGGTCCATGCTATTGTCATTGCCAGCCCAGGGCCCAGACTGACAAGACAACCATTATGTGGAATAATGCTGGTCACTGTGACAGAGAGAGAGAAAGAGTGGCAAATCGTGCACTGGCGCTTAAGGCTTCCTCCCGGAAGTGACAGGCACACTGCTGCTCACGTTTCATTGGCCAAAGCGAGTCTCACAAGCACATCTGTAGTGGATTGAATTATGTCCCCCCCAAACTCCCGAAGCTTGAATTGTGTCCCCCAAGTTTTATGTATTAGAATCTTAGCCCCCACTGTGACTGTTAGAAGGGTGGGAAATCCTATTATGGTAATTGAAAGGTGGAGCCTTGAAGAGGTGATTGGATTGTAGGACCATGCTGTAGTGAAGGGATTAAAGATGGTGGTCGGGGATGTGGTTTTGAGGGCTTTGAAAGAAGAGGAGAGTCTGTCAGTCTGTCTGTCTGTCTCTCTCCCTGCTCTCTCTGCTTCCACCATCCTGCATTGTGAGACCCCTGGCTCACTGTCACCACCACCAGAGGGACTTTGGACTTCCCAGCCTCAGAAACTGTAAGCAGTAAATTTCATTTTTCTTTGTATATTATCCATTCTCAGATATTCTGTCATAGCAACACAAAACAGACTAATAAAACATCTAACTCCAAGGGAGCAGGCAAATGTAACTGTCGAAAGGAGAACTGAAATGTTTGGTGATCAGGAAAAGGCTACCCTATCACCTGATAGTGTGTTTAGGGGATTGAATGAGTTCAAGTACTTCAAGCACTAAAAATGTGCCTGGCACCAGTAAGGCCTGCATGGATACCAGCTAGGAACATTACCACTATTCTATTACTTGCTTTAAAGATGAGGAAACAGAGCATGAGAGGCCAAGTAACTTGCCCAAGGTTGCACATGTGGGTAGCAGAGGCTCCCTGGAGGTTGCACTCCTAACCAGTGTGCTATCCCATCCCACCCCTGAGTGGCGAGCCACACTGCGAGCTGAGGCTGGGTCGAGATGGACATGGGTGCCCCCTTTGCCCTCGAGGAATTCCCAGTCAATTAGGGGAAGACAAGGGAAGCTGTTATTTAGTGAGTGCCACTCACTGAATCTCACTGAATTCTCTCAATGGCCCCGAGGTAGGGATTAGCATTCCCATGGGTAGGATAGGGAAACTGAGGCTCAGAAAGGTAGAGTGACTTGCCCTAAATCAAAGGCTAGTTGGGGGTGGAGCCAGGATTCACATCCTGCCTGTCAGACTCTAAAGCTGGTGGGGCTCCCTCTACTGGGCCACTGCACCTGGGGAGGAGGCACAGACAGAAAACGATGGCAAGCGACCTCTTGGGTGTTTCCCTCAGGGACAGTCTTGGCTGTTCAAGAAGAGTCAGGGTGAATTCAGGAATGAACAAGCCCCACTTTCTACTCCCAAGGAGGAGCTGGGGTGTGTGTATGTGTGTGTGAGAGAGAAAGAGAGAGAGAGAGAGAGAGAAAGACAGAGAGAGAGAGAGAGAGCCCCTTGTGAGTCATCCTGGTGCTGACTTGCTGAGGGAGAAGTACAGGGGAGGTTCTGGGTGATCCCCGAGGAAGCAGGCATAGCTTCCAGTCAGTGCAATCTGGCCAGCCTCAAGGAGGAGGTGGCGTTTGTCTTGGACTAGATTGGGTGTACGTGGAGATGGAGGAGGAAGGTTAGGACTTCCGTTCAGGGTGCTGGAGGAGCCAGAGCATGGGCTGTGGGGACGCAAGAGTGGGACTGGCAGTCAGTTCTGATCATAGCAGCATTACTGCCAATGGTCATACGGACCAACTTTGGACCCGCCATCCACAGCAGAAACATCGCAGAATAGAAGGTTTATCATGACATTCCGGCAGATGGCAGCAAATGTCTGGAGGAAGGGGTGCTGGGCCGGCCACCTCTGTTTGCCCCCAGACCTGCTCTCCACCCTTCTTTCTGCTGCTCTGTGCCCTGGAAGGCCGACAGAGAACCAGTGGGAGTCACCAGCACAAGACAGGAGGGCGGTGGAGAGAGGCTGGAGTGTTTATTCCCTCGGTTCCCTCCCTGTTGGCTTGATGGTGGCTTTGTCCGCCTGTCAAAGACCCCTCTCCAGATGCCACTCTAGTGGGATTTCATAACTGCTTTTTCCTGATGTCCCTTTAAGTCTAAGGGTGGTAACGGTTCCCCTCTGTTGCAAGGGTGTTCTTCCTCCTTTGCTGGGTTTCTTAACCATGGCCACACCTTCGAGAATAGTATCTTCACTAAACTCACCAGTCACCCCTTTTGAGTGAGCCATCTGTCTCTTGCCAAAATCTTGACAATACAGGTTTCAAAATTGACAAAAAATGCTATTTGGACCAGCAGCTTCACAAGTCTTCTGACCTTATTCTGTGGGCCTTTGGGGAGTTATTCTGAGCAGAGGGTGGGGGTCAGGGAACAACCCGGACTCTGTCATTCATGGCGTGGCTGAAGCAAAGATGCAGAGAAAAGGGCGGGGGCATCATGGTGATATCTTTTGTCTTTTTTCAAGACTTCTGGTACCTACTAGGATCTCTGAAAGTTTGTTTGCTATGTTTAATTGAATTCTGCAAGCCAGGGTGGGAGAGGTGGGGGCTAAGGGTGTAAGTCACAGTGACCAGCTTGCCCCTCACTGCTCTTACCTACAGGGTGCAGGCACTGCCTCAGTTTCCCCATTAGATTGTGAGTTCTCCAGAGCAAGGCTTGGCCTCTCCCATTTCTGTCTCTACTGGCACAGTCTAGTGGGAGGACACAGGAAGGTAGCTGGTGAGATCACCTGAGCTAGGCTGAACTGGTTTGAGTGACTTGGAAACCTCCTTTTGGGTGGACCCCTGGTTTCCACTAGAAGGTACACCTTCCCATATCAGAGAAAAGTCTGACTTAAAGGGATTTTAGAAAACACCATTTTATTCTTTTTCAAAATGTATAGCAAGTAATCAAGAACATTCCTCCTGAGTCCAGTGCTATTTCCTCTCCAGCTCACTGCCCCGCAAGCCAAATCCCAAGTCTGCTTTAATGAATATAGAAAACTCACTTGTCATTAGCTGGACAAAAGCTAATGGACTGGAGTCCTTGAGGACAGTGGGTCTCTTGAGCAGATTAAACACTCCTCTTGCAATCTTGACGTCAATGTTAAATTGTTTATCAAACCTTTCCTTCCCAGGTAGCGTTAAGATGAAATTTCCCAAGTTCTGGTCATTAGATCAGGAAATTTTATTGAGCTGGAGACAAGAAGAAGAAGGTAATTTCAAAACGGTTTTGTTTTGAAGAGGAAAAAGGCATGTTGGTTAGGGTCTGGGGAGGGGTCCATAAATACACATCACCTCTGGCATTACTCTTGCCTTTGCCCATGGCAGACATTACTGATCAATCACATGCTCCTTCCTATTAAAACAAAACTACGTGCAAACCAGAGCCTAGAGTAAGTGGGTCTCCATGATTTGGGTACTTGGAAAAGAAGATGAATCCTGGGGCAGAGGAATGAGCACTGGGCTGAGCATTAGAAAGCCTGGCCCCAGTTCTGCTGTATAACGAGGAACACTCCCTAGCCTGTCACCTGAGGCTGTATGAGGATCTGTCAAGGGCTTGGCAGGAGGAGCTTGCCAGGGCTGTGGGGCACTGCCACTCCAGCTGCAGAGTCATGGCTGTCCTGGGCATTGCCATTCAGTACATACAGAAATGAGCTCTCCATAGGAGGGGAGATGGAAACTCCTTCACAGATTTCCTCCTCATGGGGCTTTTGATGATCAGGTCCTGTGTGCTGTGTAACCACATGGCAGCCTGTGGGCTGAGGTGTGTGGTTTGGGAGGCTGTCCTGTGTCCAGGGCTCCCAGGGCAGAGTCAGAGAAGCAGAACGATGGAGCGTAGAGGGGAGGAGATAGGAGCCTTGTCCTAAGTGGCAGAGATTCACTCAATTGTCCATTTATTCATTCATTGGCTCACTCATTAATTCATTCATAAATGTTTTCTGCCAGGGCCTGGCTGGACTGTGACAACTCCCCATCAGCTCAAGTTGGAGCTGGCTAACACCTTCCATGGCCTTGCACAGTCTCATGGTTAAGAGGGGCCCTGCAAGAAGGCGTGGCTTGGGAGACAGGTCCTCCATTGTCCTCGGGTGAGCCATTTCACCTCTCTAAGACTCAGTTACCTTGCCTATGAAGCAGGGGCAATATCCGCCTCCGAGGGTTCTTGTGGGGATAAAATGAGATCATACATGGAAAAATGCCTGGCACATAGCACTCGAGGAACATCAGTCAACTGCTGGGTACCAGGACCAATAACACCTCAGCAAACACAGAAACGGAAGTCAGTGCAAATACCCAAAAGAGCAGCTTTCAGGGTGCCGGAAACATTTTCATATTTGTTCAGGGAGAAAACAAATATTATTTGCCCTAAAACTGTGAGGAGACTGCTAATGGCTCAGAATGAGGCTGTTGGAAATTGAATGACTTCGCTTGCAGACGTTGCATCAATTTCATTCAATTTGTAAGCACTTGTCTCTGTGTTCAGAAGGAAAACTGAATTCAGCTCAATCAATCAGCCTGTTCCTGGGTGGTTTGGAGGAATCCACCCTCTCTCAAAGGCCCGAGAGGTTCGGTGTCACCTGGAGCAGAGCAACTGGAACGTGGTTTTCAGTGGTAAGTCGGGGATAGCAGGCATCTCGTCAACTCCCTTGTTCTTTCTCTGTACTCCCAGGCCAGGCACCTGTAAGGAGTGGCTTTGGGGTGTCTTGGCCCCATGTGCAGGGCATTTAGAGAAGACCAATGAAGGCATGCTACCGCTGCCCCCGTGGCCACAGCTCAGTACCATGGGAGTAACACATGAGCAGAATGGGGTGTGTTCACCTGGGAAAGGCAGAGTGGACAGAAGAGAATTCCAGGAGGCAGCCACTCTCTCTCTTGACCTTTCCTTCCTGCCTCTGTGTCACAATAGTTAAACTACATTGCCCTTAAGCATGCCCCTAGCCCTGGTCAAATACAGAAATACTATTTCTTTGGACATGGGCATTGCTTTGAAAGAACTCTAGAAATGGGTTTCCAATACCCACCTTGTCATTCCTCCCCTGGCCCATAAGAAGAAGTGTCGAAACCAGAAACCAGAGACTTGAAAGGAAAGGAGATCCTAAACACAGAAACCATTTAAAATGACTTTACTTAAAAAAATTTTTTTTTAATAAAATAAAATGACTTTACTTATCCCTTTGCAATTTTCTTTCTCCCTTCTCTCCCCTTTTCCAAACATGCTGGCCCACCTGAAGTTCCACTGGGATTCTTTAAGTTAGGATTTTCCACCATGAGCTGCATTTCGGTGAGTCGAGAGTTCAGGCACAACAGTTGCTACTGAAGGCGTGAAGAAGTGTAAATGACCGATTTTCCCCACTCCCTGGCCACTGACTGTCCTGCAGCGATGAGCAGGTAAGAACACAAATGAGAATGGAACATGTTAGAGTCAGGAGGTATTGCCATGGTGGGAGAAGTGAGCACTTGAATGGGGCCAGTGTTTGCATGTGTCTTGCCCTACCTCCTTGATAAAAGGAAAAAAGGAAAGCGGGGAGGAGAAGGGGTCTCGTGAGAGAATCTCTTGTTAGGCGTTTGTGCTCAGTAGAGAGGACAAGCCGGGCCAGCCTCCAGCACCCCGCAACCCCCCGCAATGGAAGAAGCTCTGATTGTGTTAAATGTTGACTATTCTCATGCCACAGCCCCTTGGGGACAGATTCTGGCAAAGATGATAGATAGACCTTGGAGTGGGAACACAGATGATGTTTGAAAGCACAGCACCGGGGGAGAACCAGTCTGGATCTTGTTCAAGGGAGGTGGAGGGGAGGTTGGAAAATGCTCCTTTTTTGGTCTGCTGTGGAAGCTCGGGCTTTGGGCAGCTGGTATTTAGCATCTTATGCTGCTGTGTCAGACAGAAGCCTCCACTCTGGACAAGGTCTTGTGGGGTCTCTGGGGACACAGAAAGAAATCAGATGTGGTCCCTGCCCTAGGCACCTAAGTCTGGGGGGAGACAGAGCATGCACAGACCAGGATGATAAGAGTGACCCATGCTGTGATGGAACGGGGTGCCAGGGGCTGGGGAGTGGAGGGAGGGAGCCACAGATGTGCATGTGCATGTGCGTGTGCGTGCGTGTTGTGTGCATGCTGGTGTGCAACTGGCAGAAGAGGGACAGGATCAGGGAGGAGGGGCTTCCTACCTGTTTGTGCCTCGAAGGTCTGGGTAATGTGAGGTTTCTTGTGGGTGGTGGCCAGTGCTAGGGTCTCATGAAGAGGAAAGACAGGAGTAAACACTGGAAAGGAAGCAGGAAGCGGTTCATGGTGGGCCTTGAGTGCCAGACCTTTCTCCAAAGGGCACCGGGGAGACATGAAATGGTTTTAATAATGTGAAAATTCCAGTGAGACTGGAGTTTTAGGGGAAAGGTTCCCTCAGTGGGAAGGAGAATGACAGGCAGAAGAGAATGGAGCCCCTGTGAGAGGCAGTTCCATTCAGTTCCTCCCCTCCCCTTGGGGTCCAGGCTGCCTCTGTAAAAACCATGGTTGCCCAGGATCGTTTCCAGGGGCCAGGGAAGTACCTGCTAGGCAGAGGCAAGTGGGACCATTTTCCTTTGGTGCATAGTTACCCAATCAGTGGGCTGGGGCAGGGAAGGTAGAGGGGCAGAGAATTAGGGCGAGAGGAGGAAAGGAGCCAATAAAATACGGAAGTGGTTGGAGCACAGGCTTTGAATGAGACAAACTTGGCTTCAGGTGAACTCCACAACTGTATAACCTTAAGCATATTATTTAACATCTCTGTATCAGTCAGGGTAGTCTAGGTTCTGCTGTAGTAACAAACAGCTCTGAAATCTAAGTGGCTGAAAATGACAGAGGTTGGTCTCTTGTTACATGTTCACTAAGGGTTTGCTAGAGGCTCTATTCATAGCAGTGGCTCCAGAACTCAGGTTTATGAAAGTTTCTTTAGGCTACTGCTTCTGCAATGACCAAAGCATTGTGAAGAGGGCATGGTGACTCACTTATTGGCTCCTAAAGTGAGCCACCTCACTTCCACTGGCATTTCATTGGCCAAAGCTAGTCTGGTCTTACCTATCTTCCCAGGGTGTGGAGAAGTGAGAATTGAAATACTGTAGTTGTGAGTAATCCAGATGATCACGAGTCTCAATTTCCTCATCTGTACAATGGGAATAGAAGTACCAACCTTAGATGGGCATTATGAGTCTAAGAGATAGTGCATGCAATGGTCTAGGTGAAATATAGTCACACTCAAACGAAGACAGCCAAAAGCAAAAAAAAGGTATGGACAAAAGGAGAAGAAAATCAAGCATTTGTTGCTTTTGGAGTCTCCTAGACAGCATGGTTGATTTGCCCAGAAATATCCACCGTGTCCGAATCAGCTGTATTGGGAGCTGCTGCTTCACATGTGATACCAGGATCAGTCCCTGGTGCTCCTGGAACTCCTGCTAGTGAAAGGCTTTCTCCTCCTTCATAGTCTCAGAGCTGAGCTGGGGGTGTTCTCAGAGACAGCTTCAGGCCTCCTCTCAAAGACTGTGCATTTCAAACACCAACCTAACGCCTTTCCTGTGGCTGCCTGCAGCCCTCTGGAAATAGCATTTCTATTCCAAGAATCAGTTCCCATTCATCACCATGAAGCACGATACCTGGGGGGAAACGGTAACTGAGACTTTGTGAGTCTCTAAAGACAGGAATGTGTCTGCATGAGCTGAGTAATTACAGCAGTTTTCTGCACACATGCCTAATCTTTATTTAAGATATTTCACTTAGGTACACATCTAAGTTATTCAAAAGTCAGTTAGATCTGAAGCATGTATATCATCAATTTCTCGTCTCTATTTTAGAATCATTAAATAAGCATCAATAACCATAACTGCAAGTATTTATTGAGGCTAACTACATGTTAAGCAACTGTACTCAGCACTTTACTGGAAATAACTCATTTAATTTTCATAATAATCCTGTATTGTTTCTCATATGAGATACTTATAGGACTCCCCAAAATTTTTCATATGAAGGAGTCTTCAGTAATCCTTAAGGGGAAAGTGGTGAATAAATAGAGTATTTAGTCTGTTCCAAGCATCATTATATATTAGCTCATTAATTCTCTTAATACTCTATGAGATAGATACTATTATCCCCATTTTACTGTTAAGGTAACTGAGGTACAGAGAGATTATATAAGTCTCTCAACATAATAATAGCTAGTAGAACCAGGATTTGAACCTAAATAGTTAGGTCCTTAACCACTATACCATACTACCTCTTGGGGTCTAGCAATCTCAGTGTCTTAAAATACCAGAGAGACTGTCATGTGGAAGGTGATGATAGGAAGACTTTTCACAAACTTCTAGATCAACAGAACCACGACCAATGGTGTAAGCCACAAGAGGCCAATTTTGACTCTTCCTAAGAAAGAACTTCCCCCTTGAGTGAGGTTGCTCAAAGACTAAACAGAGTTCCTTGTAGGTAGTAAATTCCCCGTCACCAGAAATCCTCAAGAATGAACTGGGTGACCACTCCCAGAGAGGTGTGGGTGGGATTCCTTCCTTGGGCTTGAGGTTGACTTAAATGACCTCTCCCATCCTTTAGCGTAATGATCTTATGAACACAACAAGTGCCATGACATCTGAATATGGCAAAACATTTTCAGACTATTATATCCTCTCCCTACTTAAAATTGGGAGCAGATGACAAAGTTACATGGCAAATAAGAAGGCCCAGGATACTTTACCAGAGCTCCATGATATCATCAAACTAAACTCTAGCAAAGCTACTCTGACACGTGATAATGATGCACATAATTGTTGTTATCTGGGTGATCAATTAACCACAGTGCACTTCATCGATTCTAAGTAGTGTTATTTTCATTAGTCAAACCCACATTTTTATGTTTTTCTTTTCTAGCTTTATTAATTTACCTGACTTTTAAAGCGATGCTAAATGTGGTAGTTTCTCTTGATACTACGTAGAGCTTTTTCCTTCTTGGTGCAGCTGTAAGAGGATAGGAAACTTGGGCTTTGCTCGTTGGACCAGAAGAGCCAGCATGAGCCAAGGACCTACATGGGGAGCAGGACGCAAGGGGGCAAGGGTGGGGATGACAGGTACACATGTCAGGTGAGCCTGGGTCTGAGGGGAGCAGACATGCTGGCAGCACTTGAAACTGTAGCAAGCCCATAAGAGGGCTCCAGACCCTCAGGGGCTGAAGCCCAGGGCAAGGAGTAAGGAATTGGTCAGAGGTGGATGAAACAGGGCAAAAACAGGGGGAATGGTCTGGAAGAGACTTGGCCCCGCTTCAGCTTCTGGGCTTTTGTCTGGCTTCCCTGGTGAAGGAGACAATTCTAGGTGGGTGGGCTTAGGCTCTGGATGAGGGACAAGAGATTGCTGGTAATTGATGAGAGCAAAAAGACCCAGCACAGGGGTCCCGGGAACTCCTGGTAGCAAGTCCCTATAAATGTTCACAGACAAACCTCCTCCCTCCCAGATCTTACCCCAAAGGAGGCCGCAGGGCCAGGATTCCAGTCTGAGGGCCGCCCCTGACTCAGGTGAAGACTAGGCAGCATCCCTTCCTTCTCTGGCCTCAGGTCTTCATCTTTACAGTGGGAAAATTTGTCTAGCTATTTCCTAAGGAACTCCTAGTTCTAAAACATGGTGGAGGCAACCCTCAAATATTTTCTTCCCCTTCCAAAGGGCTGGCAGAGAGGTTAAACCAACTATGGGTCTCTCTCTCCTCTGCTTGAGAATTGAGGATTTCTGTGAACTGGAATTTTTGATTTACAGTCTCAAGAGCAATATGGTACAGGAGGAAATAATAAGCTCTTTAGACTTGGAAGCTCCTGCAAGAAATGATGAATGTCCCCAAGGGAAGGTACATCCAGGAAGGTGTTCCCAGGCCTCCAGCAAGAATCAATCTTCCTGTCCCATGAATGCCTGACATTGCCCTAATAGCATTTTCTACCTTGCATTTTGAGCAGCTGTTTATGTGTCTTGTCCCTCAATTAGGTCACAAGCCCCCTGAGTTCAGCGACTGTGCACCCAGTAGGCTCTCAGGCAAGATTTGTGGTATGGCTGCTGACTGGCTAGATGGATGGGACTTCTCTGACTTTCAACCAAGCCTTGAGATGAAAGTGTCCCATGTCATCTTGTTGGGATGATCTACCAAGATCTGTGCTGTTTTTAAAATGGACAAAAGCCCTGGTACTTTGGGGTTCTCTGCATATAGAAAAAATCACGGTGGGGGTGGGGGCGATTCTAGGGGGAAGCTGTCCAGTCACCCCTGGAATGCAGACCCCTTTAGGCTTCGTTTCTGCTAGCTATGGCCCTGACTCCATCAACACTACGATGTGGACCCCTGGGGGCTGGCCCTCAGCCTGCCCTGGTGGCCTCCCAGAGCCTCCTTGCCACTTTCTTAGTGTTGGAGGATCAAGAGCTGAGACCAGGTGGCATCATCTTCTAAATAATAAAAATAATTATAAATAGAGAGCTTACATTTTGACAAAGTCTGTGCTAAGCTCTTTCCCTATGGGGTCCCCACCACAACCCTATAATGATAGAATTATTGTCACCCCCAATTCACAGATAAGGGAACTAAGGCCCAAATCCACACAGCTAAGGATGCTTTTCCTCTGGCTTCTTGCATGAGTCCTCATTCCTGAGGCCTCACCTGTCATTTCATCAGGCAGCCTTTTCGACCACCCTCAGTAAGAAGCTCCTCCATACCCCATCACTCTAGGTCCAAGATCCTCACCCTTGAGCGTGCACCTGAGGCACCGGGTCAGCTTGTAAAAGCACAGGTGGTTGGGCCCTGCCCCAGAGTTTCTGATTCAGTCCCTTGCACATCTAACGTGTTCTCAGGTGATTTGATGTGGTTGATCCAGGGCCCACACTGTAAGATCCACTGCTCAAAGCACTCTATTTCCTTTGAAACACTAATCAGAGCCTGTAGTTATTTAATTTATTTACTTACTTGATTATTATTTCTTCCACCAGATTGTAAGTTTCAGGAGGGCAAGGATGACATCAGTTTCATTCACCTCTCTGCTGCCAGGTCCCAGCACAGTACCTGGCACGTAATAGGTGCTCAATAATATTTCTGGAATGAATGAGCAAAGTGGTGGAGCTGAGATGAACCCAACCCTGTCTGACTGAAGAGTCTGTGCTCTAACTGCTACTCAGTACTATGTCACCCCTGACTTTACACCCTCCAGCTGGTCTGGCTCATTGTTCCAAGGTAAAGGAACACCAAACCTCTAATTATGTCCAAAGTGACTGTTCTGCCACAGTTCAGTCACGTATACCCTGGAAACTACCCAGAATCTAGAGTTACCAAGTATGTGAGGTCTGTGAGAGGCAAGGCTTCTGGTTTCTGACCGTGCCCACATGTGGCAGGACAGCCACGAGCCCAGGACAAGCTGACTTGCCACATCATCTGCCCACCTGGTATTGCTGGGGCTGTGTAGACCCAGCCCAGAAGGCCCCAGATACCCAGGTCTGACTATGGAAGACAGCGGATGACATTGGGACCCTTGGCTGCATGTTCAGGCACAAATCTTGTAGATGTTTCCTCCTGAAGAGGAAGGCAGAGGAAGGAGAAAAAGAGGAAAGAAAGAAAAAAAAAAGACATGAAAGCAAATTGCTCACTGTGCCACTTTTTGGCAAACTAAGTGCTCGTTGAAATTAAGATGAGCTTGATAGACTTCTGTTTGAAATTTTCAGGGCTTATCCGAGAATATCTTGCCTTGAGAGACTTATATTAGAAATGACTCCACAACTAATAATGTGGTCTCTGTCACTTAACTCAAAAGTCCCTCCTGGACCCACACAGTGAAGCGTTAAGGAAATAATTTTTTTTTTTAACATATACAGCAAAGTTTGATTTGTTGAGAACATTCTTCATCTGACAAGTTACAAGCCATGTCTGAGAGGCCCACTGGGAACTTTCAAAATTTGAGCAGCAGTTTCTAATCACTGACGATCATTAGCATTTTAGTGAATAGATTTTTGATAAGAAAATCTTTGCTCTGTGGAAAGAAGGAAAAAACCCTGACATTTGATAATGCAAATGGGGTAGCAATTTTAATTAGGCCTCAGCCCTCCTTGGTGTAGCAAACAATGCACGAGATCCAGATGTTTTCCATCTTGGAGGATGTGAACTTCAGGGTGTATCAAGGACATGAGTACCGTGCACTATACCACTGACTGGATCTCCAGGGCAAACAGCAATGACCACTGTTTCCTGAGCACTCGCTATGCACCAGATGCTCTGCTGTTTCACGTGCATTATCTCAGTCAATCTTCCTGTCAGCCTTAAGACTTAGCTGCCATTATGATCATTCCCATTTTACAAATGGGAGAACTAAAGCTCAGAAAGGTTCACTAACCCAAGGTCCACCGGCTAGTTAGTGGTGAACACACTAACCCAGGTCTGGATGACTCCAGAGTCTCCACACATACCCACTGGGCTGTACTGCCTCCCAGAGACCGTCAAATGGGGACAGGCTGGGTGAATGGGCAGAGGAGCATTAGGCTCTTGCCACGGCTCTGTCACTGAGTGCGCAATGAGTCACGTGATTTCTCCTGGCCTGAGTCTCCTTGTCTGTGGAATGGGGATACTTTCAGCCACATCTCCCTCACTGTACCCTGGGGGTGCTCTGAGGAAGGGGTGACCAAGCTGAGGAGAATGTTTTTTCTCTCATGGAACTAGACTCTGACACGGTGTATCTTCTTTCATTGAGCTTAGCCCCACCCTTTGGGGCCACCCAGAAGAACTCTGATCCCTTGTCCTGTAATCTGTCTTCGGGAATCAATAAACTCTTAGGTCCTCTCAATTTTATATTCTCTGGACTAAACACCTCTGATTCCTTCAGCCAGTCTCCATCTGCCACGGCACTGAGTTTCAATCTCTCTGTAGCAGAGATCTGTTCATCTGCAAAATGGGGATAATAATGGTCATCGTGAGGATTAAAGGAGCTAATGTGTGATGCTCAGAGCAAGGCCTGGCACGTGAGTGTGTGTGTGCATAGCTGCCTGCTCAATATCCATTGTCTCCATTCACGTACTGATAGAACCATGATTTTATTTGGAGCACCTGGAGGACATTATTGCCCAGCTTCTCTTGCAGATAGGGATTGACCTGTGAGGTACAATTTGCCTACAGTGAATTGCTCAGATTTTAAATGTATGTTCCATCAGTTTTCATGAATGAATATTAAAGCAGAACTTTTCCAGGCAACCCCTACTCTCACCCCCAAAGCAACCATTGATCTGAGCTCTGTAAATATAAGTCAGTTTGCCTGTTCTAGAATAAGTGGAATCATGTGTTACGCACTTCTTGTGTCTGGCTTCTTCCATCCGTCATAATAGTTTTGAGATTCATCCATGTTGTTGCATGTATCTGTACTTTGTTCTTTGCATTGCTGAGTGGTATTCCCTTGAATGACTATACAACAACTTGCTTATTCATTCTCCTGATGGTAGACATCTAGGTTGTTTCCAGTTTTTAACTGTTATGGATAAAATTTCTACGACAATTCTTTTTGTGGACATATGTTTTAATTTCTCTTGGATGAATACATAGAAGTGAAATTGCTGGGTCATAGGGCAGATACAATGTTTAGCTTTTCAAGAAATTGCAAAATGGTTTTCAAAAGTGATTGTACCATATTACTCTCCAAACTGCAATACATGCAAGTTACAGCTGCTCTATATTGTCTCCAACATCTGGTGTTGTCAGCCTTTATCATTTCAGCCATCCTAGATAGTACGTAGTGATCTCTGGTTGTGGCTTTGATTTGCATTTTCCTGATGACTGATGAGAAGTGACTTTTTGCGCACTTATCGGCCATTTATATATCTTCTTTTGTGAAGTGTCCGTTCAAGTCTTTTGCCTTTTTATAAATTGTGCTGCTTATCTTTATTATTAAGCTGTGAGAGTTTATACATTCTGGATACAAACCTTTTGCTGGATAATTGTGTAGTGAATATTTTCTCTCATTCTATGGTTTACCTATTAACTTTCTTTTCTTTTTTTCTTACCTATTAATTTTCTTGAAGGCACTTTTTGATGAGCCGAAGTTTTCATTTTGATGAAGTCCATTTTCTCAATTTTTTCCTTTTATGATTTTTGCTTTCTGTGCTCTTTCTAAGAAATCTTTGTTTACCCCAAGGTTACAAAGATATTCTACGTTCTCTCTTAATAACTTTATTGTTTTCACTTCTATCTCTAGGTCTATCATACATCTTGAATTTATTTTTGTGTATGGTGTGAGATAGGGTCATGATTCTTTGTTTTTCATATGCATATGCAGTTGTTACAGCACCATTTGTCAGACATTTTCTTTTCCCCATTTAACACTTAAAAATAAAGTGAAAAAATCAGGGTGGAAAAATGGAACTGAAAGAGAATACAAATCTTTCCAGGAATTTTTTGAAGATCTCTTGTAGCTGTGTGGACCTACGTCTAGACCTTCCATTGATCATAAATCAGTGTTCTATTGATTTATTTGTCTATTCTTTTGCCAAATCTACACTATTTTGATTGTTATAGCTTTACAGTTAAGTCTTAAAATCTGGTAGGAAGTCTCCTCATTTTGTAATTCATTTTCAAGATTGTTTTAGTTATTATTGGTCTTCTGCCTTTTCAAATAAATTTAAAAATCTTTTTGATTGGGATTATATTATATCTTTAGATCAATTTGAGGAACATTAATATAATAATAATATTGAGTCTTACAATTCATGATTTTTTAATTCAATTTTAATTTACTCAGTTTATTTAGGTCTTTTAAATTCCTTTCAGCATTGTTTTATAGCTTTAGTATAGAAGAATTTGACATTATTTGTTAAATTTATTCTTAAGTATTTGAAAGTTTTTTCTTTCTGGAGGGGGGTGGCTGGCCAGTACAGGGATCTGAACCCTTGGCTTGATGTTATAACGCCTCCCTCTAACCAACCGAGCTAACCAGCTAGACCCAGTATTTGATGTTTTCAAATGCTATTATAAACGGTATTTATTTTAAATATCATTTTCTAATTGTTTACTCATAATGTATAGAAATTCAATTAATTTTTATATTGATTTTGTATATTGTGATATTCTAAATTCATTTATTAGCTCTAGCAGGTTGGTTTTAATTTATTTTTTGTAGATTCTTTAGGATCTCTAATGTACGTAGTCATATCATCTGATACAATTTTAGTTCTTCCTTTGCAATCTGTATCCCTTTTATTTATTTTTCTTGTCTTATTATACTACCTAAGCTTTTCTGCTTTAATGCATTCCAAGACACTCTTGATTTTGGTAGAAGTCCGTCTTTGGTAGAAGCCCAGGTCTCAGGTTTTGTGTGGGTTTTTCTTGCCTTCCTAAAAAAGCACAACTAATCAGTTGCAAAAACTCTTTCTACCCACAGAATTGGTATTTTCTAGACTTAAGGACAAGCTCAAGAATTTGGCTTTAATTTTTATTCTCAGCATGGGATGAAATTTAACTTGTATAATAGTTATTAGTGCTGTTTGCCAAGTACTTCTGGTCCTCTTACCTTCTGGGCACAGAAGCATTGCCCTTCTTGGATGCCTTATGTTTAGGTGGGGCCATGTGATTAATTTTGGCCAAGAAGCAAGTGCTGAAATGATGTGTCATTTTTGCACTAGGACATTGAACTAATACTAATGCAAGAGTTTCCAGAACTCTCTTTTTCCTCTAGCACATTAACCAACAATGTCTGGAATGAAAGCTACTCCATCTGCCTGAATCTCGAAGTGTCTACAATGAACAGCACCCCTCCCCCAGCCCCTACTGACACAAAGTGGACATATAGCTTGAGGTAGAAATAAAATTGTCTTGTTTTAAGGCACTGAGAATTTGGGATTATTTGTTTACCTAGCCTATCCTGATTGATACAACTTGCACGAAGTGTTAAATGAAAGATGGCCGAGCAAAGTGGTAAGTGGAGGCAGTGTAAGATAACATTGTTCTCTTTTCTGGGTGAAACAAGGGACATATACCCCTAGAGAAATGATTGGTGAGCCAGATCCCCAAATCTTTATTTTTTAAAAATTTTTTCCAGAAATGGTGTTCCATTTATTCACTGAGAAAAAGAGAGATTAAGCTTTCTTCAGCCATTTCCTTCAATATCTCAAAGTTCCCTACCCTCATTTTTCCAAGATAACAACACACTGAGAAATATGTTTGTACAAAAACCACATATTATTCCCTCCCTCACAGAATTGAGTGGCTGTATTATAGGAATGTAACCAAATTAAAGACATGAAAAGAAAAAGTCACAACTTATACTGAAACATAACATTTCAGAATTCAGGTATTTTAAAGAATTATTACCAGCACAGTAAGAATATTTCCACCTGGATCTTTCAGATTTGAAAGTGATCATATTAAAGACCTGAGGTTACAAGGAACCACAGTATGAACCAGAATTCCATTTTTCTTCTAATACTCCGGGGGAAAAGGTAAGAAATCCTAAGATATCGGAATGAATTTCCTTTGGGAAGGACTGGCAGGAAATAGGGAAAACCCTGGCCATTGAAAGAAGGCACTGGGGTCTTTCTGGAGACAAATGCACTGGAACAAGCTCATTTCCATTTCAACTCCAAGAGTCCAGAATGAACACACAAAAGGAAAAAGGTCTCCTCAGTTCCAGTATTCCAGTACTCTGAGGGAGACCAGGGCTACCTAGGAGAGGCAAACCTGAGGGCTTGAAAGCAAATCTCAATGGTGGTTTTATTTTTTTGCCTTCTGATACTAAGATGCTTTACAAACATCCCCTTAAGCCCCCTACACCTTCTTGTATGTAAAGCTGTACAAAATATTTAGAAAAAGATATCCAAAAGATGCCCCAACTTGGATTCTAAATAATAAAACTGCCCCTTGAGAATGTAAAGTGCAGAAGTCAGGTGTTTCGGAGACCAAGTTCTACCAAAAACACTTTCCCTACTCATGGAAGGACAGAGGGAGGGAAGAAGGACAAGAGAAAACTAAGAAGTCACTCATGAGCAGGGGTAGACATGGAGAGCACAGAATCTTATATAGGTTTGTGTGTAACCGGATCCCTAGTGCCCAGCACATGGTAGACGTACAAAAAAAAAAAGTGCTTGCATTCAATTAAGACAGAGTCCTCCTTTCAGCTTGTGCTCTGTGTAAGTTGAAGCACAGAACCTTCACCTTCCCCGACTATGTTCTTCTTGCCTGCAAATGGGAATGACAAAAACAACTTGTCCTCCAGAATTGTTGGGAGAAATTGTGCTGATTACAAAACGCTTTGCAAAATGTAAAATCCTATCTAAGTGGCAATTTTCTCCATTGCTCTGCCAATTGTAATAAATAAATATTGTTTTTTAAAGCTGGCTCCTGGCTTGCTTTCCCGCTGCCATCCCATCAAACACTCCACCACGCCTGGGGTTATTGTCCACTCTGGATTTGCATGTGTGTGCATGGTGCTTGTGTAATGCTGTTTACTAAGGAGCTGAGTAAGCCCATCTTGTAGCAATAAAACTCGAGAACGATGTCATACCCCATTGGAGAGGTGATGGGTCAGAACAGCTCACTCAGGACAATTGTGCTATGTACTCCCCAAGGGCAGGAAGCCTTGTTTCAGTCATTTCTGTGGCCCTAGTGTGCCTGGATTAGGGAATGTTCTCTGTGGTTATTAAAAATTTTCAGTTCCTGGCCCAGCTTGGATTGGGGCCCTAGGTTCCTGGCTCATGTTATAGCCATGGGTAGAGTCCAAGAACTCCCATAAACTAAGCACCTGCTGGTGGTTAAACTCATGTTCACTGACCACTTACTATGACTATATTCTAGGAACAATGAGGGGTATAAAGATCACTGACATAGTCCCTGACCCCAGCCAGCTCCCAGTTAGTAGGGGACAGGGGAGACATCCATTCATGCATTCACTCTTATACCTATTTCGTAATTGACAGTTACCAATACTGATACACTAATATTGACTGATGTTCCAGGTACAAAACAAAGTCTCAGCTCTCAGGGAGCATATGTTCTAATAGAGGGATACAGGCATTAATCAAATAATTACAGTAATAAATATTTTATTGTAAATTACAATAAACACTATTGAAGAAGAGTTTAGAGTGCTGTGAGCACAAGAAAACAAGGGGAACAGACTTTGTTAGGGGAAGGCAGCCAAGGAAATTTTCTCTGAGCAAGTGACCTTTGAATCGAAACATAAAGGATGACTTAAGAGTTACCCAATCTGAGAACTGACTGGTTAGCTCAGTTGGTTAGAGCATGGTGTTGATAACACCAAGGTCTGGGGTTTGATCCCTGTACCGGCCAGCAAAAAAAAAAAAAAAAAAAGAGTTATCCAATCTAGGGGTGGGATGAGGTGGCGGGAGAAGAACAGCGGACAGAAGAAACAATACATTTAATACAATACAGGCCACATGATAGGTCACAAAGGAGGGGCAGACAAAATGCTAGGGGTCCCAGGACAAGTTGCCTTATTACAAGGGGAATGAGGAAGGCTTATAGGAGATGGTGCCTGCACTGGGCCTAGAAGGACAGGAAGGACTTTCATAGCTGAGTATTCCAGAGGAAGGAAGAAGAACAGCACAGTAAAGACCCAGAGGTAAGAAAGAGAGGATGAGGAATCAGGGCGGACTGCAAAGAGCATTGAATGCCAGTCTCAGTAGTCTGGACTTTTATCCATTGGCAGTAGAGAGTCACAAGATTCTGGAGCAGGAGAGTGATGTGATCAGATCACTTGGGTGAGAGGCTCCATCATTTCCCCTAGAGATAGTCTTGTACATAACCCAAAAAGATCTCAGAACCTCTGGCCACCCTTGAACCCAGAGAGGAATTCCAGTGACAAGCTTTCTTCTGCGCACAAGGAGAAAACCCAAGGCCTTGAGGATACAGTGAAGGAGATGAAAGAGGGGACACAGGGTCCTGCAGCTGGATCCTTTTTCCCTAGCAGCAAGAGAATATGTATGTGAGCCCTGTACTCAAAATGGCTCAGAGTGGAGGATTGTGTGCATGCCAATTGTTGTGTAAAACAGGCCAACATGCCAAAGAGACTTGTGTTTGTTTGGGGACTCTTTCAGATACAAAAAAGAAAAAAAAAAAAAAGAATTCCAACTCAATCTAAAATAAAGACTAAAGAGAATTAATTGATCCACGGGAGTGGCTACCTCCAGGGGGTGACACTGGCGTCAGGCATGGCTGAATCCAGGGCTTAAACCAAGTCATCAGAATTCTTTCTATCTCCATTTCTTGGGTTTGCTTTCATTTTTATATTGACCTTATTGTTTCCTACTACAGTTGGGCATCCTTGATGCAGATAAAGAAAAGAGGTAACTTACATTGCAGTAGAAAAAAGCACTCTGATTGGTCCTGATGGGTCAGATGCCCATTCCTTGGACCAATCACTGTTGCCAGTGGTTGGCCAGGCTTGTCCTAAGACTGGCTGGTAGCTTCAGCCAAATCACACATAGTCAGAGCAGAGCCCCAGTGGAAGCAAATCTGAGCTGATAAAAATAACTCAAGACCCATTATGGTCCTTTTCTCAGGCTGTCCACTGTAGAAGAAATGATCCATGAAAGAGTGTTGACAAATCAGATTGATCATCCCTGAAATCTGGGACGTCAGGTCATTTAAGGAGAGAATAATAACAATAACATCAACTGTATACACACACACACACACACACACACACACACACACACACACACTTTCTTTAGTGGACTTTTGAAGACAGACATGATCAATAATTTCTATATGACAAAATTAATTAAAGCTGTGGAATTCTGCTTTTAGTAGGGATCTAGCTGCTCTTCCATGGGGTTTTGATGCCAAGGGGACAGTAGTTCTGTTATTTGGGAGAAGAGCCCCAGTGGGAAGTCAAGTGACCTGGGCTCCAGCTCTGGTTCACTCTGTGATCTTGGACAAGTCCTTTCCTCTCTTTGGTCCTCAGTTTACCCATTTTACATTTTACAGTGACAGGGTGATGTCTGCATGGACTATGTCCCACTCCTGTAGTATCAGCTCTCTCAGTTAAATCTCTTTGCAGGAGAGATCCACAGCCCCCACAAGCACTGGAGACCCCCACAGAGAACAGATGAATTCTGTCCCCACTGGTTTCCCTCTGAGCACTGAGGAGTCTGGAGCACAGGACTTGTGCTGAGGTTAGGAATGAACTAAAACTCAGCGTTCCTTCCACTGATGGGAGCCCACAAAGAGGGCGTTTACCAGCCGTGATTTCTAAGAAGCAGATGCACAGAGTCCACAGAGAGCTTGGGCTGGAAGGTCCTGAGGGATTCCTGAGCCAAGACCCCTGGCCTATGCAGGAGGCTCCTCCCACACTAGGAGGGTTCTTGTCCAGCCGCCACTGCACAACACAGTCTATCACACAGGCTCACTTCCATCCTTGGACTCCTCAAAGAGTCCAATTTGCCTGAAGACTGAAAGGTTGGCTGAGCAGCATTTGGTGACCCATTAGATGTAAGATACTGCCCAAGTTTGAGAACAAGGGTCGCAGGTGCCATTGGCTGGGATGGGGAACCCAGGAAGGCTTTGGAGAAGGAAGTGAGTTCATTTGGGCTCATGGGGCATATGAGATGTGCGGGGAGCCATCTGGAGATTTCAGGGATAGTAGTAGAGGTGGGAGGTTCAGACAAGTCCCCAGAGTCATGCCAACTCCACAGAGGCCTCAGCAAGGTCTTCTCTACCCTGGGCCTCTGAGGGAAAGCAAGCTCAACTCCAGCTGGTGCCACCGGCTGGTGGCATTCTGTTTAAAACAGGATTTTCACTTCTTCTCTGGAACTTTCTCTGGGAGGGCTCCTAGTCATGGGGTTCTGAGGAGTCAGCAGAGCCTGTGGAGGGCGGCCCACTGGGGACCTGGGCAGCCCTGAGTAGCTCCTGACTTTCTAGGGACAGGGAGATGCCCCGGGGTTTCCCATCCTCAATGACAGCTCCTGGCCAGCGTGGAAGGGGTGGGAGTTGCGGGGGAGGGGGAGGGATGGCAGAGGAGGTGCAGACTGCCCAGTGGGCAGGGCTTGCCACCAGCGCAACCTGGGACAGCACCTTCCTGTTTTACTGAGCATTCCTGGTGAAACATTTCTCATGGGCGGAGGGTCTTAGCACCCACCTCTGCTTAAGAACGGAGCTAGCTTCTTGGGTCCGAGAGGGAGGAAATGAGAGTCGAGGCCCTTTAAGAGGCTTAGGAACTGCTGAGAGCGGAAAAGAATGGATTCGAAGGCGTGAAAATGAGTTTACATACAAAGAAAAAAGACACAAACACTGGCGGGCAGGACCAGCCTGTGTGCGGGAATTAGCAAGTGTGACGTGAGCTGAAGAGCCGGCGGGAGCCCGGTCAGCCCTGTCCCTGTCCTCCAGCCCCGGGGCGGGGAGCGAGGCCGGCACGCAGGCGGGTGGCGACCCCAGCCCTGTCCTCGCTGGCCTTGGCCTTGGGCCGCCTCCTCCGCAAAATGGGACGAGGCGCCTGCGGGGCGGGGGTGGCGGCTCCAGCCAGGGGCCGAGCTGGTGTCGGGCTCGGGGCAGGGGACGAGGGAGCCGGCTGGAAGGCGGTAATTAATAAATGAAACGCCCCGGGACTGCCGCCGAGCCGCCTCAGATGACGTATCTGTCGTGGGCTCGGCAAACCGTTAAATGACCATTTTCTGACAGAACGACTTCCCCGCCGCCGCCGCCGAGCTGCCGTGACTTGCGGGGACGTATTTTCTCTCCCCGCCGTTCCCCCCCGGCGAGCCCCGCCTCGTGCCTCCCCGGCCCGCTCCGTCCACCCGCCACTCGGCCCTGCCCATCGCCTGCTGTGTGTGCCTGTGTGTGCGCGTGCGCGCGTGTATGCCTGTGTGTGCGCGTGCGCGCGTGTGCCTGTGTGCGTGTGCGCGCGTGTGTGTGCGCGCGAGTGTGCGTGTGCGCGCGTGTGCCTGTGTGTGCGTGTGCGCGCGAGTGTGCGTGTGCGTGTGCCTGTGCGCGCGTGTGTGCCTGTGTGTGCGCGTGCGTGGGTGTGTCTGCTGCTGCCCTCCTAGTCTCTTGGTCTCTCTGTCTCCCTTATCTCTGCGTGTCTCGGCCTCCTCCCCCTCTACCCTGGCATCGCTCCTCTCTCTCTCAACTCTCTGGCTCTCTCTTCTCCCTCACTGCTCTCTCCCATTCTACACTCTGGACCCTCCATCTCTCTCTCTCCCTCTCTCTCTCTCTCTGCCTCTCTCTCTGCCTCTCTCTCTGTCTCACTGTTTCTCTCTCTCTCTGTCTCACTGTTTCTCTCTCTCTCTGTCTCACTGTCTCTCTCTCTCTCTCTGCCTCTCTCTCTCTCTCTGCCTCTCTCTCTGCCTCTCTCTCTCTCTCTGCCTCTCTCTCTCTCTCTCTGCCTCTCTCTCTGTCTCTTTCTCTGCCTCTCTCTCTCTCTCTGCCTCTCTCTCTGCCTCTCTCTCTGCCTCTCTCTCTCTCTGCCTCTCTCTCTGTCTCTTTCTCTGCCTCTCTCTCTCTCTCTGTCTCACTATCTCTCACTCTGTCTCTCTCTCTCTCTCTGCCTCTCTCTCTCTCTGCCTCTCTCTCTCTCTCTGCCTCTCTCTCTCTCTCTCCCACTCTCTCTCTCTCTGCCTCTCTCTCTCTCTCTCCCACTCTCTCTCTCTCTGCCTCTCTCTTTCTCTCTCTCCCCCTCTCTCTCTCCCACTCTCCCTCTCTCTCTCTCTCTCTCTCCCTCTCTCTCTCTCTCTCTCCCACTCTCTCTCTCTCTCTCTGCCTCTCTCTTTCTCTCTCTCCCTCTCTCTCTCTCCCACTCTCTCTCTCTCTCCCCCACTCTCTCTCTCTCCCCCACTCTCTCTCTCTCTGCCTCTCTCTTTCTCTCTCTCCCTCTCTCTCTCTCCCACTCTCCCTCTCTCTCTCTCCCACTCTCCCTCTCTCTCTCTCTCTCTCCCTCTCACCCTCTCTCTCTGCCTCTCTCTCTCTCTCCCACTCTCTCTCTCTCTGCCTCTCTCTTTCTCTCTCTCTCTCTCTCTCTCTCTCCTCTCTCTCTCTCTCTCTCTCCCACTCTCTCTCTCTCTCTGCCTCTCTCTTTCTCTCTCTCCCTCTCTCTCTCTCCCACTCTCCCTCTCTCTCTCTCTCTCTCTCCCTCTCACCCTCTCTCTCTGCCTCTCCCTCCCCCCCAGCCTCTCTGTGTCTGGCTCAGCACCTCACCCCCTCGCCCCCCCCGCGGCCCGCTTCCCCCCTCCCCGGCTGCCTGACGGCTCCAGTTCATTTCTGCCTGTTTAATTGGGCCCCGGATGAGTTTGGTCGACAGGGCCATTCATCATGTGGCCGCGGCTGGCGGCGGAGCCCGGGGGAGCGGGGCTGACAGCTCCGCCAGGCTGGGATGCGGCCTGCGTCGGGAAGTTCACATATTTGGGCATTAGTGCAGCTATTAGTTTAACAAGCTTCGTTTATCCTTGTCACTACCACTTCAGCTTCCCATGTAATCATTTGAAATGTAGATTACAGCCAGACAAATGGGACAGCGCAAGACGGGGGTGGAGGGAGTGACATGCAGCTCGTTAGGGCCTCCTTCCCCACCCCATCTTTTCCCAAGCAAGTCTTAGATTAGCTTAATATTCGCATGATTTCGGTGGGAAGCGTCAGTCACCTGTGCCGAGCCAGGCACTGGGCAGAGGTGCCAGGGTGCACCTAGGTGAGGGTGCAGGTCCTCTGATCCAAAGACCACCCAGCCCTGCAAGGAAACATGTCAGTGGCCAGGGACCCTGCAACACCTCCTGAAGGGGTCTTCCTCCCAGGAGCAGGTGGCTTCCAAACAGGCTCTGGCTGTTCCCTCCCACCCTGATTTCGGCGGCCTGGATCCTGGGCCACTGCCTCCCTGTGTGACCTGAGCAATATCTTGCCCTCTCTGAGCCTTGCGTCCCCCTCTGGAAAGTGGGGGACTCAGGCTAGGTCAGGTAGGCCCTTTTCTCTGCATTCCCCTGCCAAGACCAGTCTCACCTTGTTCCTCGGAAGGAGCTGGCCAGCCTCGAGCCTTATTTCTGTTCTTCACACCCTGGACCAAGGGCTCTTTCACAAATGTAAATCTGGCTGTGTACAAAGGCCAGGAGCCCTCAGGATAAAGGCAGAACCCCTTAGTAGGCTTTGGGGAGCGTGGGGACAGGGCTGCTCATCTAGGATTGCCCACCCTGCAGCTCTCCCTTTGGCCATCCCTTCCTTGTTTACACATTTCCTCTCCCTGCACCCCTGTCCCCTGGGGTTTTGTACGTGCTGTTTCCTCTGCCAGGAACACCACTGTGCTCCCTCCCCCAACTCCTTTTCTCAGACACTTGCTTCTCATCCTTCAGATTCTCAGTTGGATGTTCCTCCTCCAGGACACCGTCCCTCCGGGGCCCCTCGGCCCAGTGCTTCTCCTGTGTGCTCCTCAGAGGCCTGGGCCTCCCTGCGACGGCACTTCGCATGCACGGGATCAGACGGGCTGTCTGCTTGCCACCCCTGCTGGACTGTAAACTCCATGAGGGCGGGGCCTGCCTAGCATGGAACCCGGCCCCTGGAAGCTGCCCAACCAATGTTCAAAGAATAGAGGAAGCACAGCAGTGACTTGCTGAGAAGCCTCGAATAAAGAGGCAGCCACGCACCGATGTTCTTATACAGCAATTGCGTGATGCCAGCCCTCCTTCCACCTGGCCCCTCTTCCAGGTCCTGCTGGCTCTGCGCATCCCACATACACATGCCGCCGCTCTGGGAGGATCGGAGTCTGGTTCTCATTGGGAAGGCCCCACCGAATGAGCCAGGGTCCCAGGAGAAAAGGCCTGTCCCACTCAAAGAGTTCAGCTGAGGAGAGTTTTGTTGGGACTCTGCGTGGAGTTGTTGGCAGGCAGGGCTGGGGACCGCCACCACCCCTGGGCCTGAAGGGCAAGGGGGAGGGAATGTTCCCAGAACCCAGGGAACCACCAGGAGCCATGGAAGAGGGACTGCTAAAAGATGTGGCTCTTGAAGGCAGCCAGCACGAGAACAAGGTCAGGTGAGGAGGGAGTGGGCATAAATACTCTGACCTCTTACACTTCTCTCTCCAGCCTCCTGCTGGCCCCTCCCACTGGCTGGAGCCATCCAATCAGAAACCAGAGGGCCAGGGGGTCTGGGCAGTGTGGTCCACAGTGATCAACCTACTGGGATACAGAGCAGGGCAGAGAAAAGTGATGGAGCTTGTTGGGGTATGGGCAAATGGAACATACCCAGCATACCCTGCCCCCTGCCCCCACCATGGTGCCTCAGGCCAGCCCCAGAAGAGCCACAGGAAGAGGTGTCTCAGGATCAAATGGAGATGCTTCTACAGAGGGTTCTACATGGTGTGGACACAGTCATCCCTTCACTGTCACATCTCCCGCCACGCCCAGCTGGGCCAGAGCAGTTCTAAACTCTGAGTTTCTTTTCTCACCTATCCCCCTGCTGAGGAGCTTGTCTCCGTTTTCTTCCTGACACCTTCTGAATAATGACACCAGACCTTGAAACCAACGAGTCGTGAATCAAAGTGGCTTCTTGCTATCATAAAAGAGATGTTCTAAACCCCAAACATAAAGATCGTTTTATCTTTATTAATAGTTTAATGCATCTGAGAAAGCTATTTGACATTTTTTACACCTCCAACTCTTTCCTTCATGCATTGCTGGTCAGATTACACGAGGGTTCATCCACTTAAATCCACTTAATAACTGACTAAATTCTACACTGAATTTACATGGAGCTGCAAGCTGATTCTAGGATACAGATGAATTTTCCAGCACAGGGTCGGGGTGGGGAGGAACCAACACCCTGACTTCAGAGTTGTAAATCTGCTCTAATAATGCAAAAGGAATTAGTCAAACTATTGGGATTGCTGGTGGCGGGGGGTGTCCCGGGCCAGTGTCGGGAGGGCAAGGAAGTACCCGTCACTCCACCACACCCTGGACTCCGGCCCCAGGTAAACTCCCTGTTACTGGGAGGCAGATACCATCTCTGCGGCCACCAGTTTGGAAAAAAGCCTAACGAATTTCTGGTTGGGAATAGTGTGGTAGGAGAGTTCCCAGGTCCGCTTGAACCTGCCGGAGACCAGGCTGCAGGCGGGCACTAGACTCGGTTTATACTGGGGGGATACAAAGGTGAACAAGACCCGAGAAAGATCTACATAGTGCTACAAAGGCACCCAGAGAGACCAGTCGTCTGTGCCCAGCAGAAACCTGGTAAACTTCCTGGGCGACGTGGTGCCGAGCAGGGTCTTGAAGGCCCAGCTGATAGACGAGGGGTGCAGAAGACACGCCCCAGCCCAGCACAGTGTGCACAGAGTGGGGAGACGTGCGGCCAGGGAGGCGGAGACTCGACAGAAACCACACACCCGGTGGGGTCGCCACTGCACGATCTAACAGCCTGGGCCAGAGCACACGGAACAGGGAGAAGTCCTGCACAGGAAGTGAAAGCTCAACAGAGATCACACACCCTGTGGTACGTGATCCACCAGCCCAGCAGAGTCCAAGCTGACCAGAAAGGTGGCTCCCCGGAGAAGCCCAAGACCCGAGGCAACCACACACACAAGGCACTAGAGGCCAACTGAGCAGTCACGGAGGGAGCCATATGAAATTGGCAACCACAGCAACATCCTAGTTAGTCATTAGTCTTAAACCGGTGAACTGTGAAACTCCCGGCCATAATGAATAAACACCAAAAAAAAGATACCAGAAATACAAAAAATCAAGAAAGTACACCACCAAAAGTTAATAAATCTCAAACTCTAGATCCTATAGAACAAGAAGCCCTTGAAATGACTGACAAGGAATTTCGAGGGATAATTCTAAGGAAACTGAATGAGATACAAGAAAACTCAGCTAGACATCATGATGAAATGAGGAAAAGTATACAGGATCTGAAAGAGGAAATGTACAAGGAAATCAATGTCCTAAAAAAAAAATGTAGCAGAACTTGCTGAACTGAAGAAGTTATTCAACGAAATAAAAAACACAACGGAGAGTTTAACCAGCAGGCTTGTCAAAGTTGAAGAGAGAACCTCTGAACTTGAAGATGGGCTGTTTGAAATAACACAAGCAGACAAAAAGAAAGAAAAAAGAATCAAGGACATTGAAGAAAATCTGAGAGAGATATCAGACAACCATAAGTGATCAAATATCCGAGTCATGGGTATTCCAGAAGGGGAGGAAAATGGAGATTCCATTGAAAACATATTCAACAAAATAGTGGCAGAAAACTTCCCAGGTATAGGAAAAATCACAGATCTTCAGATCCAGGAAGCTCAACGATCTCCAAATGTATTCAACCCAAAAAGACCTTCTCCAAGACATGTCATAGTCAAATTGGCAAAACTCAGAGATAAAGAGAGAATCTTAAAAGCTGCAAGAGAGAAGCGTCAAATCACCTATAAGGGAGCCCCAATCAGGTTAACATCAGACTTTTCATCACAAACCCTAAAAGCTAGAAAGGAATGGGATGATATTTTCAAAATACTAAAAGACAGAGATTGCCAGCCAAGAATACTCTACCCTGCAAGGCTATCCTTCCGAAATGAGGGGCAAATAGTATATTTCTCAGACAAACAAAAACTGCAGGAGTTCACTAGCACAAGACCACCCTTACAAGAAATCCTCAAGGGAGTACTGGGTTTGGTTCCTGAAAAATAACTACCACTGCCATAAAAACCCAAGAAAAATCTAAACCCGCTAGTATAATAAAAATGGCATTCATGAAGAGAAAACAAGCTAACAAAAACACTATCTACAACCTAAGGAACCAACAAACACAGAAACCAAACAGTAAATCAGAAAGCAAGGAACAAAAGACACCTAAGACAACCAAACAACCAATAAAATGCTAGGAATAAATCAACACCTTTCAATAACAACTCTTAATGTAAAAGGCTTAAATTCCCCAATTAAAAGACACAGACTGGCTGACTGGATCAAAAAGCAGGACCCAACTATATGCTGCCTACAAGAGACCCACCTCACCCATAAAGATTCACACAGACTAAGAGTGAAAGGATGGAAAAAGATTTACCATGCAAACAGAAAAGAAAAACGAGCTGGAGTAGCTATTCTTATATCTGACAAAATAGACTTTAAACTAAAAACCATAAAAAGAGACAATGAGGGACACTACTTAATGATAAAAGGACTGATCCATCAAGAAGACATAACAATCATAAATATGTATGCACCCAATGTTGGAGCAGCCAGATTTATAAAACAAACTCTATTAGACCTAAAGAAGGAAATAGACACTAATACCATAATAGCAGGGGACCTGAACACCCCACTGTCAATATTAGACAGATCATTTAGGCAAAGAATCAGTAGAGAAACACAAGATCTAAACAAGACTCTAGACCAATTGGAATTGGCAGATATCTACAGAACATTCCACCCAACAACCTCAGAATATTCATTCTTCTCAGCAGCACATGGATCATTCTCCAGGATAGATCACATATTAGGTCACAAATCAAGTCTCAATAAATTCAAAAAAATTGGAATTATCCCATGTATCTTCTCAGACCACAATGGATTAAAACTAGAAATTAATAACAAACGAAACTCTGGAAACTATACAAACACATGGAAATTAAACAGCATTCTACTTAATGACATATGGGTCCAAGAAGAAATCAAGCAGGAAATCAAAAAATTTATTGAAACTAATGAAAACAATGATACATCATACCAAAACCTGTGGGATACTGCAAAAGCAGTATTGAGGGGAAAATTTATTGCATTAAACGCTCACTTCAAAAGAATAGAAAGATGGCAAGTGAACAACCTAACACTTCACCTTAAAGAACTAGAAAAACAAGAACAATCCAAACCTAAAGTTAGCAGACGGAAAGAAATCATTAAGATCAGAGCAGAACTGAATGAAATTGAAAACCAAAAAACAATTCACAAGATCAACGAATCAAAAAGTTGGTTTTTTGAAAAGATAAATAAAATTGACAAATCATTAGCATGGCTAACAAAAAAAAGAAGAGAGAAGACTCAAATAACCAAAATTAGAAATGAAAAAGGCAATATTACAACTGATTCATCTGAAATACAAGGAATCATTCGAGACTACTATAAACAACTATACGCCAACAAATTTGAAAATCTGGAGGAAATGGATAAATTTCTGGACACACACAAGCTCCCAAAACTGAACCGTGAAGACGTAGAAAATTTGAACAGACCAATAACAATAAAGGAGATTGAAGCTGTTATCAGTAGGCTCCCAACAAAGAAAAGCCCAGGACCAGATGGATTCACAGCAGAATTTTACCAAACATTCAAACAGAAATTGGCACCGATTCTTTACAAACTATTCCAAAAGATTGAAACGGACGCAAATCTCCCAAACTCATTCTATGAAGCAAACATCATCCTGATACCAAAACCAGGTAAAGATATAACCAAAAAAGAAAACTACAGGCCAATGTCCTTGATGAATATAGATGCAAAAATCCTCACTAAATTACTAGCAAACAGAATACACCAACACATACGTAAAATTATTCATCACGATCAAGTGGGATTCATCCCAGGGATGCAAGGTTGGATCAACATACGCAAATCAATAAATGTGATACACCATATTAATAAACTCAAACACAAGGACCATATGATCATCTCTATAGATGCTGAAAAAGCATTTGATAAAGTTCAGCACTCATTCATGACAAAGATCCTCTATAAGTTAGGTATAGAGGGAAAGTATCTCAACATAATTAAAGCCATATATGCCAAACCCACAGCCAATATCATCCTGAATGGGGAAAAGCTGAAAGCTTTTCCTTTAAGAACAGGAACTAGACAAGGATGCTCACTCTCACCACTCTTATTCAACATAGTGTTGGAAGTACTAGCCAGAGCAATCAGAGAAGAGAAGGAAATAAAGGGCATCCAGATTGGAAAAGATGAAGTCAAACTGTCCCTGTTTGCAGATGACATGATCCTATATATCGAACAGCCTAAAACCTCTACAAAAAAACTCTTGGAATTGATAAATGATTTCAGCACAGTAGCAGGATACAAAATCAACACACAAAAATCAGTAGCATTTCTTTTCTCCAATAGTGAACATGCAGAAAGAGAAGTCAAGAAAGCCTGCCCATTTACAATAGCCACCAAAAAAATAAAATACTTAGGAATTGAGTTAACCAAGGAGGTGAAAAATCTCTATAATGAGAACTACAAACCACTGCTGAGAGAATTTAGAGAGGATACAAGAAGATGGAAAGATATCCCATGCTCTTGGATTGGAAGAATCAACATAGTGAAAATGTCCATACTACCCAAAGTGATATACAAATTCAATGCAATCCCCATCAAAATTCCAAAGACATTTTTCTCAGAAATGGAAAAAACTATCCAGTCATTTATATGGAACAATAAAAGACCACGCATAGCCAAAGCAATGCTGAGCAAAAAAAATAAAGCTGGAGGCATAACACTACCTGACTTTAAGCTATACTACAAAGCTATAATAACCAAAACAGTATGGTACTGGCATAAAAACAGACACACTGACCAATGGAATAGAATAGAGAATCCAGAAATCAACCCACACACTTACTGTCAGCTGATCTTTGACAAAGGCACCAAGCCTATTCAGTGGCGAAGGGACTGCCTCTTCAGCAAATGGTGCTGGGACAACTGGATATCCATATGCAGGAGAATGAAACTAGATCCATACCTCTCGCCGTATACTAAAATCAACTCAAAATGGATTAAGGATTTAAATATACACCCTGAAACAATTAAACTTCTTAAAGAAAACATAGGAGAAACACTTCAGGAAATAGGACTGGGCACAGACTTCATGAATACGACCCCAAAAGCACGGGCAACCAAAGGAAAAATAAACAAATGGGATTATATCAAACTAAAAAGCTTCTGCACAGCAAAAGAAACAATTAAAAGAGTTAAAAGACAACCAACAGAGTGGGAGAAAATATTTGCAAAATATATATCTGACAAAGGATTAATTTCCAGAATATATAAGGAACTCAAACAACTGTACAAGAAGAAAACAAGCAACCCAATTAAAAAATGGGCAAAAGAGCTAAGTAGGCATTTCTCTAAGGAAGATATCCAAATGGCCAACAGACATATGAAAAAATGCTCAACATCACTCAGCATCCGGGAAATGCAAATCAAAACCACATTGAGATACCATCTAACCCCAGTTAGGATGGGTAAAATCCAAAAGACTATGAACGATAAATGCTGGCGAGGTTGCGGAGAAAAAGGAACTCTCATACATTGTTGGTGGGACTGCAAAATGGTGCAGCCTCTATGGAAAATGGTATGGAGGTTCCTCAAACAATTGTAGATAGATCTACCATACGACCCAGCTATCCCACTGTTGGGAATATACCCAGAGGAATGGAAATCTTCTAGTCGAAGGTATACCTGTTTCCCAATGTTCATCGCAGCACTCTTTACAATAGCCAAGAGTTGGAACCAGCCCAAATGTCCATCATTGGATGAGTGGATACGGAAAATGTGGTACATCTACACAATGGAATACTACTCAGCTATAAAAACGAATGAAATACTGCCATTTGCAACAACATGGATGGACCTTGAGAGAGTTATATTAAGTGAAACAAGTCAAGCACAGAAAGAGAAATACCACATGTTCTCACTTATTGGTGGGAGCTAAAAATTAATATACAAATTCACACACACACACACACACACACACACAAACCGGGGTGGGGGGAAGAAGATATAACAACCACAATTATTTGAAGTTGATACGACAAGCAAACAGAAAGGACATTGTTGGGGGGGCGGGGGGGAGGGAGAAGGGAGGGAGGTTTTGGTGATGGGGAGCAATAATCAGCCACAATGTATATCGACAAAATAAAATGAAAAAACAAACAAACAAACAAACAAACTATTGGGATTGATGTCATGTTTAACAGCACTTCCTGATGAAGACTCCACAGCACATAGTGAAGGAATGTATCTCGATTAATAATTGAGAGTGAGACATTTTCTTCACATATATAATTAAAGTACCACATTTGGAAACACGTGTGAAATTAATTGAAAACGCATGAAATTTGGGGCATAGAAAACAATTTTATTCTTCCCAACTGCTGGCAGGCCCAGCCTACATTAGTGCATGACATTGTGAGGAGGAAGGTTTGGTCATTAATGACATCTGAATTGGAATAACATTTAATTGGCTAATTTTTCTGTTGTAAATACACACACATACACACATCCCACCACCACCACATTGCAAACACATATCTAAATACATAGGACTGCACTCAACATATACACATACACACACTGCAGCCCAGCACACCACACACAAACATATAACCCCACACCTTGCACACATACATGCAAATATTCTCTCAATAGACACATATGCATAGGCCTATATATTACACACAAATACTCCCAAGCAAGACTTAGTGGAAAAAGGTGGAAAACACATTCTTCCTCTCCCCAACTTCCCTGAAAAAAAAATTGTAACTGTCAGAAATGTGATAGGACTGTCAAAGACACATGGAAAAAATCTAAACAAGCCACGTAAGTGGTGAAACATAAATCCCAATTCTATTTGTTCTGCGACAGTGTATAAACCACACATTTTTCATCAAAATAGAAAATTAAAACCCTCCCAGGTTCAGAATTGCTGAGGAAGTTGGATGGAAACCCTAGTGTCCTGGCAAAAGGAGAAACATCTGTTGGCTGGCCGGGAAGTAAAGGATGCTTCAGGACCATGGACAACAGGATTTAGCTGCTATAATGGCCAAACACTCCATAGGCACATTCCCTATTTTACAAATTCCTTGATTAAGCATAGGTTCAACTTCGGAGGAGTCCCAGAGCAGCCTTCATCTCCATATGGCTCCTGGGCTATGTTTTCTACTCCTGCAAATCCATGTTAGTTCTTTTCCCCAACTAAAGCTCACCTGATTCATTTCAAACCTCCAAGTAGCCTGGGAGCTCTTCCAATGCTTTAATTCTGATTGGCTTAACTTCATCTTCACAACAAAGTCTCCCCAATTGCTATCAAATATTAACTAAAATCAGTTTATCCCAGTCCCTAGAGAATTAGATAATGTTATGACATTTCATTTAGAGAAGTGTCTATCCCCACATCTGGTTTCTCTTTCCCCAAGCCAGTTTGTTAAACAAGAGGAAATGTCCCAAGACTTTTTGAAAAGCTCAATGTTTTTAGTAAATTTCCTTTAGAATGTCCCCAAAGCCATTTGAAGACTCAATAATAATATCCTTTGGTTTATTCTCATCCAGACATTATTCTTCCTCAAAGAAGCCTCACGAATCAGGCAGGCAGGCTCTAGTTGCAGAAGCCATGCTCCTCCTCCTCCTCTGCCCCCGTGCTTTGTCCCTCAAGGACCCAAGTCACCATTCTTGAGAGTTGTCCCTTGAAAACTTCTGTTGACAGGCAGTCTGCTGCTATTGGCAGCTTGACACTTGTTTGGCATGGGGTTATTTCCAACGGCAGGTGTCTCATTGTGGCCAGAGCTTTGCAATTTCATTCTCTATGTTCTCCCCAGCTTTTAAGTGGGTGCCAGCATTCATCAAGATCTAGCTTATTGGCCCAGCAGGATAAAATGGCTGGGAGTTTTGGAGGGTCTCTTGAGAGATGAGGGATGATTCCCTGCAGGGAAGGCCAGACCCAAGGGGCCCTCAGTTGCTTTGATTTCTCACCTTTGACTGTGAGTCCTCATGGACTTGATTCCTTGGCTGTGATTCATTTAGAACCACAGACTCACTGGGCTTTGGAGATGGAAGAATTGAAGATCATGTGGTTCAATCTTATGTTCTCTTCCCCATTGTGCAGGTGAAGAAATAGACTGGGTCCCAGGTGAAGACCTTCTGACATGGGTGTGAGAGGAATCAGGAAGGAAGATGACAGTTCTCTCTTGGTGGGGGGGAGGCAGTGTTTCTGCTGGATCCTTGTAAGGTTCTGAAGCAGGCCTGGGTCCTCTGGCAGCCCCACACAGGTTCACCCTATCTCCCATCTCTCTCCAATTCACTTCTACAAACATTTTTTCAATGGCAATTGGTTGAATAAATGAAGCAATATGTCTCTAGGCAATGGAGAAATAGCAGAAATTGCTACTCATGTTCCAATATCCACTCTCTCCTTTTCCCAGACTAATAGAATTTGTAGCTGAACAAACAGGGCCACCCAGTATAGAGATCACATTCCCCAGCCTCCCTTGCAGCTAGATGTGACCACGTGATTCAGTTCTGGCCAATGGGATATATGCAGAGTGTCAGGTGCCGCTTCCTTGAACCTGACTCAAGAGACAGCTAGTTCTCTTTTCTTTGTCTCCTCTGTCCTGCTGCCTGGAATCCTGATGCTGCCATCTTGGGCCTTGGGACTAAGGGACACACGCTCGGAAGGGCCAAGGATGATCGAGGATTGTCCTTGTGGGCCTCCTCAGCCGTGTTGTCATATCAACCATGGACCACTGACCTTCAGGCTCCGTGTGTGAGAGAAGATCATCTGTCTTATTTTAGCCACTGTCATCCTGGATTTTTAAGTCATTCATAGCTGATCTAATTCTAAACTATTACAGGCAGTAAAATGAATATTTCACAAAGATTTGCAAAAAATTCCTATTCTTCCTAACTTTGCCAAGAAAAAATTAGATTTTTCAAAGGGAAATTTTACTGAGAAACTAGATTGTAAATATTTTAAATAAACTGATATATGTATATATGCACATACACATACAATCTCTCTCTCTATATGTGCTTATATAATACATGCATAAATTATCTCTGGAAGAATACAGAGACTGTAGCCATGGGAAAGAGATCTGGGAGCCTCAGGGTTAGAGTGAGAATGAGACCCACTGCCTACTTTTTATTCTGTTTGAATTTTTTAACCACATGTGTTATTTAAAAAATTAAAAACAGAAATTAAAAAATAAATGAAATCCCACTTTACATCATAGAGGCCCCCCATCCAGTTGCTATAAGATGAGCCTTTTCAGTGTCGCCAAAGGGCTGTCCAGCTCCTAGGTGGGCATCTCAGAGACAGGGCACTCACGTCCTCCCCAGACAGCTCTATCTGTGGAAAAGGAGACAAACATGCCAATCTCTCTGAACCCATCTTTTCATCTGGGAAAAATATAGAACCTCCTCACAAGGCCATGGCAAGTGCACCTGCTAGAACTGGCACATTCTAACTGCTCAGTAAAGGTGCTGATTGCTGTTAGCATGCCCCATTACTGTGCGGTCCGTCAGAGCCTGTCATGCCTGTCCCACAGCACCTCGTAGACACTGCTTGCGTAACTACTGTCCTGTTACGGATTTGCCTCCCCACCCACCAGATGGGGCGCTCTCCGAAGGCAGCGACCACGCCTGATTCACCTCTGTCCCCACAGCCCCTGTGCCTAACTGAGACCCTGGCATACAGTGCAGACTGAGGAGGGTTTGCTGGCTAAAGGAAGAAGGCACTGGCAATTCATTTAAAAATGCAGATCCTGACAGCAGTTTCAAGTCGCCCCAGATGTTTCAGGATCTTTACTGAAATTTTAGTTTTTCCTGGATTCAACTTTCAGCTGCATCAAGAAGTGCTAAGGTGGGGCATGGAAGAAGGGCCCTGGGAACAGCTGGAAAGTATCACCAGTAAGTTCTTTTCTTATGAAGGGAAAGAAAATCCACTTGCCAGGTCTTCACCACCTGCTGCTGCAGGGTGCAGGCGCTGAGAGCTCACTCGCTGAGCTTAGCAGCTGTGTGACCTGGGGCGAGATAGCCGAGGCTTAGTTTCCTCAACTGTTAAAGTAGCGATGATAATAACTGTACTTACCTCACAGTGTTACTTGAAGGATGAAATGAGATAATGCATGGAAAATCAATTGATTATGGAGAAACAACTCTTTGGGGAGTGAACAGGAGGGTTTTTTTCCTCCCAGCTTTCCCAGCTGTGCTAGGTAGAGCTATCCCCTCCTCGTTTCTGGTAGGGTGGTAGGACTTTTATGGACATCCTGGTCAGATTCCAGAACTTTCTAGTATCTGTCAGCTACTAGAACAGTTTGGGTTTGGTATTTGACACTCTGTCCTTTTGGTTTTGAAGCCTCATTCCCGAACATGATTCAAAGCTGTTATTCTTCCCCCATCCCCCAGAGCAGACTGGACCTTTCTGTGGCTCCAGCAGCCTCTAGAGAAACTGTATTAGTTTTCTATCGCTACATAACTAATTACCACAAACTCAGTGGCTTAGACAATAGAAATCCATTGTTTCACAGTTCCCGTGGGTCAGGAGTTTTTGTTCTTGCTGTTTGTTTTTTGTTTTGGTGTGAAAGGATGTTTATCATTATTTTTAAGTGGGGTATGGAGTCAATATATGTAGACAAGGTGTGATGATCAAATCAGGGTAATTAGCATATCCATCATCGCAAAACTTAATCATCTCTTTGTGATGAGAACATTTGATCCCCTCTCTTCTGGCCATTTGCTAACATGCAGTAAATTATTGTTAATTATGGATGCCCGTACTATTGTACACCGCTAGGACTTATTTTTCTTCCCTAGCTGTAAAGTCATGTCTGTTAACCCATCTCTCCCTACCTCCCGTCCCCTGTCCCCTTCCCAACCACTAGTAACTGCAGCATGACATAGCTGGTTCTTCTCCTCAGGGTCTCACAAGGCTGCAGTCAAGGTGATAGCTGGGGCTACCATCTCATTGAAGGCTTGGGGTCCTTTTCCATGTTCACTGGTTGTTGACAGAATTTGGTTCCTCGTGGTTATACAACTGAGGCCTTCAGCTTCTTGAGGCTGCTCGCCATCCCCCGCCATGTGACTCTCTCTACAACAGGACACTCTGCTTCTTCAAGGCCAAAAGGAGGCTAACTCTTTCTCTGGCCTCTAGACCCTCTTTTAAAGAAATTGCCTAATTAGGTCAGGGCCACCCAGGATAATCTTCTTTTTGATTAACTTAAAGTCAACTGATTAGGGGCTTTAATTACATAGCAGAATCTCTTTGCCTTTATCCATATGCCTCCCCGCCCCCCCACCTCCTGCACACAGTTCCTGGATGGGAGGTAGAAGTGGCTCTGTTTCTTCTGCTCTTTCTCCCAGCCTCCACCAAAGACCATCCGCCCACAGCCTCCAGCTTCCAGTTGTCCCCTCACTGGAGAGAGGCTCCTTGGGGTGGGGTTCTAGCAGGGCAGCATAAAGGTGGCTATCATCAGTGATGTCACCCCAGCCCACAAGGCACGTGCCTGTCTTTGCCCATTTTCCTTTCTCCTGCTTCAGTAAACACAAGGGTGGGGGAGTGGAATTCTAGTCTCCCTTTCTTAAAGAAAGCTCCAAACTTTCAAAGGATTCTCTTAAAGCCATTGTCCCTTGGCTTTGGAAAGTGGAAGCAGCAGCGCTGCCCACAAAGAGAAAAGGCACTAGCCTGTCTCCTAAATCTACGTATTCCCTGAACTGACCACCACTTCCTCTCTTGGTCCTCTTATATTTATGCTGATGGCGGTGGGGAGGTGAATGGGGGATGTTATTGAGTGGTCAGTTCCTTCCTCGAATTGTCACCTCTCAGCACTGCAGGAGGTGACTAAACGCAACTGTTGGAGGCTTCGTGAACTTTTGGCTTCAACTTGGGGCCTTGACTGTGCAATTCTGGGAGAACAGGAAAAATTCCATTAAGCATCCATGCCTGGTAGACAGTTAAGGCTCATTAAACCCTAATAGGTATTCTTGCTCCACAGCTCAACCCACAGAGTCCTGTATTTAGAAGCAGAGCAAAAGATCAGAGTGGACCAGGAGCAGGGCTGCTGATGACAAGCCATGCAACTCCTTCAGTTCTCACAGGCCAGGAATACACTTGTTCCCCAAGACTGGTGTCAGATTGAGTTGAGCTGAAGGTAGGGCAAAGGTGAGGGGCAGGGAGTGGGGCAGCCAGGTTCATGCCATTCTTCTGCTTCAGCCTTTTCTCTCCTTCACTGCCCCAGAAATGGCAGAAGAGAACTGAGTGGAGCTAAAGTTGAAATGCTCTGGAATTCACAGATGTCACGAAGATACCGTTTAGCTGGCTGTCCACCAGACCCATTTCCTCTTCTCCCTCAGCACGTAGCCAGACTACATTTCTCAGCCTCCCTTGCAGTTGCTTGTGGCCATAGAACTGGGTTCTGGCCAATAGAATGTGAGTGGGAATGATGTGTATCACTTCCAGTCCTGCCCATGAAAACCTCCAAGGCACAATCCTCCAATCCCTTGTGCTCTTTCCTTTTTGGAAGACAAGCAAGGTGAGAACTTGGAAGTTAAAGATGGCAGAACCAAAAGAAGAAAGGCACCTGGATCCCTGAATCACCTGTGGAAGACTGCCTTCATACTAGGAATGCCACATCTAACAGTTATATGAGAGAAAAACACATTGCAATTGTGTTAAGACATTGAAGTTATGGGATATCTTTGTTACATGAGCTGACATCACCTTAACCAATACACAGGTTCAGACAGTAAATGAGAAAATAACTCTGCATCTGCATAGACCATGCTTTAAGAACTTCTCTGAGTCTTAGGCGTTTACTTGCCATCCTCTATAAAGTATGCACAATGTTTTAATTCCACTTCCAAGAAAGGTTTGCTTTCCAAACCCTCTTCAGGGGCCCTCCCTGTTAAAAAGGCCCATTTATAGAAACTACTACTTAGCATTTTTGGAACTTGTTATCCTATTCAGCAGAGTCTAAGTCAAGAGGCTTTGAACTTGGACAATTACTGCTCTTGATTAACAACAAGAACTGATGAGTTGGCCTTTCCAGTGTGCTAAGCAAACTCAGCCAAGCAGAAAATACCACTGAAGGGGAAACAACGGGAAGTGATTTTCTTTTACATTATGAGCCGTCGCGATATTTACACATGTTTGTGGATAATGTGGGAACCTCTGCTGCTTGCGTGCCCTTCCAGATGATACTGCTGGGCTTGAAATGCCGTGTTTCCCACCTGCCCTGGGCTGTAAACATCATCCTGTGATTGCAGGCTGCAAGTCTCATGGAAAAACCACAGACTTGGGAGTGGTCGGGTCCTGGTGTGAGATGCTCACTCTGCCCCTTCCAAGTCTCTGCTCCTCCAGGTGTCTCTGGGGCCCGCACCTAGGCCTAGAGATTAACAGGCAGCTTTTGCCTCATATTGTCAGACAGCCCAGAGGCAGCACAGAGCGCCTATTTCCCTGCACCCTTGCCAGCATTGTGTATTTTTTTAAAAAGATCTTTGTGAAATTAAATCATGTTTTTAATCTTGGATTGAACACTTACTAATATTTAGTATGTGTTTATTTGTGAATGATCTGCATATGTCCTTTACCCATTTCTCTATTGAGGATGGTAGTGCTTTTCACATAATTGCCCATAAAATTTTCATGTATGAAGGGTATTGCTCCTTTTCACATTTTTTAGATTTATTTTTCCAAGTTATTTGTCTTTTGCTAAATTTTTTGGACACATAAAAATAGAAAAAAAATCAAGTACTCAATCCTTTTCTTAAAAGCTTACTAAGTCACATGCCATATGATTTTGAAATATATTCATCTATAACCCCACTAGTTTTATCTAAAAAAAAATTTTAAAGCAACTCTTTAATCCACCAGGAATTTATTTGAATGTAACGTGTGAGGTAAGGATCTTCCTGAGCCTACACTGGAGAGTTGATGTCTGGGGGGCAGAAGCCTCTGGCTTAAACAGATATGGTCAGATGTCTCTGGGTAGAGGTGGCATTGGACACAAGGCATGCTGGGCATGTGAAGAGCAGAGCTAGGCTGGAATTGGATCTGGGGGTCTCTTTATTCCCAGGTGGTGCCATGAACTGAATTGTGTCATCCCCAAATTGATATGTTGAAGTCCTAAACCTCAGTACCTCAGAATGCGACTGTATTTAGAGGTATGGTCTTTAAGAGATAATTAAACCCTAATCCAGTATGACTGGGGCCCTCATAAGAAGTTATTAGGACACAGACACATACAGAGGGAAGTCTGTGTGAAGACACAGAGAGAAGGCAGTGTCTGCGAGCCAAGGAGAGAGACCTCAGAAGTGACCAACCCTGCCAACACCTTGATCTTGGACCTCTACCCTCCAGAATTGTGAGAAAGTTAATTTCTGTTGTTTAATCTACTCAGTCTGTGCTAACTGCCCTCAAAGCTGATCCAAAGTGGGGTTTGCAAAGGCTCCCATTACAGTCTCCTGGTAAGACCAATTCAAGATAGCGACCTTAATTTTTAAAAATTGTTTTAAAATTGTGTATAATGCATGTTCATTGAAGAAAAATTAGGTCATACAAATAAGCAAAAAATAAGATCACCTGGGGTTCTAATACCCCCAATGGTCCAAAATCCTCGGGGCTGTGTCTCCTGCAGAGAGGGGCTTCCCGCGATGGCTCCCAGAGATGCCATCCCTTCCCCTGAGGCTTTGCGGACCATGTGTCTCTCCCAGAGACACCAGTAGAGGCAGTGTGCTGGGGAGGCCACAGCAGTGCCCAGTTGGCCAGCAAAGTCCCCTTACCCACATCACCACACAGCTGGCCAGGAGGTTCAGCTGTTCCTACAAACTCTGAAATAGGCACCCCTCTGAGGCTTCCGAAAGAGGGTCTTTGGCCTCTGCTTGCTCTTGCCACCTCCCGCTCCTCCTTGAGCAGCCCCATCTGCTAGAAATGACACGAGCCTGGGCTAGCCCTCACCTTTGATCCAGAAACCAGGTGAGCCCTTACCTTTGACCTAGTGGCACCCACAGAGCTTTAGAAGGCAGGCTCGGGAAAAGGCCACAGTGCCTGGTTAATTCAGAGGTAAACAGTCCAGTCTCTTCTCTCAACACACCAATTCCCCAGCGCTGGGGCTTTGCTCACTCTGTTACCTCTGCCTGGAACGCCTTTCCTTCCTGCTTTCTCTAAGTTTTCTATTGAAATCTTATCCACCCTTCACAGCTCAGCTCAAAAGTCCTCTTCCAGGCCTTCCCTGACCACCCCTCCCCCAACTGAATGGAATCCCGCCTCTGAGCCCACACCTCCCTGTCTGCCCCACCTGTATGTGACACCGGTCATGTGATGCCTAGAATTAAGATATGCACACTACCTACCCCCGGACAGCAGACTCCTCGTTGGTTCATTTTTGCATGCTACCCTTCTTATGCACTTAGCACAGAGGAGGTTCCGACTAGAATTTGACCCTTGGGCATAAAATTTTGACTTCTTTACATCAGAGAAGGCATCCTGGCAAAATTCACATTTGTCATTTGGAAAAACTTTCACACAGTGCACACTATTTGTTCCTCACAACGCCCTTGAGGTAAATGTTATGAGCTTTATACCCATTATACAGATGAACAAATCAAGGCTTCTAGAACTGAAGAGACTGCTTACATCAGCAAACTGATCATCAAGAGATGGAGCTGAGACTCCAGCCAAGGCTCTCAGGAGGCTTTATCCCTCTGCCCTGTAGCAACCTCATCCCCCCACTGGTTACCTCTGTACTCAGCACCTAGCACTGGGGCCTGGCTGCAGAAGGAGTTTGAGGAATGAATGGGCCTGAGGCTAACACCTCAGATGCAGACCTCAGGCACCCTCCTCCACCCCTCTGTGACTGTCACTGAGTGCAGAGGGGCTGCTGTAAGCTGCCTGGGCATGTTTGGGGTTGGCACTTCCATCCTCCTTACCTGGAGGCCCTGCCCATCACCTCCATTGCTGGTGGCATGTGGGGGCTCCATGTGCCCTGGTTACTGCTGATACTGGTGCCCCACTTTTGAGGAGGGCAGGTGTGAGTCATCTCTCCCCAGAAAACTAAGGACAAGAGCCATGTGCCAGGGACTGAGGCACCTGCCCTGACTCACCAGTTCCTGTAGGTTTGGGGTCCAATTCCAGTTCCAAAACATACTGCTTCTCTTTGAAGTTTGTGCTCTAAGTCAGGAGCACTGGGAAGAAAAGGGCCCGCACTCTGCCATGGCTCTCTCTCCCCTGCAGGAATAACCTTCGTCACCATCCATTGCAGAAATGAATGGAGGCCATGCAGCCTGCTTTATTAAATATGAATGAGTCGCAGTCCACAGCCCCCACGTGGTCACTCGCCCACTCCATCTCTGGCAATTACTGAGTCGCACACACTGTGCCAAGGGCTGCAGTGGTCCCCAACTGCCCTTGTAAACTGACACCACCCGGCAGGGGCAGGGCTCAGGTCTGCAGCTGCCCTACCCCCTGATGAAAAGCCACTTCCAGCCTCCCATGCAGCCAAAATGCTCAGTTCTAGAGGCTTAGGGACAGGGCATCTCTCACAGAAGGATTATGGACCCTTGGGCTCTGAGCTCTGACCAGATATGACCTGTGGCTTTGGGGCTCAGAAGAAAGGTCTCTTGGCATGAATGGCTTCTGAGCTGTCTGCACCAAGACATTTTAGATTCCAGGAGGTTCAGTCTGGATCAAGGTTAAAAGCACATGTGCAGGTACACAGAATTTGCTGAGCATTTTATGTGTTAATCCTCACATCAACTCACTAGATTGTAAGCCTGATGTTAGCAGGGTCCTTTTTGCTCTATTTACTGCTGTAGCCCCCATGCCAGGGACGCAGTAGATGCTCAATCAGTATTTGTTGAGTGAATGAGTGAGGTGGGGGTTATGACTAGTTGGGACTAAAGAAGCTGAAGTTCATGAACTTGGCCAAGGTTCCATAGCTAGTGAGTGTCATGACTGGGAGTCAAATACAGGATGGGGTCTCAACTGTTATTCCACCCTGCCATGATGCTGGCAGCTTGCCTGGGGACCTCTCAATGGCCGACTCTGCCCCCCCCCCCGCCTATGTCAGAGTTCAATGCCTCAACATATCATCCTGTTTGTATGGACTTGTTTTGACCCCGATTTATAGGGAGAGCCATCAAATTCCTCATAACCTCACGTGGTTTAGATGAAGTTGTCAAAGACTGTCTACAAATTAGTAAAAACAAATGAGATCAAATTATTTTTCTGAACTTAAAAAAATTACTTTTATTTTAGGAACCAATAAAATTATGGCAAATATTTACAAATAATTATCTCACATAAAGGTTACATAAAATCAATTCTTCACAAGTAACAGTCACTCATGAAAAGACACACAGATATTGAAACTACACGAATCTTATTGCATGTTTCTTCAACTAATCTAAAATAAAGTTGTTTCAGTCAACCATTTAACTTAAAATAAAACCACAAATTCCAGATTTGACAATTAAAAAAAAAAATGAAAAAAATTAAACCAAAACCCCACCCTTGTTTTCTCCCAAGTCCCTCCCCCAGCCCCTGCTCGCCTCCCAATAAAAGAAAAATATGTCCAACATCTTTGGCAAATTGGCACTGCTGTAATTACATTCAAATATTTATTATACACAAAAGCAACACACGTCACTAAGAAAAAAAAAAACACCAATATTTCAAGTCAGTTATTTTCTACTAGAAAAAAAGAATACAAAACATACACATTTTTAAGAAGCATTTTTTTTTCAATCTGTTGGAGACAGATCATCTCCCACTTTCAAAGGCAATCAATTACGGGGTTTTTTTTTTGTTGTTGGGTTTTTTGTACTTTTTTTTTTTTTTTTTACAAGTAAGCGTCTATGCAGGCATCACAAACTTTGGCGGATACAGTAGATATGTATTTCTTTGATGCTGAAAGCTCAGTCCCTAAGACAAAATCAACTGTCTCAAAGAATGAAAAGCAAAATCTATGTGTCTTCCCGTCAGAGTTCCATTTACAATGTAATCTGCATTTCTACAAATACTCAACATCCAAAGGCCACTAGAGGGTGAAAAACCAGGGCAGCATCTTCCAGCAGGAGTCAGGGCAAAACCAGAGGCAGAACTCCATCCTCAGCCCAACCTTGGAGCCCAAGCATCTGAGGCCGACAAGTAGGACCCAGAGAATGCCAGGGCCTCACCACTCACTTGCTACCCCACTATGCTGGTGGCTTGGGGCCAGGGGAAGGGCCTGCCTCTTCCTGAGCCCCAGGATTGGCTGCTGCCAGGTCTGCTCACCTTCTCTGACCAAAGGCAAGGAGAGCAGGCAAGAATTGGCGTAGGAGACTCAGTGCTTTTTCTGAGTTTCAAGTATGTCTGAAGTGTAGGGGGTGCGTGCACCGGTGCACACTCACATGCACGTGTTATGGAGGGAAAGGCCAGATTCTGAGGCTATGAACTTTGCAGTCTATTTTAAAATAGACTCAGGATTTATTTGCTTTATTTTTTAGCTTTATAGCAATTAATTGGCTATTGATTGGTTGGAATGTTCAACTCTCCATTTCCTCAAACACAATAAAGTAGTTTCATTAAAATGTATTCAAGCTTGAAAACAAGGGAGTCATTAAGTGGTTTCCTTTCTATTCCACTCCAAGGGAAATGTGCCATTTGTAAATCAAATTCCATCATCCAAAATCACTTGTCCTTAATGGTGCTTTTGGAGAATATGAGGGACATGGCCACAAGCATGATGATTTGGGGGACAATGGTGGCCCACAGCCATAGCCACAGGGTCCGGAAGGCAGGTGAGACTGCAGTGTGGCCTCCTCCAGACAGGCCCCAGAGTTGGGGGGGGCACATAACTGCCAAGTCACTCTGGCTCTGCTGTTCCACATGCTTCCCTCCCTGTGCCATGCTCAGAGCTGCCCAAAGCTGAAGGATGGGTTCCTGCTGTCAGTCACTCCTGCCTCAGGCCAAGTGCACTACCTGAGACCAACTCCACTTGAGAATTCATTGAGAATGATTGGGAAATCATCGATTCCCTCAATAAACAGATATGCAGTTGCATTTTCTCCTTGTACTGCTCAGGGGACTAAGATGTGGGAAGAAGACTATCTAGACTTCCTGAATGGTGGTTATGTTTATCCCCAACTTGGAGATGAGCTAATGGGACCCCTGGACTGAAACTCTACAATGGCAGTGATGCGCATGATTCCAAGGTCCCCTTCAATCCTGGGGGCATCAAGGAACGGAGTCTCAGTGCTGAGGAATTACCAAAGACTGCCAGCAAGGAGCCCGTTTCAGGGAAGCTACAGCCTCATCAGGAGAGCTGGTGGGCCAGGACTACCTGCCCGTCCTCTGCAGCCGGCCCCTTGGGACCTGGCCACCACTCGAGGTGCAGCCATGAGCTGACCGTGGTGAAATGCAGATCAACACTGTGGCTCCCCCATGAATATGCAAGAGGGAATCCTGAGGTCCAGGGACAGCAGGAGACAAGGGGTTGAAGGGGCCGCTGGGTGATGGGGCAGGCTGTGGGCTAGGAGTCATGGCCTGACTGTCCAACTTTCCAATAATGTATTTTGTTACCTTTTAAGAAATGTGCTTTCCTCAGACCTCTCTGAGTCCAAAGAACTATGGGAATAAATTCACCAGGAATGCTGATGTGCGTGCCTGGAAACTATCAGAGGCAGGTTCTAGATGGGTGAAAAGGCCAAGGCCGAAGAGCTGGCCTCTTAGCAGGGCCACCATAGCTGCTCTAGCCCAGATTCCTATGGGATCCGCCCATGCTAGCCAGGGTCTGGCCTATGCAGAGGCCTGGATTTTTCTCTAGCCTCCTGGGAAGCTACATCTCAGACATATCTTGTTTCCAGGTATTTGTCGGAGTGCTTGGCTTGATTTTAAGATTTGCTCCCCATGGCTTGGAGCTAAATCCTAGCTGAAATGTCACCCAGAAGGGGTAGCTGGAGCCACAGACTGCCAAAGGCAGGGCAGTCACTCTGGAGTATGATTTATCATAAAGGGATCTCACCCCTCAGTGTCCTGTGGTCACACCCAGGGTTCTTCCGAGTACATGAAAGGCACCTGGCAGCATTTACCCAAAAGCCAACAGCTCCTTCCCATCCCATCACTTCTGACATTATACCCTACCCCACCTTCAAAGCCCAAATGGTTTGCAGGAGCCCAGGTTGAGGCCTGGGAAGGTTGGGCTGTTTCCCTACTGGCTTGCTCTCACCTCTCTGGGCTCCTGCAAATCTGTAATGAAGGACCAGGAGGCAAAGAAGAAAGGATTCAACAAAGATTGGGGGTCACAAGCTGGGGGCCAGTGGGTCAAATTTGGCCCACAGACATATTTTTCTCTTGGTGGACAAAGTGTTTTAGAAGTGTTTACACTTGAATGCCACTCAGTGGGGCAAGCACCCTTCTGGGCGTCTCGGACCCCACCATGCCATGCCACCTCATGCCCTGCCCAAGTGGCAGGGTCACACCACCTGGCTGGCCAGGGAAGCACTTGTTAGTTCAGGGCCCTTGACATTGTGACCTGTGTTTCTCAGGCCTGTGGGCACCCTGATGGCCCTGGCTCGGGCACTCTTGCATATCATCACAGCCAGGCCTGGAGTCTGTTCCAAAGAGGGAAGGGCAAAGAAAAGAAGTGAGGAGACGGCTCATGACACTGGTGCCGCAGACACTGGGAGTCAGCTTTGGGCCCATGTCCAGGCCCTGTCGGGATGGTAGTGTGGCCTTGGACAAGCTCTGATTCCCTCTGAGCCTCAGGGTGCAGTAGGGAAGGAGTCTGGATGAAACCTCAGAAGCGCTGGCATGAATTTGGTCAAAGACTCTGCAAGTTTCAGTGTTAATGGAAACCAAGTTGGACCAGCGAAACCACCAACCCCCAGGCCTCTCTGTCAGGCCAGTCTTCGGGTCCCTATTCTTTCTTTCCTCATTGTGAGTCTGGGGGTTTCTAGGGGACTAAGGGTGGGTGTCTCTAAGCCATACACTCCCATGACAGGAACACAACTCTGTGGAGAATGGGCCCAGAGATCTGAGAAGTCACTTCACCTCTATCATGCCATGTGTGCCCCAAACATCAATTTCTCTGTCCATAAAGTGGGCACCATGGTCTTTGCCCCATGGGATGGTCAAGGATTAGAAAGCACCGTACAACCTCGTAATGAAAGGGCTCACCCTAGCTAAGGCGCCTTGGAAAAGGAATGTTGGGTTTGATATGCCATCAAAATTATCTACATTAGAGCTAGACTAATGGTATGAAAATGTTTCACAAAATCCGCAATGTCCTTTTCAAAAAGTCAGAGCTGGAACGTGGGACTGAAGACCCATGGGGAATGCCCAGGCCTCCCGCCACGATGCTAGTGAAGCTCCTGACTTGTGTTTCCATTCCAATTCACTTACATCTACTCAACAGCTTGTGTCCTCTGGAACCCCCCTCACTGAGCCCCCAGGCAGCTCCGCCAGGCCGCATGGGAGCTCAGAACTGGTGAGAGCAGGTGTGCGTGTGCGTGTGTGTGTGCACTCTGTGTGCATCCACGTGCTTGTGCTTCTGCCTGGCAGCCCAGGTATCGAGTGGCTGTCTAATAAATACAAAGCCAATCTGAGGACCAGCAGGGCCTCAGGAGAGAGGGGAAAGGCCTAGAGGGAGCTCATTACAGGGGCAACAAGAGGAGCAGGACAGGACGGGGAGAGGGGCTGCTGCCGGCACATGGGCTGTGCCGAGGAGGGATGATGTGTGCCTCAGGCATCTGGTTCAGGGGAGGCCGACCTCCTCCCAACAGCCTGAAGTCACAGGGAGGGACCAGGATCCAAAGATATGGGTGCACATCATTCCAAGAGAGGGGTGACAGGGGCAGAGCTCAAAGGCCTGTGCTGAAGACCCCTGACCCCACTACTTCCTGCAAAAGCAATGGAGGGAGGGAGGGTGGAGCCAGGTAACATCCCTTCTCCTACCTTACCTGGCAGGTGGAGGGTGCAGCCAGTTCATCCTGTCTCCTAGAGGCAGGCCCTGGCCCCAGCTACCACCCTTCTTTGCCCAGCAGGTTCCAGGGGTGTGGGAGTGCCTGCTGTGAGCTCACTGGCCTGGGTGACCGGGCTTCCTCAGCAGTTCTGAGTCTGGGGCATTGGGCCTAGAAACATCTCCTGCTGCCCTCACTATTCATTTCTCTTCCCAGGGATAAGAAGTGGTGACGGGAGTGACAGCAATCATCCTGTGTTGGGGACAGGGGTCCCAAGCAGCCAGTCACTGATGGGGGACACCACCTTACTGAGCCTCAGTTTCTTCTTCAGTCCCACCATGCTGTGGGGGTGTTGAGGGACAAAACACTTGGTGGTGGCCTGAGGAGGTCTGCTCTGCCTTCCTGCATGGTCCTGGGCTTCCCCAAGCTGGGCCTCAGTTTCACCCGCAGGGAGCTGGCCTAGGTCTTTTTCAAGGCTCTTCGGATTCCCACCCCTCTGGATGTTCTTGTTTCCTATTTGGTCCAAATATTAGCAGGACTCAGGTGCTCACCCCATATGCTTACTCAGAAGTGGATGGCCTGTCCTAGATGACCTTGTTATAGTCCCAGCTCCCTGGGAGGGAGAAAGGGAAGGAGAGAGCTGTCGGGTGACTCTACAGGTGATGCTGCTGTACAGACAGCTAAGCAGAGGTGTGGCCAGGACAGATCTGCCAGGCCTGATGACCCCAGTCCAGGCTCTCTCTGTCCCATCTCTCTGCCAACCTAGTGACATACAGACATCAGGGACATCATCACACGAGATGACCAAGCCCACTGTCATTGCTGTAATTCAGCCCAGGTTTGGATGGGGGCTCCACCTGGCTGTTCTGAGTTGGCAGGGGAGACGAGTCAAGGAATTGAGGCCCCAGGTGAAGAGATGGTGGCGCCTGGCACCCCCATCTCAAACACACCCCCAGGTAACACACTAGTTCCTCACTGCTTGTCCTGCCCCTCTCCCAGGAGACCTTCTTCTGTCTCCCAGATCTTCCCAGCTGGCTTCCTTTGACCACCCTAACCCACAGTGAGTTCGCCAAGCTCCTGTGGCCCCTGGCCATGGCCTTGACCATCACAGCCCCTGTATCAACACTATGCACAATTAGGCATCTGACCCCAACCCCAGCACCTCTGTGCCCAGCCACATGCTAAGTTCCATATGGATGGGGAGGGACTGGCCAAGAGGACGCTCAGATGTTCTGGTTGACCGCTGTAGAGTGTTTGTGGTCCTTGGTTCAGGGGAAAGTCCTTTTTGCTAATAATTGTCTGTATCGCTGGAACAGGTTTGCCCAGGATCCATTTGCTGGGGTCCTGGAGAGTGGGTGAAGTGGCAGGTGTCCAAAGTGAATTGAGTCCAAGCATGCCTAAGAAAACACATTCCAGCTCAGTTCAGTGGTTCCAGGGGCTGAGGGAGTTGGGAGAGCCTCAGGCCCCTCCTTGGCTTGGATCAGATAATCTCCCGCCTTCCATCCAGCCCTAACATTCAAAGTCCACAATGTAATCAACACCTTGGATGACATCTTACTTTAGAACAGTGGCTGAGGAATCACCCAGACATTTCTCTTTGAGTCCTTTGATCTGAAAAAGAGCTGCTCACATTGCATTGGCCCTAGGGAAATGGAGGCAGGAAGCCAGGGCATCTCCCCAAAGTGTCTCAGAGGAGGAGTCTCAGGGGGAGCTTGCAGCACAACCAGCCCGATGAGACTCCAAGTCAAGACATTAAAGAAGTAGAGTTGGCAGAAGGCTAGGGCCCCAAGGTGGGCATCTCAAGCACAGCTCCAAGCCCATCCAGCAGGGGGAATCCAGGGCAGAGTGGACACTGGCACACAGGTCTAAGACGTCCCTTGACGTGCCATGAGTGTGGGATGCATACTGGAGGGGCAGGCAGTCTGCTCAGTAGGACCCTCAGGCCCACAAAAAAGCAAGAAGGTATTTACATGGGTGCTGTTGAAGCAATAAGAGCAAGCTCTCCTTCCTAGGCCTGGGGTGGTTATGATAGACAGATGGTCAGACAGCTGGGGGACTGGTAGGCTGGGCTGGGCTGCAGTTGTCTGCAGAGTGGTCGGTTGGTTTGCAGAGACCCAGCTGCCGTAGGAAGAAGCTCAGTGATTGACTCTGAGAAATGGACAAGTGTCCTGAAGTCCAGCTGCCCTACCATAGAATCCCAGAGCCCCTGGCAGGAAAGGGGGAGGGAAGGAGTTTCAGGTGAGTCAGCGGGGGGAGGGGGGTTGTTGCTAGAGGATGGTCTCATTGGACCCCTCTGGCTATCTTCGGAGGGGGCTGGGAGGCTGTTACCCTCAATGATATGTGTCATAAGTGCTTGGCGGCTGCCTGGCTCCGAGGGTCAGTGGCGGTCATAGGCAGTGGCGGCTGCAGGTGGGGCAGCTCCTCGTGCAGCAGCGCTGTAATAGTACGGGGAGCCTGGAAGAGACGTGAGAGGGTGCTGAAGTAGGATCTGAGGTCCCCTTTGCACCAGTCTCCCCCCCCCCCACTGTCCCTTCCTCCCTCTCCCCCAGTCCAGGCCATCGTCATCTCTCACCAACATCTCTGACCTGGTCTGTTCCCCAAACTGCAAGTCTGAACAGGGCCACTACCTGCTCACAAGATTTCAAAGCTCCTTGCCAGCTAGAACTGGGGTGGGCAGACTGGGGCCCTCGAGTCCAATGCTCCCAGCTGCCTGTTTTAGTAAATAACATTTTACTGGAATGCAGCCTTGCCCATTTGTTTATGTACTGTTGATAGCTGCTTTCCTGCTACTATAGTATAGTTAAGTAGTTGCAACAGAGACCCAATAGCCCGAAAAGCCTAAAATATTCACTATCTGGCCCTAAACAGAAAAGTTTGCCAGCCCCTGACCTAGAAGATGAAAAGCATTCACTTCATTTGGCTTGTGGTGCTTTGTGATGTAAGACTATGCCCGGCCAGTTTGTTTGGATTTACTTCCCACAACAACTGCTCTTCCTGCCAACACTCACATACCACACTCAAGCTAATCCGAACCCTTTGTGGCTTCCTAAATACACCATAATGCTAACAGCAACTACCACTGGTGGAGCATTTCCCCTGGGCCTGACACTGCCATGTCCTTTCCCTGTATGATCTCATTTAAACCTGTGGGGTAGGTGCAGATAAGCCCACTTGATCGTCCTCTCATGCCTCTGTGCTTTTCCCACGCTGGCCTGTGTCCTCATCCCTGTTTCTGCCTGTTAAACTTCTATGCCTCCTTCAAGTCCCAGAACCCCCATTTCCTCCTCTGGGAAGCCCCCTGCCCTGAGCTCCCATTCTTCTGTAGGCTGGACCACATGCTACGATCACTTCTTTCTGCGCTTCCCCTATCCCTGGACGGAGAGCCCCACAAAGGCAGGGTCTGGATTCTGCTCTTCTTGGTGTCTGTCTCCAGTTCCCAGCCTGGATCCAGGCAGGTGGGATGTGCTCAGCTGGGTTAGTTGTGTGAATAAACAACAGTGCTGAGTGAGCAAACAGTAGTGGAGATCCCCTCCCCATGCATTCATTCATTCACTAACTCATTTTCTGGCCCTGCTGGGCATAGGGAAGGGCAATAAAGGGGCAAACATCAGCCTGACACAGGCTAATGTCCAGGATCAGGAAGGGGATCCAAGCTCTGGGGAGTGCAAGATTGGTCTGGCAAATCAGCTTCCTAGAGGAAGTGGGGTTGGGCTGGGCTTGGAGGATGTGGGGAGACAGGGGTGTGTGCGTGTATATGTGGGAAAAAGGCAGGGTGCCTTTCCCTGTGACCCAGGACCGAGCTGATGTGAGAGCCCTGGTGCTGATGCTGGGTTTCTCCCACTGCCCAGGCTGCTTTCTTTGACTACACCCTTTGGATGAGGTGTCCAGGAGCCCTAAGTGTGTAAGCCCTTCCCCAGGGATGAGGGAGCAGATTCTTAGAACCACAGAGGTTAGAGCTGCTAGGCCAATCTCTTCCTTTACAGGTGAGGAAATTGAGGTTCAACAAACCAAAGTCATGTGCCCAAAGCCACAGAGCCTCCCAGTGCCAGAGCCCAGCCAGAACGTAGGTTGTCTGCCCCCGCTCAGGACTTTCCACCACATCGTTCACAGCCTACACAGCTGACACTAGAGGGGCACGTTTACGTGAGTAGGCAGCAGCTGGGGTCCTGTCAGCCATCGTAGACCACATGTCTGCTGGGGTGGGACTAGCAAGTTTCTTAATCCCACAGGTGAAGTGACTCATTTATTCTGAAATTTCGCCCCAGTCCAGACCTATCCTGGCAATTCTCCCAAATACCATAACTGGGGACTGAGACTCAAGTTTGCATAAAGGCTCTGCCACTTCTTGGCCATGAGGCCTTGAATAAGTGACTTCACCTCCTGAACCTCAATTTTCTTATCTGTAAAAGGGGATCCCAGTGGGGCTACTATGAGGACACCATGAGATAAAGACGTGAAAGTGATGTGCGAATGGTCACTTTCCTAAGCACTTCATGTTCATTAACTATCTTAATTTTCACATCAGTCCTATCAGGAAGGAACTATTATTGCCCCCATTTTACAGATGAGGACAGTTGAGGCACAGCAAGGTTAAGTAACTTGCCCAAGGTCATACAGCTAGGATGTAATCAAGAGGCTGGGACTGGGGGGGCACTTTAGCCTGTGCCTCCTCCCCTCCAAACTCAGCCCTGATTAGCAGACACAGTACTCCACCCCCTATCCACCCCCTAACTCAGGAAGGCAGGATGGCCTCAGGCAGCAGTGACAGTGGTAGAGCCATCACTGTGCTGCTCCGGGAGGTATGGAAACCAGCCCTGTGCCTACATGTTTCCAGAGCAGATTTTTCTGCTCCTCCTCTGTCACCTCCCCACCCAGAGCCCAGACTCAGAGACACTTGACAGCCTTCCTCTGCTCTCTCTTCTGTGGGATGGGAAGAGCATCAGGACAGCTGCGGTGCCACGAAGCCTCTGCAGTGCCAGCCCTGCATCCTGCTTGCAGACTGGCCCAGAGGAGAGGGGATTTGGCGTGGCACAAGAGCAGGAAAATTGCAGCGGCTGCCCCCACAAACGAGCCCTAAGGAACAGGAAATGGAAGCAAAGAAGATCCCTGGCTTGGCCCTCCAAGACTCCCACCTGGCCCCCTCTCACCGTGGGCTCTGACTCAGTCTGCTCCCAAAACCTAGTCTCCCGGTCAGACCATCCAGGGCCTCCGCATGAGAGTTTGGATTACTGTGAAAAATGAAACCATCCCCTCACAAAGCACTCTGCCTTCCTGGTGCCATTACACTTCCATCTAGAATAAACTTGTCCTTTCTTCTGTCATTTTTCCTCTCTAATTCACATTATCATCAATTTACTTCTTGACACAAGTCATTCCGGCTCTGCTCCCTCTCTAATCCCTTTACCGCAGCCACACAGGCGCTCCCATTCTAATCCTAATTGACCAAAGCAGCCCTTTCTTCCCACCAGCCCCGCCTGCCTGCTTCTGCTGTCCCCTCAGCCTGGGGGCCCGAGGGGATGCTGCACGTGGCGAGGGACATTCTCCCTGGAAGACAGCATGCAGTGAGTCCTTTTGCTTCACTCCATGCCATTGCTGATCCTCACGTTGTCCGTGTTTCTGCAAAGGAGCCTTCATACAGGCCAGCGGAGGTGTCAGCAGCGCACGTGAGGGCGTGTGCGAGGGGAGGAGGGGTGTGAGGGTGTGAGCATGTGTGCGTGTGTGTGCAGGGCTTCACCTGTTCCTAGTTACAGCTCTGCGGACCTTGCGGGAGCACTGAGGAGCCTCCCGATGGGTTTCCACCCCCCTGGCACCTCCCCAGATAGCAGAAATAAGCAGTCTAGGTTTCGCTGCTATGGAGTCAGGCAGGCTGGTAGACATGAACGGGCCTGGAGCTACTTGCGAGGCTATGGTGGGGTGAGCCGCGCTTCTCGCTCATCTTTAGGAAAGTGGGCCCACTGCTTTCTGGGGGTCATGCAACCTCAACAGAACACTGCATTCAGCTCCTACTTGATTGAGGCTGCCACGGTGACTGTCCTCATTTTACAACTGAGTGCCAGACGGGTTGATGACCTGACTAGGATTCCCCGGGTTATAGACTTGGGCAGCACAGTGGCCATTTCTCATGTCTGCAGCTGCCCGACATCCTTTCTACTCGTTTCTTGTGGTATGAGGCCTGCCTCTTTGAGCTGGCAGTCAGAGCTCACTCTCCCAGCTTCCCTTGCTATTAAGGCACAGGGGGTTCTGCCAATTAGACTATCTTGCATATGATCTTGATTGGGAAGGTGGCAACTAGAGGAAGTGGGCTGGGGGACTCCATCTGTTGGAAGTGAGTGGCAGAGGCATGCAGCTTTGGGTGGTGGCATGGCAGAGCCTCTGATGCCCAGTCTCATGCACTTGGGTAAAGCTGCAGGGTGAAGCGAGCTGCAGGGGGGCGTCAACTGGCAGCAGCAGGCGTGTCAACTTGAGCAGCCCAGCGGTGTGACTGTGTGCTGTTCCTGACCATATGTCCCGTGCTACCCCTTTGGATCCTCCTGGACATCCTGGGAGCCCCTAATATCCCTTAATAAATTTGTTCTCTCCTTAAACCAGCCAGAGTGGATTCTGTCATTTGCAACTTAAAGTCTGACAGATACATACAGTAATCTGGTTTTCAAAAACATACCAGAGTTGTTCTCATCACTCAAGGTTTGAGTACTGAGGACTCTCAAGGCCTGCTTCTATGGAGATGAGGCCTCTTTTCCTTGCTGTAGAAATTAGTCTGGGAGAGTAAGAGTATCACATCACATACTGATTATGAAAATAGGCTCTGGAGTCAGGGTGACCTGAATTGGAGTCTTTGTTCTGTCACATGCATGCTATGTGACCTTGGGTGAATGTATTAACCTTTCTGAGCCTCAGTCTCCTCATCTGTATAATAGGGATAATAACATGTGCTCCATAGGGTTGTTGAAAGGATAAAATAAGATAACCCATGTGAAGGGTTTTGCCCAGTGCCTGGTACAATCAGCAAGTGCCCATTTAGATGATGGGAGTTTTGATTCTTCTTTCTCCTTTCCACCCTGTCTCTGGCCCCCCCTAAACACATTGAGCACCTCCCAGCACAGACACACCAGCCTGAGGCTCCCTCACCCCCAGCCTGTGAGCTCCCCGGGACAGAGTCTGCATCTTTTCTACACCAGGTACACAGTCCAAGCCTAACGACTAGGGATGTGAACTGGATTTTACTCCAGCTTGAGCAGCAAAAGCCTCAGATGCAGTCTAGTCCCCCTTCCCCTGCCCATCCCATTGGACACCTGGCTGCCCACACAATCAGGCCCAAACTTCTCAGCTTGGCATTCAAGGTCCCCCATCTGTGCACATTCCATGGACCGCCCCTCCTCCTACCCCGTCCCTTTGCCACACCTGCATGAACAGTTTCTTCTCCACTTCTCTGACTCTTGAATTCCCAGGCAAATACATGAGGGCCACTGCCAACTTATAGGACACCTTGTGAAAACTAGAAAAATGTAACCCTTCTGGGCAGGTGTAGCCCTGTGCCAGAGCTCAGGGCTTTGTGTCATGCACAGGCTGTATTTCAGCCCCCACTTGTCCCCTTGGGCAGTGCACAGTCATATATGGCAGCCTTGGGCCAACATGGTCTCCTTGGGGTCACATCTGCATCAGAAGGAACCATACCCACAGGCTGATGCCCAGGCCTCCTTTGTGCCATGCCACCTGCGGATCTCCTAGCAGCAATGGGAGCAGGGCTCTGTTTGAGGCAGACTCTGGGGAGAAAATCCCAGGCTCAGGTCTCAAGACCCATCTCCCTACCCGGCCTCTGCTGAGACACTGGTTCAGGGAGACCACGGTCGGCCCCTACTGTTTCCTGAGAATGAAAGCTGTGCCAACTCAGAGAGTCTGTTTAAGAAAAATCATCAGGAGACCCTGGTTAAATCTTAGAAGTGATTTTGACAAAACCCCCCCAAAAAAGTATGGGAAGAGATCAATCCCCAGATTCAGCCCCTCCAGGAGACCACAGATAATAAGAGGCTAGTAGTCTTCCGCAGGGCTTGGAATTTCCTTCACACGGGGACCTGGAGCACTAATCGGCATTGTTCCTTGTTTCATCCACAAGTTATACACGACACACCAAAATGCTTTGGGCAGCCCAAGGTCCCAAGTGCATGGAATGGTGGTAGCAAGAGAGAGGTGGTGTCCGTGTTGGGTATCTGTCCTAATCACCAAACCAGTTTAGGAAGGAGTCAAAGCCGAGACTTCATGGCCTCCTTCACAGACCCATGGTTTGGCAACTTGAGTTTGAAGACACCAGGTTATTGCTTTTCTGATGAAGTCTGTTTTTCAGTCCTAAAATAATTAAAGATCCGGGGAATTAACAAGCTCTCTGTTAAGGAGGACTTGCTAAGCTGGACAGATGAACCTGGGAGGTCTCAGAGGGCCCTTCCCTATCTGATCTTTTGCTGCTCCAGGTGGAAAATTCTTAGCTGACTGCTGGGGGAGGGCTCAGTGTTGCTGCCTGCAGGCTGTTTAGCTGGCTCTACCCCCAGGTGATGAGTGAAATCTGTGAGCCCTGGGCCTCTGCTTCATGTTCCAGAACCTTTTGCTACAGATGGCACTCACTAGCTGGTTTCATGTAAGTTCATTTCAACAAAGCAAAAGGCTCTTCTCGGCCTTTTGAGGACTGACTTAGTTCTGCTTGGGCTTTGGAGTGGCCCAAATATCTTGACGATATTCACAGGTCAGACTGGCCCCAGCCATGGATAATCTACCAATCTGAGGCTTGGGCACGGGTTAGGCACTGGCTGAACCCTGAATGGCATGCCTTGGCAGCCTTCAGTCACAGGGCAACCAGTTTCCAATGGAGCTGGCTTTGATGATGTCCATGACAGACATCACTAATCAATTACTGGGCCCCAGAGTACTTGTCAAGACAGCTCTCCATGCAGACACTCTCAATCAACCCAAGTTGGCCTCTCTGCTTCCTCTTATTTAGAGTGTTCTTGCCTGAATATTTAATATTTCTAAGAAATGCAAGTTACTCAAGGGCAGGCACTTTACCTGCCTCTTCTTTCTCCCTCAGTGCCCTTTTTTTCTCTGTTCCCTTCTGTGCCATTTTCCCTGATCCACCAAAACATCTGGGGGAGGGATGAGGGTACGAGCAGGGCTGAAGTAGTGTTTACTGCCCTTAGGCCCCCATGGCTACTTCCATAGTCCATGTGTCTGGGCAAGTTGCCTACCCCACCCCAGTGCCCAGACTCAGGATCCAGTGAGAGGGCCCAGATGGGACATCCAATGGCCCAGGGCCCAGAAGGGCTCTCCAGTACTCACCAAGCAGCCCCGGATTGGGGAACCTCCAGGAATCGTTGTATGAGGAATACTGAGGGTGGCTGTAGGGACTCCCAGAAAACTCACTTCCTGCATGTGATGGATGGAGAGAGAAACAGGAACCAAATGTCAAATCAAATTTGGAAAAGGCCCTGGGTCCCAGCCCACCTGAGTGCCAATGGCATCTGCCTCTTATATGAGCTTCAGGTACTTTTTGTAATCAATAAAGGCAAGTCAGGTCCATGCCCTTAAGTGGACAGTTGTCATCATCATTGTCTGTATTTCTCCAATACTTTTCATCAGTGGGAGTGATCACCAGCCTCTCACAAGGATACATGGAACTACCATGGGCCAGGTGTTCTCTGGTGCCAGTGGCACATTATACAGTGAGGAGACTGATGCCCAGGGTCTCTTACAAAATGGCCTGCACATACCAAAACAAGTCCACAGCCCCAGGCTACTTGGTTCTCATCCCTGACTGAGGCTGCTTCAGGACCCCAGTGGCTGTTCCACTCCCCACATGCTGCTGAGAGCCTCTGGACAGAGAAGCCAAAAGTAACTTCGGCTCTAGTCCAGCCCTCTGCACTATGAATTCAGGGGTGGTTGCTCCTAGAACCTCAGTCCAGTTGGGGAGATGAGACATAAACCCAGGCCCACTGCCTGAAAGAGGCAGATGGCACTTTGCTGAAATGAAGGGACAAGCCAAAGGGCTGGGGGAACACAGAATAGGGAGTGGGCTGGGGTCTTCTGGGCACTGGGGAAGGGGCAGATGGTGGAGGCTCTGAGCATGCTCAAGGCAGGGACAGTGAGGTGTGCCAGGGTGGGGACAGCATTGGGTATCGGGGGGGGCATGGTGGGACCTGGGGCCCAGCTGCCCATGGAGCTGTAATGCTTGCCAGTCCCAGGAGAGCTTTTTTACCACTGGCCAGATCACAGGGAGGGAAGTTTACAAGTCTGTCCTTCGCAACCTTGCTGCCTTGGCCTTGCTGCTGGAGGGCCTTCCTGTCTCCACCCTGTGGCTGTGGGCCCCCAAAGGGTAGGCTTTGGCCCTGCCTCATTGCTGGGTCACTCAGTGCCTGGAAGAGGATGTGCCCAGCAGAGGTCCTGGAGTGCCACATGGAAAGCTGGCTGCTGAGTGGCTTAAGCCACTGGGTACAGAGCACGTGGGCCTTTTCTCCCAGAGGTGATGGGAGTTGCACAGCCCTGTGAGACCACCTGCAGCCCAAGCATGCCTCTGCGACTCCCCCCAGGGATGCCTACAAAGGGGCAAAGGGCAAGAGCTGGAGGGACCAGCCAGAACTCAGGACTGGGAGAAATGCTCTCTCCCTTTGTGGCCTCAACTCAAATGTGGGGCCTGTGGGACTCGGCCAGATGGGCAGGAATAATGAGACATGACTGAGGGGCCACCCACTCCCACTTCCAGGGCTTGGCTGGCCTCTTCCCCACCTCCACAGGCAGTCATAGGCAGAGCGAGTCCACACACACACACACACACACACACACACACACTCAGAGGCACTCCTCCTCGGGCCTCTCTGGGGGCCACTCCCAGCCTGACAGGCTGAGCCTTCCAATTCTCTGTTTTTTATGCCTCAGTGGTCAGGGTGTCAGGTTCAGGCATACGGAGGGAGAGCATGGTGACAGTGCTGGGCTGCAGCAGCCTAGCCTCGGCATATCCATCAGCGCCACGGTGCCACCTCCTCCTCCTCAGGGCCAGGGTGGGGGAGCAGGGAGACGGAGCAGCCTGGAGAAGGGGACAACTGCCCTCCCCTCTGGGCTCTGGGTGCCCGCGGAGCTGTCCCATCAGAGGCACTTCCTGACAGCGTTGCGCCTGGGCCCACGGCATTGGCCTACTGTGGCAAAGGCTATCTCTGTATCTCCATTTAGCAGCACTGCTCCCCCCGCCAGGCCCAGCTCCAAGTCCACCTCTTCCAGGAAGCCTCCCTGATCTCCAGCTCCTGAAAGTGCAAGTCACAGGTCCATTTGACTGGAGCTAATTAGTTAATGGTATACACATTATCCATTTCCAAATGGGCACTGGCTCTTGGAGGCTTGTAAAGGGCCATAAACAGCTCCCAACTCCTTTAGAGGACATACCTAAGTCAGTGTCACTCACCATTCTCAACCTCGTCCCCACCTGCCTGGCTCCACAGTACCATGTATAGAAGTACTCAGATATCTCTTCATCTGGGAAGCCCCTCTGCTGCCCCTCCTCAGGTGGACCTAGTCTCCTGCATCATTCCACAGTACCAGGTTTTCCCTACCCTGCCCTGCATGGCAGTCCCCTGTTGCACGGGAGTGCTTGCCCCTACAGGTCCATCTGATTCCTCTGCACCCATGTGCCACTCGCACCTCCCAGCTTAATGCCCCATCCACAGCAAACAGTGGGTGCTCGATAAGTCACTGGCTCGTCTGGTGCCCCCATAAACAAACGATGCTCTTTCACAGATGTCCACATGGCTGTCTCACCTCCTTCTAAGCTTTCTTCACCCTATTCTTCCCTGTGAAGTCTTCCCTGACCATCGCATGTAAAAAGGAAACTCTTTCCAGCCTGTCCCTCTTTCCTTCTTTACTTTTCCCCATAGGACTTGTCACAATCCAGCCTATCTGTCTGTCGGGCTCATCTTGTTAATTACCTGCCTCTCCCACTAGGATGTAAGCTCCATGGGGGCAGAGAGGTTTGTCTGTTCATGTCTCTACCCCGACCTCTAGTGCAGGGCCTGGCAAGAGCCTGTCACATCATCCTGCCCCTCAGTGGAGGAAATGAACCCACCAGGGACCTCCCTGCCTTGTGTGCTAGGAGTGGTGGTGTGGCGGGCACCCTTACAGGCACGGGCCCCACCCTGTCCCATGAGGTGCCCTGTGAGAGTGATGCACTCTGGTAAGGGGAGCTTGACCATCTCCAGGGCATGACGCTGACCCAGAGGCTAGTCCAGCCACCTGTCGAGGACTCTGGGATGGTGTCTGCTTATCTGGAGTGCCACATAAGAAGCTGGCTGAATGTAGGGAGCCCTGACCCTATGAGCTATGGGGAGGTCAGGTCCTCAATCATTAAGGAAGCTGCCTGTTTACAGACCTGGCCTAGCCAAGCCACAAAGCTGACTGGGAAGTAGCACATCGCCCAGGTGCAAGCCCATGTGCTACCACTGGACCCATGGGTCTCCGTCAGTTTGGCACAGAGGCAAGGAGCAAGGGCTCTGGAGCCAGACTGCATGGGTTCAAATCCTGGGCCTACCTCTTTCTAGCTCTATCATCTTCGGTAGGCTACTCAACCTCTCTGTGCCTCTGTTTCCTCCTCCGTAAAGTAGAAGCAATTAATAGGCTATTGTGTAGAGACCAAATGAACTGATATACAGAGTGCCTGGCACACAGTGAATACTCAGCAGTCACCAAGGCCTCCTTGCCATCTCATTTAACCCTCCGGACAATCCTGTGAAGCATTTTATATTCGAGAAAATGGAACTGCTGGAAGGTGGGGGTACTTGCCCCGGCCAGGAGACAACTCCAAGGCCAGGCTCCTGACTTCCAGCCCAGGACTCTCTTCTCTATATGACACTACGCTCCCACCCTGGGCCTCTTGTTTCCCCATTTTTAAAAGGACAGATCAAACCAAATGATGTCTAAACGCCCTGCTTGTCTGCTGAGCCTGACTGCACTCAGCAGCCACGGTGCTCCTAGCAGGGAGGGGGGACCCTCCTGGGTGCTCTGTAGGCCTCACCTGATCCTGGCTTCCCTTGGGTCTGGGGCCTCCAATCCTTTGCTTCATTCCCCCTGCTTAAGCTCATCACCATCACCACATCTGAGGAGCACTTGCCTTCTTTCCTGGAACCTCACAAGAGCAGCCCAGAGAAGGCCTGGGGATGCACTGGGGACACTTTCTGGGGTGGAAGGGAGCATGTGAGCAGGCCTTGAAGGATGGGTAGCACTTTGACAGCAGAGAAGGCAGGCATTCCAGGCACAAGCAAAGGTCTGGGGATGGGGCTCAGCAGAGTGTGACCCCTGAGTGGCCAGGTCTTCTGTGTGGTCCCAGCAGAGGCAGCCACAGAACAGAGTGGGCAAGGGAAGAGGAACATTATATTTTTCTGCCGTTAGGACTGGGATGTGGTGAAGGCTTCAGACCAGGGGGTGCCCAAATCTGGAGGACAGGCTGGAGGATGTGAGCCTGAGGTCAGGGAGACCTGCCAGATGACTGCTGCTACAGTTCAAGTGAGAGGGAACAGGGCCTGAGAGATGACATAGCTGCCATACCCACAGGCATAACATGATGATCTCAAGTGCAGGAATGGTATTCTCGGGGAAGAAAATGAAAGTCCCTGGTTCTGGCTTTTACTGGGGCCTCCAGAGGTGCAGCCAGCAGGCCCAGGACAAAGATCACACAACAAACACCTTTTCTAATGACTGTGCCCAGCACAAAGGACATCGTGGACCCCTTACCTCTTTCTACTAAATGATCCATGCTTTTAGCATCTCTCAAAAACACTAACCCCATAGACTGGGAAAGCTTTTCTTCTTATATTAATAGAAAAGCTCTGTGAGACCTGTTTGGGGTGCCAGCTAGTGCCTAGTTGGCTGTCACTCAGTGGGCGGTGAGACTGCCATCTGGGAGGCACACAGCACACAGTCCTTCCTCAGAGACAGCCCCCCAGTGCTGTCCAGAGTTGGTCACATGTAAACCCCTAAGATCTCTTTCAACAACAAAACATGAGCCATGTTCTTCTCCATCTTCAGCCCCCCAAGAGTGAGCAGTCCCGAGGAGAAAACAGAACCGGACCCAGAGCCTATGAGACCAGTTCTGAGTCCACACTGCAAGTCGGGCCCCAGATGGTACATGGGAGCAGCAAGCAGGGGATGGGCAGGAAGGGTGTGCACAGGGGGAGCACAGGCATTCCTGTGGCAGGGCCGAGAGTGGGCTCCGCATTTAGGCCCTCTGCTCACTAGCTGTGTGGCCTTGGGCAAGTGATTGAACCTCTCTGGGCAGAGTCCCCTCATCTTGAGTATGGGTCTAATAAAAGCACCTACAGCATAGGATTGGTGAGAGGTAAATGAGATTATGTTACTGGAAGGACAAAACTACCTTCTCCCCATGCCAAGGAGACTGGGGAAATTGGGGAGAGAAGGAAGATGAAAGAGCCTCCTCTAAAAACTGAATCAGGCCCTAAAAGTAATTTTATAGCTTTCACTGAGTTCTCAGATATGCACAAAGGAAGCCCAGAACTGGGTTTAGGGGTGTAGGGGAATTGTAGAAAAATATAACTTTAATATACGCAGTTTGCTTTTGTAAATGCTTGCTAAAAACATTTTAAATGAAGTAGCTTCTAAAGGGCCCCAGAGGTCAGGCGGGCCTGAGCACACTAAACATTCCAGGAAGGGAGTGACCCCCACCCGGTTCCAGGAACTGACTAGTTCCTTATCTAAAGGCCACCTGGCCAGACCCCAGGGAAGATAAACGATTGAGAAATGCGCTGTTCCTTATCGGGGTGCCAGCCAGCCTGCTAAAGCCTACCTGTAAATCTAAAGGCGCCACAGATAACCAGCAACTCATCCGGTCACAAAAGTCTATCCAGAAAAACTGCATAAAAAGTACTTGTGTTGTAAGCTCGTGGCCGTTTCTGTCCTGAAGACGGAGCGACCCCAGCATGCTGGAAGTAAAAAACCTCTTGCTTGATTGCAGCGATCTCTGTCTCCTGGTCTTTGCGAGATGAGCCTTCCCAACAAGTAAGATTCGCGCTTTCGGGCCAGTCTTACAGGGGTAGGGGTAAAGAAAGCTAAAGGGCTATGCGTCAGAAATGGAACAAATTGAACTGTGTGTGTGTGGGGGGTGTCTGTCATTGAGGGTGAGAAAGGAGGAGAAAAAAGAAGATGCACACGCCTCATGGTGGGTGGAAGAACGTTTGAGAAGTGGGCTGTCCCATGTCCCATCTTCAGTTGCCTGTGCTGGGAGCTTCACCCACCCCTGCCCATTTCCCATGCACTCAGTAAAGCCTGCATACTCTCCAATGCATTGTGTGACTGGGTTGGTGTTTTCTCCCCACTTGGAAATCAGAGGAAGCGGTTGAGTGCCATGTTGGTGGCCTGTGGGGTTGAGATGACAGAGCCCAAGAAGTCTGAGCCAGAGGTGAGCACGGAGAGTGATCCTCCACCTGAAAACATTGCAGAAATCTTGCAGAGGATGTTGGACTTTTCTACTGGGTGGCCAGTGAGGGTTGAATCGAACTTATCTTGATTTCAAGGGGCTGGGGGATGCCAGACAGCTGTCGGTATGCTTTGAACTAGTAAAGGAGTGGTGGAGCCAGAGGAGGCAACTGCCTGAGCAAAGGCAAGGAGGAGGGACCAGCAGGTGGTCCACGATGGGATTCCAGGGCACCAGGGACCGATCCCCCTTCTTCAGCTGCTGTCAACTGGGCTGAAAACAGAGGGCTGGTCCCCTTTCACGCCCATGACCAGGATCACACCCACGGTGTGCTCCATCCTCCACTCTTGCCCAGAGCTGCCCACCCTGGCAGAGAAGACAGAAAATAAACAGAACCAGGCTCCAGGCCAGGCTCTCCTGCTTACATGCTATGTGGCCTTGGGCTCTTGAGGCTCAGTTTTCTTGTCTGTAAAAGGGAAGGAAAATCCCTACTTCTGAAGCTTATAGAGAAGATCAAATGACTTCCTGGTTACAAAGGATCATTGCATGCTCCTCTGTGGGGAGGATTTGTTACCTTCTCTTCATGGATGGTAGAGAAAACAAACCCAGAAATTCTGCCCCCAAACAAGCCCTCTGATCCCAGCTCCTCCCCACACCTTTTTGATCCTGGGGTGGTGTGAAGAGGAAACCTGGGGACAAAAAGAAAAACAGAGCTGCAGAAAAGTCAAAACAGGAAGGAATCTGAGAGATCACTACACTCAACACATTTGTGTTACAGACTGGGAAAGTGAGGCCCAGAAAGAAGGGATTTGACAGAGGCCAGGCACACGGAGACCCACAGAGATAGAGAAGACAGAAAGGGAGGGCTGCTTAGCAATTGTCTGTATTTGGGCCCTTGGAGAAAAAATTATGAGGGTGGGATTAGAAACAGAGAAAGAACAGTTAGGGAGCATCCCCGAGGGCATGGTACTTCATGCACACAGTAACCCCTGCCCAGCACTTGTGACAGCCCAGAGCCCAGAACGCTGGGGCTGGGGCCCAAGGCACTTGGCTTCTCACAGCACATCTGAGGGACTGGCGATCACTCCCTCATTCCCACCCAACGCGAGCAGCTCACTTCTTCCTGCACTGATGGGAAATAAAATCGGCCCACCACCCTTCACACAGCAAATTTATCTTACATAGAACCTCACCAACCTGACCAGAGCTCATTAGGCCTGGGATGAACCTTAGAGATAACTTCCCTCAACCGTCCCATCCCTGGGGTCACACAGCCAGTCAGGGACAGGGTAGAGCCTGCCCCGGGGCTTCCACCATACCAGGGAATACCTCGCTGGGCTGGGCCAGCAGGGGACGAGGGAGTCCTCCTGTCAACGCCCTTCCCCAACCCCTGTTGTGTCTGGAAATTTTCAAACAGCAACGTTGAAAGAATTTTATAGTAAACACCTATGTGCCCACCACCTAATTATACCATCAATATCTTCTTATGCTTGCTTGTCATATCTCTCCATCCCTTTCATCCATCTTTTTTTTCTTTTCTTTTTTTTTTGCATTTCCAAGTAAATTGCAAACACTAGTACACTTTCCCCTAAGTACTTCAGTATGCATATCATTAACTGAAATTCATAATTTGGTTACAAGTTTTTTCTTTGGACATAAAATTTACACATAATGAAATGCACTAATCTTAAACATACTATTGCGGTGTTCTGACAAATGTATACACTCATGTAACCCAAACCCCCACCAAGATATAAAACACTATCATCTCTCCAGAGAAAGTTCTCTCATGCCGAAGAAGGGGGCCTATTAACTGAGAACCGAGCTATCGGGGGATCTAAACAAGTCATCCCCCATGAACACAGAGCTTCAAGATTAGCACTGACAACCCAAACCCCAATTGCTAAAAGAACCCCCAACCTGAAAATTGAAATCTCCTCTAAAGCCTCTGAAAACAGCAAAGCTAGAGGAATGTATGTTCTTTCCTCAAAGACTCAGAAAGCAGAGGCTTATGAAACTTAGGATAAATGGCAGCTTTCCCCTGAACAATAACTTTCAAATATAGAAGAACTGACTGTAGAAACCAATTAGGTAACTAGAAAATACTGATTAAAATAAAAAGTTTAAAGGGGACTGTGATAAAACACACTCAACGCAGCTGTCTGGAGATTCAGGGGCAGGAACATTGCCAGCATCAGAGGTGTTTTCAGCTTCCTCATTGCTAAAAGCTCGGAGATGGCAAGAAAGTCAAAGTTTCCTAAAATTCTCAGAAGTGACAGGTAAACGGGCTCAATATAGCTCTTAATTAACCCAAAACGACACCTGCCAGATGATGGGGATTTGCACAGCACGCCGGGGGCCGACCGCATCTGCAGATGGTGGGCTCCCACCTCTGCTCCAGACCTTGGCCGGCTATAATTAACATAAGGAAAGTCTTTCAAAGTGACTTCGCAGCCAAGTTCTATTTCTGAAGGATTCAAACTGGGCTTTGAGAGAAAATCTTTGCAGAGGAGGAGGAGGAGGAGGAAGGATGGAAAGAAAAACTGTGAGATTTCTTCAGCTTTTCCCTGTGGCTTTGTGGAACTGCCTGATGTACAGTGGCTCGGAGATCTGTGGATTCCTGGGGCATTGCTGTACAAAATTGTCTGTGACTACAGTGGTCATTAGTATGGCACCACACACAGACACAGTCATCCTTTCATACAGACAGACAGACATACGAGGATACTTCCAAAAGTTCATGGGAAGATTCACATTATTTTTTAATTCTATTTTTCCACAAACTTTTTGATGTGCCCTCGGACATACATATATATTTGAATAATATATGTGCATGTATTATTACATTATGTAACATATTATACAATATACAGTATATATACATGTGATATATACATACATGCAAATGCATGCGTGTATACATAGTAATATGTATAATACATACATATATACGTAGGGATGAGTATGTGTGTATATATATGTATACACGCACCCATACACACACTGGATTCTGGGGCTCTGTCAAAGCCCTTCTGAATGACCTTAAGCAAGACACTTCTCACCAAGCCTCAGTTTTCCCATCTGTAAAAGTGGAGTGTATGGGAGAGATTTAAATAAATGTCCTCAAAAGGCTTTCAGCTCTCAGGGGCTTCCCTTTCTTGTCTTCACTGCACCCACCCTGGCCCCCTCACAGGCTGAGGCTTCTCACCCTCCCTCTGTCCACAGCAAGACCTTCCTGGGCTCCCAACAGGGAGACGAAAACCCAAGCTCAGCAAAGGTCAGCCCTGTCAACCTGACAGCCTGGCACACCGAGCATCGATCCATTGCTGGGAAAAACCTCTTCTCTCACCAGCTCAGGCCAGCCACGAAGGCCTTCAGAAAAACAGAGGGAAGAGAAAAACCGACAGAGAGGGCAAGAGTGAGGGAGAGAATGCAGAATATGCCTCATTTCTGTCTCTCCTGGAGAGCCACAGGCTTCGCAGCTGGACGGCCGTACTGGGATAGCCACAGGCAGCCCAGGCTGGAGCCCAGGGCTGAGCCCTGACTCTGCCACTGGCCAGCCGTGAGATGGCTGAGTGATCTTCCTGGGCCCCAGTTTGGTCCTCTGTAAAGAAAAGGCTGCTGTGCCTATTTCCTGTTGCTTAAACTACAAAAACCTGAATGCAAGGATCCTTCAGGGAACTCAACATAAAAGGACCCCACTGCTGCATTACAGCACCTCTGCCACAGGCTACAGGGCACACACCAGATGCCACCAGCTGACAGTCCATCAGAGGTGAGAACTGGGGCCCTTGAGCCACATGGGGCCAGTAGAAACAGATTGAGGGGCTGCCCAGTGTTTTAAATGGGCAAATGTGTCCTCAGCCACAGAACAGGCAATTTAGGTTTATTGTCTTGCCCCACAAGGCTGACTTCCCTTCTTTCTGTAACCTGCCTGGCTCTTGCAGGCATTTCAATTTGAGACCCCTGGCTATGCTATGGCACATTTTGAGCAGTTTTGGCCCAATTTTAATCCATTCTTCTGCAGTGGTCTTATTTCAAAATTCTGCACCATCCTGCTCTCACATAAGCAAACAATGGCAAGACAATGTGCAAATGGCTCGCACAGCCTCACTAGGGAGCAAGATGACACCTGATTTGTGTGTAGTGTGTGGGGCAGGGGAGTTCCCAGCTTCTCCCTGCCGATTTCCGGAGTACTGCAATGCCCTCACCTGGGAGTGCCCACAGGCAGCACACTTGTGAGGACCAATGCCCAAGAAGCCTCATGGTCAGGTCAAGGCCCTCTGGGGTCTGGTTCCCATGGAGCTTCCCAGCCACACCTCCCACTGTCCTCCTACCATGACACGTTCTAGGCCAACTGCACCCCAGCCATTCCCTACACATACTCCATGAGCCATCTCCCCCTGCCCATGCTGTTTCCTTCATCTGAGATGCCACCTTCCCTCCCCTCCTCATGTCCAGTCCCCCAACTTGTCAAGATCCAGTTCAAATACCACCTCCTCTAGGCAGCCTTACTGGATCAATCATTCTGGCTGAGAGCATTCCCCCACTTGCCTCTGAGGCCTGCCCTGGGTCCATCACTGCTCATGACCCAGAGCACTTTCTGACCAGATTTAGAGCCACTTACGACCCGACCTGTTTCCCCTGCTGTTGAGTCTGTGGCTCCTCCTAAAGGGCAGGAACCAAGGCTGACCAGCTGTGACTGACAGATCCCTGTATCCCCGCTGCCCCTAGCACAGGGCCCTGCCCACAACATAAATGCCGCCTGAGTGAGCACTGAGTGTGCCCAACAGATGTTCCTTGAGCCAGTCCCTTTCACAGACAGAACAGAAACAGGTCATGAGATCATGCTGGAGAGAATTAGTAAACACTGGTCCTTGATCTTTGATAGAAACATGGAGACAGAGAGGCAGAGAAAGAAAAAGAAAAGAGAATTGAGCTGTGCTGGCTGCAGGAACCACAGTGCAAGTCCCACAAGTGGAAAAGGACACTGGATGGTGCTCTTCTGAGGGGCTTAGCACCCCCAGCTCAGGCTTTGACAGGCCTCCCCTGCCACATAATGAAAGCACTAAGTTTGGCTCACTCCAGAAGAGCACAGAAGTAAAAAATAAAATAAAAAATAAAATTTAAAAAAGAGGAAGGAGCAAAAAATTACTGGTAGTTACAGCTTAGAAAAGAGCAGGACCAGACTGAAGCTGGACTGGAAAGATGGGAAGGTTCTAGGTTTTTTCCTTAGTGCCATTTCTCTGCACCCTTTTGGCCACTGGAAGATGGCTGGTCTGGAAACCTGAAGACTTTCTTTGAGTGACCAGAATTTTGCCAGAAGCCCACATTCCTTGGCCTAACCTGCCAGGCCCCACATTCCACAGAGTTCAGCTGGAATAGCATTGAATTGTATCACCAAGAAAATCCAACTCACGTATCCATGATGGATGTCTAATAAGCTCACCAGGTTCTTGTGTGTCCAGCCTAAACTGGATTCATATGCACAAACGAGTCATGACCCACTTCTCACAGCTCTACTCAGAGTGACTTCAGAGTTGGAATGAATGGTTAAAAAGACAGTTCATGGTAAAGAGTAACATTTCTCTCCAAATTGCTAAAGTTCCTCACTGTCCTCATACACTGAATTTGGGGGATACTTATACTACATCTCTGATTTGGGGAGTACACTTTACTTTTAGACCCACTTACTGGTGATGGCCTTTATTTTGGTAAATTCATTGAATTCACCATTCACAGTGGCCCTACTCCATTCAGAGTTCTAAGTGAGGCCCCCTAGGGGGTGTACTCAGTTAAATGAGCCCAGGTCCCAGTCCTCAGGGAACTTCCTCCATCAAAGGGATTCTCAGACTCAGAACTAGACATTTGGGTACCAGCAAAGGGTGAGGTGGATTCAGAAGCAGAGTGGAAGTTGAAATTCATCCTTGCTGGGGGGTATAGGAAGGCTTCTTGTAGGAAGTGCTGCAATCTGGGCTTCAAAGGACATTCAAACTTTAGTGGGATAGCAAAATCTGTTCCTACCCAACACCTGCTAGTCCAGGCTGCTTTCTGAAGAGTCACTGCCCCTATCTTTATGGAAAGGAGTCCCCAGCTCTTCCCAAGCAGGTGGGGGCCTTCCCAAGCCAATTCAGCAGGATGCAGTGTGTCCTGGCATGGAATGGTCCACAGAAACTAAACTCCTCTCTCTTTCAACTCCCCAACAAGGCAGCTAATGTCGGACATTGGCTGAGAAACTCAGAAACCCTGACAAATCTAAACTACATCGTGGTTTTTGTAAATAATTGTAAAAAGGTGAGTGCTGATTTTCTGCACAGGTACCGAAAGCAGCAGTGGTGGCACCCTATATTGATAACTGGGAGGCGTAGAAAGCTCCTGGATTTGGAGCCAGTCAGTCCTGGTCAAGTCCATCAGCCACTTAGCTGAGTGACATTGAGAAGTCACTTTAACTCTCTGAACCTGAGTTCCTCATTTGCAGTGTGGTTATTACAACACCCACAGGACTAAATGATATTGATGCATTTCAATTATTCAAGTTAGATGGCTTAACTCAATTCTTGGCACATAGTACATGCTTCACGTGACTGTTGAAAAATAAATACACTGGAGCTTGCTTTTTTGGTGAAAATTAAATTTCCAGAGATTTTTCTCATATTTCAACAAGTGCTAAAACTTGATTGTAGGAAAGCCTCAACTAGGAGCCAGGACCCCTGAACTTGTTCTATCTCTACCACAGTGTGACTTTGGGCACGTCCCTTCCAGGTTCATTTAGCCTCAGTTTCCCCAAATGGACAGTGGTAGGATGGGAAGTAGGCAAGATTGGTTTCCAGTCTTTCTGCCACTAAGGAACACATTTTCTCCTCCTGACTCCTGCCCAAATGACCCTTTGCTTGCTTAATGAGTCCAACATCACACCCTTTAAAAAATGTTTGCCCTTTCGTGGGCAAATAGACAATTTCCACGAGGCTAACTGTAAAGCTGAAACAAGTCCCTAGCCCCTATTACCAGCTCTCAGACTCAAAAAATGGCCCAGTCCCCTCCAGCTCAAAGACCCTCTAACCTCCCAGCACATTACCAGGGCCTTCAGGGACTCCTTTTCTCAGTCCGAAGTCAGTCCAAAGCTGACTTACTTTCCTGTGGCCTAGACCTTGGCCTGTCCCTCAGCGCTGCCAGGGGTCCTCCTCCGAAGAAATCACCTCCCCCGGCTTGGCTGGGCTCGCGCTGAGGCCTGAACGTCCCGCCGCTGACTAATGAGACGGAGGGCGAAGGTGTCATACCTTGCTGAGAAGTCGCAGTGCTAGTCCCGACCCGCGCCGCCTGCCATCAAATTTTAATGCTGCTGCTGACATATTTATGGAATGTCTCACCAAACGTCTGCGAGGAGACCAGACAAGATTTACCTCCACAATTACTACCACAGTGGCGGCGTCGCTGTGCGCCAGGAGCTCGGCGACACAGAGCCCGGGAGCCGCTGCGCCCCGGGAACGCACTCAATTCTGCACACCTTTCCCGCTCCGGCAAGCCGGGCCTGGGCCCGGAGACTGGGGAGACGGAGATGAATCAGACACGGTCCCTGCCCACCGGAGCCCGCGGTCTGCGGGAGGCAGCAGCACACATATAAATCACGTGCATCCCGGGGGCTGGGGACCGGCGCAATGATACAGGCACAAGCGCGGGCGGAGGTGAGGCGGCGGGAGGGCGGGGGTTGCTCCCGTCAGAGTCGGGATCCAGAAGGAAGCCAAAGATTGGGCGCACTGGGCTTGTCCAGCTGCCTCAGTTCTCCGGGTCACTCCTCCGCTGGAAGGGCTCCGGGCTCTCCATCCCTCCCGCTGCCGGCCTCAGTGTCTCAGCGGCCCCCTCTCCTCCAGTGCCTGTGCCCTCCACTCAATCCCTCGGGGTTCCCTCTCCTACGGCTGTCTGGGAGTGGGATGCAGGCCGCTCCCTATGCTCCTCATCCTTCCTCATCCTGTCAAAAAATCCCTTTCTCTTTAAGTTTTACTGTTCTCTCACAGCAAAGCTGCCCCAGGAGGCAGGAGCAATGTGCAGGGACCCAGGACAGTGCTTCTCAAACCTTGCTAGTTATTAGAATCAACAGGGGAGCTTTAAAACATCCAGATGACCAGGCCAGAAGCCATCCTAGTCAATCAGGGTCTCCCAGGGTGAGGCCAGATACCAGTATTGTCCAAACTTCCAAAGTGATTCCTGTGTGCAGTGGGTTTGAGAACCAGTAAGCAGGGACTTGGTACTCAGAGTGTGCGGCATCGGCCTCATCTGAGAGCTTGCTAAAAACGCAGCATCCTGGGCCCACCCTAGACTTACGGAACCAGAATCGGCTGTGTAAGGTGATCACCAGTCATCTGTGTGCAATACAGTCTGAGAATGCTGGTCCACAGTGAAGAGTTACCCAGCGCCCTCAGAGGCACTCTAGTGTCTAGACCCATGGGCCTCTGAAGTGGGACCTCCATGAAGGCTAACTTCTAAGAACCGGCTTGTGTGGGCGGACTTCAGACAGGCCATTGAAGCAGCCACCATGATTACTCCGTGACAAGGCATGTGTTCTATGGAGGCAGCTGAAACAGGCCACCCATCAGGACGGTCCTCACAACTCCAAGGCTGGGCCAGGATGCAGGAGCCCTGAGCAGTCCCATCTCTACCACGAACTCACTGGACCAAGGTTCCCCAGCCCGGGCCTCAGTTTCCCCAGGAGTGCAGTGAGTAGGTCAGCCTCAAAGTTGGCTGTGCTGATAGGGATCTATTCTTTCTTATGTTCAACTGACACTTTCATTTGTGTCCTCTGTGACCTGGTTGAGAGGTGGCTTTCTGGGGAGGGAAGGGGAAAGGAAATGTCTTGGGGCCAAGGAAGGAAGAACAGAGAAGCCTCCTAAGGGAGAAAATGCAGGGCTGGGTGGGGGAGCCCCAGAGGTGTGCTGGGAAACCTGGAGTGTGTCTACCTCGATGCCAGGTACACTGCAGACGGTCAATATTTCATACACTCATTCAACCACCAGGTATTGACTGAGCGCCTGCCTCCTACATACCAGGCACTGTTCTAGACACTGAGGATACAGCCCTGAATGAAACGGACAAAAGTCTCTGCTCTCACTAAGCTTAAATTGTAGGGATACAAACAGACAATATACAAGACAAGTAAGTAAAAATAAAGCATGCAGTATTCTTGATAATGACAATGTGTTAAGGAGAAGACTTAAAGAAGGAGATGGAAAAAGAATGATTGGGCAGGAGGTGAAATTTTAGACAGTGGCTAGGGACAGCTTGGCTGAAAAGGTAACTTTTGAATAAAGGGCCAAAGGAAGTGAAAGCAAGCCGTGTGAACATCTGTGGGAAGAGCACGCCAAGCAGGGGAACCGGCAAGTGCAAAGGCCCTGAGGCAGGAGTGTGGGTGGTTTGTTGGTGGAACAGCAAGATGGCCTGTGCGGCTGAGGAGGCGAAGTGAGAGGTAGGAAGGGAGGAGATGAGGTCAGGCAGGGAACTGGGGAGGGGGGGATTATGTAAGGACTCTGAGTGAGCAAACAGGAATGTGTCCTGACAGATTATAACAGGCTCACTTGGGCTGCTATGTTGAGAATGGACTGAAGGGGGCGAGGGTGGCCCCAGGGAGACCAGCAAGGAGGCTACAGAAAATATTTAATGAAAGATAGACCTGTCCACAAAGTAATACCTCTGGCCATTTGGGGCCTGATATCATAAGGCTGGGAAGGGCCAGGCCATGTGGCCATTCAAGCAGATGGTCAGCTGGCCAAAGCCAAGGACACTCACGGAGTGGGGGCCATTTGTGGGCTGCTAGGTGGAAGGGAAAGTACCTTGGTTCTAGTTCTGGCTCTACATGACCTTGGGTCAGCCCCTCCCTCTCGCTGAGCCTATAACAAAAGCAGTAACAAAGGGTACTTACGGGGTTGTGGTGAGAATTCTATGAGAACATGGATGTGGGAACTCCGGTAAACTGAGGAGGGGTGTGCACGAGGGAGGCAACCCTATCTTGCCACACACCAGGAAGCAGGAGGGCGCTGTGTCCCTATCCTCCACTAGGGGGAGCCTGGGCAATTCTGCCTTGAGCAGAAATGCAGTTTGCAGGCATCAGTCCTGGCCATCCAGGGAATTTCAGAAGTCCCCAGCATGGCCCTCTTGGGTGGGAACAGGTGTACCCCTGAGCTGTCCTCAGAGTCTTGGGATCCTGAGGTTGTCAGGACTTGTTCTCTCCAAAAGACATTCTGAAGAGCCCAGCAGCAGCTGTTTGAGAGGCTGGTACGTGGAGCCCTAAAGTTCTATCAGTCTCATGCCAGGACTCCAAATAAACAAACCAAAGAGTAGGTGGAAAAGGAAGGCCACATGGGGAAGAAAAGCTACCTCTGGCTCAAGGCATTCGGTTGGTCTGAAGCAGCCAGGCCCGATGGCTTTTGGATGGCCTCTGCACGTGCTTGTGTGGTTGTTTCATATCTTGGTCCACAAGTTACCAAAGGTGGTTCCTCACACATTCACTAGCATCGACCCTGTGCCAGGCTCGGTGTTGGGTGGTGGGTGTTCCTGTGATGCAGAAGAAACTCAAGCTCATGAACCCCCTTCTGTCCCCCAGAGAGCCAGGAGCCAGTTGGGGTTTTGAACTTTTCAGGGTCTCTCTTACCTCTCCTATTATCCAAAGGTTAAAAAGCCTCAATAAGATGCCCTTAAAACAGACAAAGGGGGCAGGGCTGCCATGTAAGGCTGAGTAGGTTGTTCACTGCACAAGAGCAACCAGCTAATTGGGCAAGTGGGGACTGAGATACAGCCTGCTCTCCACTCACCAAACCCTGAATCCTGCATGAGGCTGCATCTGCTCATGAGAGGGAAGAAACAAGGTCCTGAGAAACAGCCTGAGGACAGCCCAGGTGGAACTTTGAGATTAGCCCTGCATCACCTCTCCCTCCTGCAGCAGTTTCTTCCTTCTGTTGTCATGGGTCAGCAGGAGAACACAGGACAGATATGGTAGGTCCCCAAGGACAGGAATATATGTGCCCACCTGGGTTCTCTTCTTTCAGCCTATATTTATTGAGTACCAAGGATGTACCAGGCACCAAGAGACACAAATCACCTGCAAGGCAGTGCTGTCATGCCTTTCAGAGAGGAGGAAGCTGAGGCCCAGCACCAGTCAGGACCATGCTCTAAATCTCACTGCCAGGCAGAAGTGTGATCCAGCTCTGAGGACCTTACATTTTCTCTTGCTAAAAGGGCTCTGGAGCCAGCAAGACTTCTAGGCCCTATCCTCACACTGCCACTTGGGCAAGTCACTTTGTGCAAGCTGGTGCCTCAGCTTCCTCCTCTGTGAAATGGGATAACTGCAACACCAACCTGATGGGGTTACTGTGAAAGGCAAGCAGGCTGGGGGAGGTAAGGCAGCTAGCACAGGGACTGGCATATTGAAATTCTCAGTAAATGTCAGCTACTGCTCCTACAAAGTAGGGCCTTCTCCCTCTCACTCATGCTCACAACAGCCTTGGGAAGAAGACCGTAAAGATGCAGAGACTGAGGTCCAGAGATAAGAAGATGACTTCCCTCAAAGGCTGGTAAACCTGTGGCAGGACCAAGGCCCAAGGGTGTTAAGTCCGAGTCCACGGTGTTCTGCCCACTCCACACAGTCTCTCAGCCTCCCCCAATTCCCAAATATGGCCTGAGGAATTCCATGCGTAGGTTTGGAGAGACGTTCCAGATATGGGGGAGGGTGAGGAGGGCTATGTTAAGACAGGCCTGGAAGACAAAGGAGGGGGAGCTGGGCAGTTGAACCTGCTCCTCGTGGATGTGCGGGTGGGAGAAGGTGCCCTGGAGCCCCCACAAGGCCACTTTTAGAACCCACCAGCTGTGAGGGTCCCTGTGCCCCAGCCAGGACCTGAGCCTGGGGGCTGCCCCTCCACCCTCACTCTGCCCCCATCGCCCCAGGCCAGCCAAGGCTGGTGGACCTGAGCGTGGGCCTGCCTCCCCCAGCAGCCCACCCGCTTGCCTGTCTCCACTGGCCGGCCGGCATGGTGGCAGGCCCTGCCTGCTCCCCGGGGAGCCCGCCGCCAGGCCTGATGGCGCTGACGGAGGGAGGGAGGCCGCCAAGCTGTCAGTCTGGAGGTGCCCCTCAGAGCCCCTCCTGGCTGGAGCAAGGAGGGTGGGCTGGACGCCGGAGCTGGGCTGTCAGGGCCTTCACAGAGATGAGGCCGGAGAGGCGCTGCCTGACAGCTCGCCCACCGAATTAGGACCATTTGCATGCTAATTTCCAGCGCTCTAAGGGGCTGGCAGGCTGGCTGGGTTGTGTAGAGTGTGCAGAGAGAGGCACCACAGCCTCCCCGCCCGCGATGGAACAATGCTTGACTGATCTAGCTGTGTTAACGAGCAAATTATGGTAATTTTGTTATTACAAATGCATAGAAATTTCCAAAGCAGGCAGCCATTCAGGGCAGCTCCCTGCTCCTCCCCGCTCCTAAATACTGAGCCCCTGTTTGTACACATGGGCCTGTGGGACAAAGATTTCCAGGGACCAAGCTCCCGCAGAGCTCTCCCAGGAAGGCCCAGGATGAGCTGGGCCAGAGCTGGCCACCGGTCAGGGCGTTCATCCCTGTCGGCAGCTGAGCCCTCAGCTCCTGCATCCCCCAAACCTCACCCTCAGTTTGTCTCCTGGTAGTCTCTGCGCCTAGCAACCCAGCATAACTGCCACATTCAAGCTGGTTTCCTTCTATTCGGAGCAGGTAACATGGGAAATTTTCCTCATTGATGATCCTAGGTCTTGAGAAATTCATTCAGTCGTTTCTGCACCCACTCTATGAACTGGGCTCAGCACCTAGGAGGGACTCAGGGATTGTATGGTGAATGAATGGATGAATGAGCAAAGGAAGGAGGGGGGGAGGAAGGGAAGAGAGAAAGAAAGTGGGAGAGGGCTGGAGAGGGAGGGAGGAACACCAAGACATATCCCACGAATGAGGACAGTCAAGAGAGACCCCACCCGGTCAGCTCACTGCTGGTGTAATTAATCTAAGACGTCACCAGAGGGGTTTATTTGCCAACTGGCAACCCCTCCTGGTATTTATAATTGTCCACTGTCAAAACTGCAATTTGTCCCAGTTTTTCCGGTGATCTTCTTTTTGATTAAAAGTATGTTTTTGGAAGCATGCTCTGGAATGCATCCAGATAGGAACTGTTTCCAAGAAAGTGAGCTCTCAGCTCCCAGCTGCAAAGCGTGGGTCGCTCCAGGGCAGGGCTGGGCATGGAGGGTGGCTCGGTGGTGCCACACTGTGAAAAGCCCAAGGGTCCACTCTCAGGTGGCGGGGGGGGGCAGATGTGTGTCCACCCCTGCGCCTCTGCACGGAACCACCAGCCGTCCTCCTGTTTATGACGAGGATTTCAGGTTGGGGCTGATGTTACTGAAAGGTCAAGAAGCTGCCTCAAATCCATTTTGGAAGTCAGTGGGGAATAAATCATCAATTACGGAGGAAACCAGCAGTGAGGAAGATCTGCTCCTGGAGGCTGAAGAAACCTGAGCAGGTTGGGACTTGTCGACGAGCGTGTGAGGCAGAGACCTAAACAGGAGCCAAGACTTTGTTCATAACCTCAGCCGGGGTCGTGGTCACATTTTTCTATTTGTCTGATTTTCTAATTCGGTCACCACTTCCAGAGGGAACTGAACCCAGGAAAAGAAAACAATGATTTTTTCTGGACTAGCTACCTGACTCTGAGGGAAAAGCAGAGAGTCCGGGGGGAGCTGGGGCCTTGGCCAGCTTCCAGGGCCCGGGGGAAGGATCTGGGCTTGGGAAGAGCACGACAAAGGCTAGGGTAGGTTGGGGTCTTGATCTGAGCTGTTGCAGAAGCCAGGGCCCCTGGGGATCATCCCATTAATATCAAGCATGCAATAGGACAGGAGACAAAACTGCCTCCTTTTCCTTGCTGCCTTGAAGAACTGAGGGGATGGACACAATAGGCAGGCTGCTGCCAGAGGAAGAGGCCAGCCTGGCTCTGCCTTTGACTTGCCGTGTGACCCTGAACAAGTCCTTTCCTTGTCCCTGTCTGCACACTCCTGGGCTGATTGCTAAGGTCGAGTCCAGCCCTGTCCATCCATGATGGAGGGAGAAGTAGCCACAGGATGTACAAGGGCCATCTCCACCCCTCTGCGAGGTACATGTTAGAACAGACACCACCCAACACACACAGACACACCCCAAAGCCCTCCACGCTCCTCCTACAGGGCGATTCCTCCAAAGCCAAGGGCAAGACCCTCAGCGGGGCCTCTGTTAGGTCAATGCCTTTGCTGCGGCTCCCAATGACGGCTTGACGAAAGGCCCTGGGTGGTGGTGGGTGGTACATGGCTGGTCTCCTATTTCCCATGATGCAGATTCCAATTTTTTTTGCACCCATTTTTCCAAGTGTCTCTGGATCACTCCTGGGGAGTTTTCTTTCTAGGAAACCCTCACCCCAAGTGCTTTCAGAAAGGCTGCACATTCACAGAGCCCCAGTGCAAAGTTCTAGGGGCCGTGGGAATTTGCTGCAATTGAAGACTTCTCAGTATAATAACATAGTATCTCCCTTATAGATCTGCTCGAGCCACAACCTTCTCTTATGTCACACAGGGAAAGCATTTTCTAGACTTTAACACAGTGTTTCTAAGAGTCAGACTCCAAATTGGCAAAATCCTTCCCTTGTCTTCTAGACTTATCACTTACTAGCTGTGTGACCTCACGCAAACCTCTTTTCCTAAGTCTCAGTTTTCCTCTCTGTAAAATGGGGCTAACAACCAAGTCTGTGAGGATCTGCTGAGATTAACCGTGAAAGAGACTTGTAAATTGTAAAGCTCTGTCCAGATGGTGGTTCATATTCTTAGCATTGTTGTGAAGGAGACCTCAAAATGGCCACAACTGTCCCGCATCCTGCTCTGGCAGGACAATGCCCAAGGCATTTTTTGACCTGGAATAGCTCTTTAGACAAAAGGATGTGATAACACAGCTGTCATTTAAAATTTTTCTTTCCTCCCTCTTTTATCTATCTTGCTCTCTTTTCCATTCCTTTTCTCTTTCTTTCTCTCTTTTCTTCAACTCTGGATTTCAGCCTCCCTGTTTCGGGTCCTGTATTTGTGCCATTGCACATAGACTCCTTATAAAGAAAATTCATTTGTTCAGGGTCACCGCGTGGTTTTTCATTAAAAACAAATTACCCACATTCAGGGAGGACATCTGGGCTTCGCGGGTCCCATTAATGACTATATTTCCAGCCTCCCCAGCCCGGTTGGGCTCCCCTTGCCTGTCACCCTGCGTTCCCGGCCCCCGGGAGGACAATGAGAGTGACAGTCAAGTGAAAGGGAAAACATGAGGGATGAGGGCGAGAGGTGAGTCCCCCGAGAGGAGAAGGAGGGAAAAGTGAAAAAAAATAAGTAACTCAAACAGAGGGTAACAAGGGCCATTGTCTCAGCGTCTTCCAGGGAGAAGCCTGAGCAAATATTGGAGGGAGGGGTGCGGGCGTTGAAGCAGAGCTCAGGCCCTGTCTAGTCACACAGTTGGACCCTGAGCCCTGGATTCTGGACCAGACAAGACAAGACACAGAGGGGCAAGTGGTGCATTCAAATAAATTCCACCCACATCCATTGAACACCTACTGTATGCGGGGACTGGGCAGGTGGAGGATTCTGAGAAGAATTCAAGGCAGGTCCTGACCTTGGAAACAACCAGGAAATGGGAGCACTTGGTCACTCAAGCTCTGGCCGACCATGGGCAGTGCCCTAGGGGTGCACTAAGTGGGGGGGTGAGGCCCCTGGGGAGGGGTCTGGGAGAGTAGGCTTCCAGTAAGGGGGAGCACTTCATTTAAGCCCAGGAGGATAGGTTGAACACGGACAGGTGAAGACAGGGAGGGAGAGAGGAACATACTGGAACGTGAAGTGTGAGTTTCCTAGTGTCCTAGCAGGAAGGGTTTTTCCTGAGCCATAGAAGAACCCTGGGTCAGGAAGGCCATGCACAGCCCTGAGGGAGCAGCAGGGAAGTCAGGACCTTCCCTGGGACCCAGAGCCCCTCAGGTAGTCTCCATTCCCTCTGTCTTCACAGGCACCAGGGCCTTGGTGAACTCGAGACACCAGTTCCAGGCCCAGGCCCAGCTGCTCCCTGACTGGCCGTGTGCCCCAGAGAGGCATACCATCTCTCTGGACCCGGTTAGCTTGCTTCTGAAATGCGGATACACATCCCACCCTCACAAGATGCTTTCAAGTGACAGCTGGGAATGACAGGTGTGCGGTCCCTTTATAGACTGTAAAGCCCCCAGTACGATGGGGCGGGAGGGGCCTGTTGGTAGAATTAGTTTATGGTCATGGGCGATCCGGCCTTGCTTGAGAACACTCTCTTTTTCAAGGGCAGGAGCCAAGCCCCACTGGCTCTCACTGCCCCAAAGTCTCTGCGCATTGCCAGAGTTTCTCTGGATAGAAGTAGAGTGGCCCTCAGGGCCACAGGCAGTGAGTGGCTGGTGCAGCTGAGGGCTGGCAGCAGAAGAGGTCTTGGAGACGAGGCTGCAGATGCCAGCAAGTCAAAGGGAGTCCACCACAGACAGCCCCAGGAGATGAAAGCAGGTCTCTGGAAGGACCCCAGTATGCACAGGAGCAAAGCATGCCCAGAGCCTCTGTCCACGCTGTCCTATCCTGCCTGAAATGCTTCTCCCTCCTCTCCACGCCCCACTGGCTAAAAGGTGCTTCTCTCTCAACAGCACACCTGAGAACTGCCTCTTCCCACGTTCCTCCCCTGCCCCAGGGGCAGCACCAGGATGACTTGGAAGGCTGTAGCTATGTCCCTAACTTCCCCCATTCTTGGATGTGGACAATGCTGTTTTCTCAATCTTAGCAAAACTCTCTGCAAAAGCACCTTCAGACATGCCCCCCACCCCCAGTCCTTCTCTACAGAAATTCTAGAGCCCTTGATACTTGTCATCCCCAGTCTAAGCTGGATTCTCTTCTCTGTGCTCCCAGAGGCCCTGGGCTTACCTGTTAGCACACCTGTCCCCCTACGGACCCTTACTGACTTACCTGACAAGGGTCATGGCTTTCAACCTTGTGTCCCTAGGCTTATACCTGGCACATATCAATGCTCAGTAAATGTTGGAAGGAAGAAAGGAAAAAAGGAAGGGATGAAGGGATGGAGGGAGGAAAGGAAGGAAAGGAAGGAAGAGATGGATAGATGAGTGGCTGGATAGATGGATGATGGCTACGCAACCTGATCTGCTCAAGGCCGCACCATTATTTACTCCATTCAATAGGGTTCACCAGGAAATCTGTCTCTCCCAAGCCCCTCCTTCCTAGATACGCAGGTGCCGTCCTCTGGAGGCCCCTCTCCACCCCACCTTACACATTAAATCACACATTAAATGCACCACAGTAATGATACTTTTCACTCTAAAAATGCAAAAAGCTTATGTTCACAATTTTGCTTTTGAAATTACTTGGCCACATGTAATTTAATTGATGATTAGCTTTGATTTCTCAGCAATCAAGGCACAGACCTGGGAATTCTTGCAAAGTGGGAAAATCTACCCTAAAAATTATTTTCAAATGTCATGAAATTTTTATGAGCTCTAAATTGAATAGTTAATGAAGTTAACACAATGTTACAATTTGTACACATTTAATATAACGTTTATTAATGCCCGTTTTCCAGTTTCCTTTTTTAATTTTAGAGGCAAAAGGAGTTTTGTTCAGGCCTTGAGTTGTTGTAAATTCCTGAAAAGCTCTTAGGCTTTTAGCCCAGGGCCTCTCTGGGGACATGTCATGGGCAATCTGGCCTTGCCTGAGAACACTCTCTTTTTCAAGGGCAGGAGCCAAGCCCCACTGGCTCTCACTGCCCCGAAGTCTCTGGGCACTGCCAGAGGTTCTCTGGATAGAAGTATCCCACTGTTCATGGTACTGTGTGAAGTCCCAGATGGGACACCAAACCCCTCCTCCAGGAGCTCAAGTTTGGTGGGGGTTAAGACACACTCACAAATAATGTGATAAAAAGACAACTGGAAAGAGTGAGCTGGGCCCTAAGCCTTAGGTGGGCAGATTGCCACTGTCCAGTGGATGAAGGGGCTGGACGCTCCTGCATGGGGAGCCCCTCTGGGGGGCTGCCTGGCCTGGGCTCCTCCCAGAACATCAACCTCTCCCTTTCTAGCCCATCTGCAGGTAAGCCAGGCCCCAAACCCCTTTTCCTTGTTTGCCCCCAACCAAAATTCAACCACGTAAACAGAGAGAATTGCCACCCGGCCCCCTTGGCAGGCCGTCTAGCAAGAAGTGATACTGGGAGGCATTTAGAGCAGAGTGGCTTAAACTTCAGGTCTGGAGTCAGGCTGCTCCGCTGATTACTGTGTGGCCTGTGCACACCTGGGCTGCAGGCCTTGTCCAGTCCTTAGGGTTTATCTCCTGCATTCACATCCACTTTGCCTCTGGTCAGAATCTGACTTGGCCATCAGGACTTAGGAGGAAAAGGCCCAAGGCCCAGCGAGGCCATCCATTCTCCTCAGGACATCCATACTTTGGGCTGTGTACCCCTCTGCACTAACTAGGGACCCTGACCTCTCAGGGCTGGGAGGATCTTAAAGACCACCAGGCCCAACCTACCCTTACTTCATCTACCCAATACTCAGACCTTCCACAAATACTTCAACTTCTTCTAAAGCAAATCCTTATTGTACTCCCCATGATCTCCTAAAAAATTATCACAGTCCAGTTGTTTTGTTTGTTGTTTGCTTCTGAGAAACACCAGTAGCAGAGGACATCAGGAAGAAACTAAGTAAGGAGTCCAAACACATGGTCTCACATACTCATGACCAGGTCTGTGCAGCTTGATCTGGGTCCCGCCAACCACCATCAGAAGGAGCTGGAGACTGGTGAGAACTAGCAAGTGAGCTCAATGCAGAGCAGCATGGAAGGAGACGAAGGTGGCCTCAGCGCCCCAGCTCCAACTCCCAGCAGCGAGCACCTGGTTTCAGACAGGGCCAAAAACCTCTTTCCTGGCTAGGACTCAGCCTCTCACCTGTCCTTACAACAAGGACTCTGATGTGTGAAAAAAGAAGATTTCCCAGCACCTGCCTGAGTCTGGGAGATGCTCCCTCCCTGCTTCCATGCTCCCAGAAGGGACACTTTGCTTCCCACAATGGAACAAATCATGGTGATCTTTGCTACTGCTCTTGCTCCAAGTTCCAGATTCCAAAGTCTGGGAGCACCCATCCCAGGTGCAGAGGCCCTGAAAGCCACTCCTGGCCTGCCACAGCAGCTGTAGGGGCCTTCCGTATGGAGACTGCGGTGGGGATACAGGGTTAGCACATCCTCAGGCTCCCTTCCTTCAGCTCTACCCCTCGGAGGTTATGACCCAATCACACGACTGCCAGGGCCACTGCCTGATCACTTCACAGCCCCAAATCTGAAGGGAACCTGGAAGCATCTGCTGCCCACTTACAGCAGAAGTGGCAGGGCTCAGGGAGCCCTCCAGTCTAGCCAGCAGTTGACATCATTAGACATGGATGTCACTGACTTAGAAGCCCTTGAGGGGCAGGACAAGAAAGTCCCCTAAGAAGCATCCAGTCCAGTCTCCCCATCCCCCACCTCTTATTTTGAGAGAGAGCAGAAAGCACAGTGGTTATGTTTCAAGGTCATACTGTGAGTATCTGGCAGCTGGAATCAGAACCCAGGTCTCTTAAATTCAAGTAAGACCTTCACGCCTCCAGTGTCCTTTCCGTCTCTGAGTCTTTTGCAATACTTTTCTTTCCAAATGCAGCCAAGGGCTCAGAAACCCTCCACAGGGGTGTCAGTTTCTTCCCAATCCCAGCATCACTTCAATGCAGGGCTCCTGGTGTCTTTAGTCACATACACTGTCCAGATCAGACCACTGCAGACCCCTTGTCTCATACCCTGGTTGGGGGAGGGCCACAGGCAGTCTCACCTCTCAGACTCATGTCCTAATCTTCCTGGGCAGAACCTGCCATCTGTCAAGGCTACTGGATGTACCACTTCATGGCCAGAGGTTCCCAGCGGTTGAGGCTTGGATGCTGGCTGAGGCCCTTCTTCATTAGGCCCAGTCTGCCCTTCCTGCCCATCTCCTGCCAGTTCCCCCAGGCTTTGGTCACTCCCAGCTCCTCCCTGATGCCCATGCTCTCTGGTTCCTCTGGGGCTTCTCACACACTGATCCCTTACACAGCAATGCTCCTCCAGCTTCTCAGACTGGCATACTCACCCTTCAAGGTCCAGCCCAGACGACCTCCTCTGGGAATCCTCTCCTGATTTCCCCTCCCCCCTCCCCCCACTGACCGAGCAGACTCAGCAGCTCCCTCCCCTGAGCTTCCTTGGCACTTTGTACATTCCTAGGCTTTAGTTCTTAACATAGCACGCAGGAATGATTTTTATATCTGTCTCCCCTACTAGACTGTGAGCTCCCTGAGGGCAGGGGCTGCTTTGCAACTCCACACCTGGCCCACGACTGGCACCCAGTGTCTCTGAGGAAATGTTTGAAGAATGAATGAATGAACAAATGAACGGCTACGTGCTGTTCACAGCATCCTGGCTGTGTCTGGCATTGCCCGAGGTCAATTCTACATTCCTGGTGTGGCAGAGTGACTGGAGGCCACTAGAGGGCAGCAAAGAGTCAGGAACGAGCAACAGGTGTGCACCTCAGCACCCAGGACAAGGTGGGCAAAGGTGTGGGCTTAGAAAGTGCCCAGGCCAGAGAGCCACCAGGAGCCCCAGCGAGGAGCTTAGGAAGAAAGCCAGGGAGAGGAGGAAGTAAGAGCTAACTAAGGACAAAGCCACTCATTCCCTGAGCAAACACTCCCCGAGCCTAAAGCTTAGGCCAGGGAGGCACCTGGAGAGCAGTGGTCCAATCTCCCATGCGATGCTCAAGTCCCCTCCACCAAGTTCTTGCCAGCTTCTTCTGGACACCCCCCCCCCCAAGCCTGTCCAGTCCAATGTCTTCAGTTTTAATTACGGGGAAGGTTCTTTATACAAGAATTAAAAAGTCCCTCTGGCTCCCATTAGCTGGTCCTATGGAGTTGTGCAGAACATATTTTACCTCTGGTTCACATGCTAAATGAGACCCAGAGAGTGAAAATGACATGTCAGATCACACACCGAGTCCCTGGCTAAGCTGGGCCAGAGTCCTGCCTGGTGCTGGGCTCCCACCCTTCAAGCCTGCATGCTTTCCACAGAGCAGGCCTGTCGAGCAGGCAAGACTCAGAATTAGGCATGGTCTCGCTATGGACAGACAAGACAAACCTTCCTCTCCTCCCCTCCAGAACCTCAATACTCTTCCTACCTCACATGGCTGGTGCCTCTGCAACTGTACAACAACCATCTCAGTCCTGACAAACAGCAGGTGAGGCAGGCTCAGAGAGGTCATGGAGCTCGTACATGGTCACACAGCTACACTCTCTCCACAGTGCCCCTCACTTCTCTTGGGGCATCTCCACATCATTCTCCCTGTACCAGTCCTTGCCCTTGTGCTCTTGGTCTGCTTCACCACTTGTCTGCAGAGAGCCTTACCTGGATGACTGCTTGGCCTCCAAAAGTTTCTGAGTTCAAATCCTAACCTTGCTGGCCACCAGGCTCCTCCCCAAATAGCTCCCCTTCCTGCCAACCCCATTTACCCAGCATGGGCATACTGCATCCATGAGTCATGCCAGCCACTAGGCTCAGCCCCCTCCCCTACCCTGATGCCCCCCTGCCCTGCTCTTCAGATAGCCAAGCATATACTTTCCACAGCCCAGCTGAAGGGCCCCCTTCACCAGAATTCCTTTCTCAATTGTGCCAACCCCAGGCACCTCTCCTTTTCCTCCAGGCCCCCAGCATTCAGTCTGCCCCCACTCTTCCTTGGCAATGCTCTTGTCTGTGACTGGACTCTTCTCCGATTGATTCTCCCACTGATCCATGGGCTCCACGGGGTATGAGCTCTGCTGCAGAGCACTTGGTTTGATGCCTGCTAGGCCAGGCCAGTGTTAGGCATGCCTGCTAGGTTTCTCTCTCCACCACCAAGCCCCACTCAGACCCCTGAATAAATAATAGTAATAACCATTAACACTTATATGGCACTTAATATGTGCCAGGCAAAGTTCTCGCAGTTTTTATTCATATTACATCATCTAATGCTCACATTTATTATCATCATCTCCATTTTATAGTTATGTAACTTGCCCAAAGTCACAAAGCTAGTGAGAAGAAGAATGGTGATTCACAACCAGACATTCTGGCTTCAGAGTCCATGCTCTGAACCACACAGCCTCCCACTGCTTCCCCACACAGCTGCCAATCCAGTGGCCCTGCCCCTCCCAGCCCTTGGTCAGCCCCAGCACCCCTAGCTGCACAGCCACAGCTCCAGAATCATTGGGGCCACAACAGATTGGACGGAGCTCTCATTGGCAGTCTAAAGTTCCCCTTTTTTATTTCAGTACTATTTCCTGAGTGCTAGTAGGTGCTGGGCACTGTGCCAGGACCCAAGGACACAGCAGTAAACAAAATAGACATAGCCTTGATTATTGTACAACCCTTATGTTCCACACAGGTCTGAAGGGAAGCCAGGCTAGGAACAAGTAAACCATTCTTTAAATGACCTTAGTTATGCTTAGTACCGTGAGTGAAAAGAACAGGATGCTCTGAGAGAGGAATGATAGGGTCCTAGTTTAGATGGTGTATGGTAGACAGAATAATTGTCCCCCACCAAAAATGTCTATATTCTAATCCCTGAAACCTGTTAGGTTACATGACAAAGGGAAATTAAAGTTGCAGGTAGAATTAAGGTTCCTAACTAGCTGACTTGACAATAAGGAAAATAGCCTGGATTATCCAGGTGGGTCCAATGTAATCACAGAGTCTTTATAAGTGGATGAGGGAGGCAGGAGGGAGAACCAGAGAGATGGCAACATGACAAAGACTGAGCTCAACGTTGCCGGTCTTGAAGATGAAGGAATGGGACCATGAGCTAAGGAATGCAGGAAGCATCTACAAGCTAGGAAAGGAAAGAGAATGATTCTCCCCTAGAGCCTCCAGAAGGAACAAACCTTGTAGACACTTTGACTTTAGCCCGGTGAGGCCCATTTTGGGCTCTGACTTCCAGAATTGGAAGATGATGAGTCTCTACTGTTTTACGTCATTAGTTTGTGGTGATGCACGATGGCAGCAATAGGAAACTAATACATATTTGGTCACTGAAGAAGGCCTCTCTGAAGAGGGGAAATCCAAATGGTGAGAGGGAGCCAGGCAGGCTGGACAGAGAGCAGAGAGGGGCTGAGGGCTTTAAACACAGGAAATGGCAGGTGCCTCTCCTCCAAGAGTTCAGTAGTCGCTGTGCTCACCTGGCCTCACTGCTGTGCTGTCCAAATCTCCCCACTGGCCTCAGGTCCCCAGTGTACCCTGTACCCTCACCTCCTACTTCAAGAAAACAGTGAGTGACATAATTGAAAGACTTCTAGAAATGATGTCCACCAATCCATGGCAAGTAGAGAGCCCAGGGATCCAGCCAAGTTCCTTTTGTGCACCTTGCTCTGGTGGGTGGTAAGGGATGAGGCTCATGGTTCCTATACTGGTTCCTCTCAAAGATTGTTAGTTACCTTGTTTCTTAGACTCCCTGAAGCCAAAGGGCAGTAAACTCCCCTGCGTTTTTCCCCCAGCCCAGAATTTTAAGAGTTTTAAATGCTATGTCGATATCTGTTAGGTTGCACAAATATCTTCAGGCAGGAATCAACTAGTTACACTGATCAAGACATTATGGAATCTTTAGTGCAAAACTTTTGGCATTTGCTGGGACTTGATGGAAATAAAATCTGAAAATTGTCTCCATTCTAAGCTGATATAATATGCTGTACTTGCTTTCTTCAATGTGACTGATCAGCAAAGTGCTATCCAGAGTCTCCAGAATTGCAGGAACTGAATCTACAAGTACTAGAGAAGACCAAGAAGCCATATTCTGCAGATGTGAGGATGCCCTGAAGCCAGAAGGTGCAGACTACATGCAGGTGACAAAATCAGGTTATACAACCACAACTTGTTAATATAGAATAAAAATAAAAGAAATTTTAAGAAAGAATGTGGGAGGAAAAAAAAAATAAAGTAAAGGTGAGTCCAGCCAACAAGCTGACATTTAATATGGAAAAATGCTACATCTATTTTTTTCAGGTCCCAAAGTTCAACTGTCAAAGTGTATCCCAGAGGCAATTGCTTTCCGTATGTCCTAGAAGCAAATCTTACAAATGGAAGCTTTCACTTATAAATGGCAGTCAAATGTTTCCCAAAGCCTACAGTGGGAAAACAACCCAGGAGATTTCCAGTTTCCCTTGAGATTGCACCACCAGCCTGCCAGAGGCGAGGAGGGAGAACCATTCCATGCAGTGAAACAGACCTTTGCAGTGCAGCAGCCTCAGAGAGATAAAAGCAGGAAACACAAACCTCCCAGAGCCCTGCTCAGCTTATGTCTCCAAATGTGCCACCAGGCCCTCGGGGTCTATGCAACTGTCATCGCCTTCAGCACTGTCACAATTGAATGAATACCTCCCAGACTCAGAAACCCAAGAGGCTGTGGATCAGAAATCTGAACAAATACAAAGCTGAAATCCTCAAACCCGTTGTGGTACATCCATGTCCTAATCCCTCCAACCTTACATGTAAGAGGTTGTACATATGAAGGTTCCTTATGTGTAACCTGTGAATGTTACCTTACATGACTGAAAAAAAGCCTTTGCAGATGTAATTAAGTTAGGATTTTGAGATGGGGAGATTATCCTCAATTGTCCTGGTGGGCTCTAAATGCATTAGTATCTTTTTAAGAGAGAAGATGGAAATTTGGCACCCACAGAGTAGAAGGTGACATGAAGATGGAGGAGGGAGAGATTTGAAGATCCTGGCTGTGGAGTAATGCAGCCACATCCAGGAGCCAAGAATGCTGGAAGAGGAAAGGAACAGATCTTTTCTTAGGGCCTCCAGAGGGAGCGCATCCCTGCTGACACCTTGATTTTGGCTCAGTGATAATTGATTTCGGACTTCTGGGCTCCAGAACTGGGAGGGAATAAATTTCTATTGTTTTAAGCCACCTAGATTGTGGTGATTTGTTACAGCTGCTGCAGGAAACTAATACACAAGTCAGTATAATTTTCCCTGCCTCCCTCCTTTAGCCAGCGCTCACAAAAGGACCTAGCATGTGCAAGGGGCTGTGAACGGTACAGAAGACCAGCCAGGTCCCAGCGAGAGATGTGGGCTTGGGCAGAGTTGACTGCGCCACAGACGCCTGAGTCGTGTGGTGTGACAGAGCCAGGCATAAGGCATTGTCCCCCAGGGAGGACCGGGCCAGAGGCTTCGTGGGGCAGGGGATGTGTGCTCAGCCCTGAAGGGTGAGGCTGGAAGGACAATGACTGGGAAGAGACCAAGGCGTGCTGGGAAGCAGCAAGCAGCCAGGAACAGGGAGGGCGGGGAGAGGAGCTGAGAAGGCAAGTTGGGCCAGACCACAGTAGTGCCTGAAGGCCAGACCAGGAACCCTGCTCTGCCAGGCCCTCTCTGTGCTGTGGGACAGCCCTGGGGCCAGTGCCTGCAGAGAGATTAGGAAAGCATAGGGGGAACAAGAGTCCCAGACACATGACACTGGTTTGGACACTGAGGAACAGGAACTGAAGGCTGTGCCCCCTAAGCTTGGGATCCTAGCCCTGACACAGGCCCAGCACCATGTAAGTGCTGGGGGACGCATGAGAAGAGAAAGCAAAGGGCCAGGCAGGAGGAGGACGGGGAAGAGAAGGGAAAGAGGACAGAGAGAGATGCAAGAAGGCAGGAGTGCAGGGAGAGAGAGGAAGAGGGGTCGGGGGACTCCCGAGCAGCAGGCTCCCCTGGCAATATGCGTGTTCTCCTTGCTCCACACCGTGTGCCTCCCACTGTGTGCCCCATGCCGCACCGCTGTCCAGCTGCCACCAGCAGGCACGGTTAGGCTGTGCCCTTGCTTGGGGAGTGATTCCTGCTGCCACCGTTAATGGACAAGGAGCTGTCATTCCGCTGCTTCTCTGAACTAGGCCTCTTCGGGGTTTGCAGTGGGGAGCTGAGAGGGCCAGCTGGATGGCCTCAGTGTCACCTGCCAATGTGTCCTCAGGACAGGGGTAGGGGCTGCTGCTGTCTCCCCTTCTGCCATCACTGAAAAGCTGGAGTTGATAGACTCAGACACACAGGCAGCACGGTAGGGAGGATGCAGAAGACCTGAGCTCAAGACCTCCACCTGCCAGCCGTGCAGCCTGGGATCGTTCCCTAACTTCTCTGGGTCTCGGCTAGCCCTTCTGGAAAATGGGGATTGCACTCCAGACCTTGCCCACCTCATAGGGTGATTACCTCAAAGGGCTCCAGGGAAAGCACTATGCATTCTAGAAAGTGTTGCACAAATGTAAGGGGCCATTAATGGATATGGCTTGGGATTCATGTCCCAAGGCTGCCCTAACTTGCTAAAGGTTGGGAAATGAGAAGCCGAGTGGGGGACTTAGGGAAGACTGGTGTATGTCCCATCCCCTCTGTTTGCCTCATGCACAATATTTCCATGTGATCTGCCAGGGGCCCATCCTTGCAGCAGAAAAGGCAAAGGTTTTGTAGGTGGGAACCTGGCAGGCCTCCCTAGCATTGGCAAGGCCCAGGGCAAGAGTACACACGGAGGGCATTTCCCATATATCTCATATTTAAAAGTCATAAACCAAGCTAACAAACCATTAAATGAAATATGCTCCATCCTCCTACCTTGTTAGATACATCTTCGAAACAACCTGGAAGGCCATGATCGAATTTAGAATTCAGGGACTCCTTGGCATTCTGTGCCAGGACATGGCTGCATGGGAAAAGCCCACCCTGGCTAGGATCTGACCTGCTCTCCCCACCTCCACTCATCGCTATGCAGGTCCTAGTGTGGACACCCAGCCCTCATATCCCAGCTCTGTTTACACCCCCCATAAAGACCCAGCCCTCGAACCCAGGGGTGGCCACACTGGTGACATGGCAGTTTTTAGGAGGATGGACCTGGGGAAGAGGCTGGAAGAGACTTGGACTTTTATGGCTAGAACTCCAGGGTGGGCTAAAAGGAGGGCCGTGAGCATGTCCCCCTTGGTTCTGCAGAGTCTCCCCAATCCTTGGGGGTGGGCATTGTTCCAGCAGGACAGAGTGGGCCCTCTAAGGAGTGGCTCCTAATGACTCCCAGGCCCCTCATGCTTGGTCTAAGGGCAGCTCCAACTGACTTCTAGTCATGGCCCTGCCTCCTACTTGCTGGGTGACTTGGACATGTCCCAACCCCTTTCTGGGCTCAATTTCCTCACCAATACGGTGGGATGGATGATCCACCTACTTCTAAGAAGCCACCTACTTCTTAAAGCTGTTATGAGGCTCCAGATAGAAAGCGGGGTAGGGGGACTGAAACAACCTTTATTTTTTTTTTTTTTTTTTGGCCAGAGAGAGACAACTGCTTGTGTTAGGAGAGGATTGGACCCTTAGAGCCCCAGGCACTGAAACAAGTGGTCATTGACTCCCGTAGTAAATACCTCCAGACAAGAGACAGCATGGTGACTACAGTTAATAACAGTGTATTGCATATTTCAATACAACTAAAAGAGAGGATTTTAACCGTTCTCACCACAAAGAAACAATAAATATTTGAGGTGATAGATATGCTAATTAGCCTGATTTGATCATTGCATGGAAACACTACATTGCACCCCATAAATATATTCAATTATTAATTGTCAATTAAAAATAAAATAAATGAGAATGTTTAAAAATAAAAGAAAAAAGAGTCAATGCTAACCCATAAAAGAAGTGCAACAACATTCAACAAAGGCATGATTTTTTTCCCCTGATTTTTTTAAAAACACTTTTATAAAAGGATACCTTGGCTATCCCTGCTAGGCTAATGCCCTTAATACACAGACAGCCAGCACCATGATGATGTGCAGTCTTGTCCCCACACCACCCCACCATGCAAGCAGACATGGTGGCCTCCTTCCCAAATGTCTTGAAACTGACACATCACTGGCCAGAGGAGATCAGGTTTCAATGGCCACAGGGTATTCCATCTACAATTAAGTGACAAACCCACCAGCCAACATCCTGTCTGTCTCGAATACATCTTTCTCAACCCCAAGGAGTAAGTCTGTGGAGAGCACTTCACGGGCTTCTTGCTTGGTCATGTCACACAAATTGGGTGGGAGAGACAGGGTGGGGGAAGGGAGGGGAGGAAGGATGGAGAAAAGCTCCCCCCCACACTAGCTGGGCGACCTTCAGCCAGGCCCTGCACCGCTCTGTGTTCAGACTCCCCATGTGGCCAGTGAGGTACTGTTTGAGTGACAGTCAAGGACCCCCCTCTGATATCCTCCCAGGTGCCAACAACACTGGCTAGTCCTGGCCCCACCACAGGCCCAGCTGCAGAGAGAGGCCGAGAGCGCGGACCTCTGCTTGATTTATTCAGATCCACTTCTCAGAAGCGTGGAGGTCACCTGGGCTGTTGCAGGGATGCCCCCCGACTGAAACCCCATCCGCTGCCTGCTGTGGAGACGCGACAGTGGAACTCACCAGGCACCATCCCTGTCAGTGTCGGTGCTGAGTAGCTGCCCTGTCCAGCGGGGGGGACGTGCGGAGGGTACCCGGGGAGGGTCGTGCTTGCCAAGTCACGGCCTGAGGAATCAAAGCAACAAATCACAGGGTGAGCATCTCTGTAGCCAGCCACTCATGTCCACAGCTCCTGGGACACTTCTGCACATTTGTCACGTCTGGATGCTGAATGCCAATGTGCACCCCCCCCCCCAACTCCTCCCGTCACTCACACACACACACGTACACACATCTCCAGCCTCCCTGGCTACACCCGGCAAGAACTGAGGCAGGGTTCTTGCCTGTCCCCGGGGAACAGGGACCCCTTGCAGATGTAAGACAACACAGGTGCCAGCACACCCTGGCTCCAGCCAGCTCATTTTGCTCTCTACACCCCCAGCGTGCCTTGGGCTTGTCCACCTCCTCACTGTTGCTTCTGCTCTGCTCTCTGCACAAAGCCCCTTCCTCCAGCTGCACACAGCCTCACACCCCCTGCCTTCTAAGACCATCTGAAGTGCCTCCCTCCTCCTCTTCCTTGACATCCCCCACAGTGAGCAGGGGGCACACCCGCCTCAGACCCTACAGCTCCATTTCTAGCCTTGGACTGAATTCTTCCTCTTTGGCCTAAAGCTGTTCTTTCATTCAGTAAAGATGCAGGAAGCACCTCCTGGTACCAAATACTGTTCTGGGTGCTGGGACATGAAGGCTGAGGCCTTGCTTGCAAGAGGTAGACACTCCAACAGGTGAGTGCCAGCTCTTTGCAGGCTCCTATGTTTCTGACCACGAATCCAGAGTCTCCATGTATCTCAGCTGGGACACTGTCACCATTACTTATTGACTCCATCGTGCAGAAGGAAATTCAATCGCACAGTTTTTATGGGTGTTCATGTTGAGGTGGAGGCCAGGACCGCATAAGGGGGTGATGCCAAATCTGTCTTCTGAAAGATGGAGGGTATTATCCTGGTAGGAGCCTGCCTGGTACAGGTGTCCACATCCTACCTGGCTGCCTGAGATGAATAAGAGGGTCCTGAGAGGGGAAGAGACTTGCCCAAGGATACTCAGCTGATCTGAGACAAGGCTGGGACTGGAATCCAGCTCTCCTGCCTCCTAGGATTGAATTCTTCCTTCAAGAGGGGGCTGCTCTTTTGGTCATATCTGAACCCTGATGGTTTCTGCTGCTTTAAAACTTTGATCCCTAAAACAAAGGTTCAGAAAATCAGTGCCTCACTGAAGCACTGAACTCAAGAAGCCAGATATAAAAGCAATAAAATGAACTTAGGGAAGGGAGGAGGAAGGAATTGATAAAGAAAAAGCAGAAAATAATGAATTAACAAACAGAAAAGCAGACACAATAATAAATAGAACCAAGAATTGTTATTTGAAAAGACCGATAAAATAGACAAACCGAGGTCAAGAATTTTTTTTGTTCTTTTTATAATTTCTTTGAACCTGTGGCCTTGGTGTTATCCACACCACACTCTCCTGAGTGAGCCATGGGCCAGCCCCAAGATTTTTTTTAAAGGCACAAATATCAAGATAATGAATGAGGAGGAGATATAACCAGAGAAATGGAAGAGATGATAGAAAAACAATTTAAAAAATGCACTCCCCTCTAATACTAATAAATCTGGAAATCTCAACAAAAGGTAAAATTTTCAGGAAAACACGAATTAGCAAAATTAACTCAAGAAGATGTAGAAAATACCAACAGTCCAATAACCTTAGAAGAAATAGAAAAAAAAACGTTTTTCTAAAAAACAAGTGCCTTGTCCATTTAGCTACTTGGGCAAGTTTTTGTTGGTTTGTTTCTGTTTTTTTGGCAAATTCTTTTAAATCTTTAAGGGACTCATAGTTATGTTATTAAGCTATTCAGGACACATAAAACTAAGAAAATCTTCTCAATTCATTTCATCAAGTTAGCATATCCCAATATAAAAACTTAACAAAGACAGCATAAAAAATAAAAACTAAAGGCTAGTCTCACAATTTATTAATATAGATGCAAAAAGTTGTCTATGACACTGATTGAGCAATATTACAGAAAGAATAATATACCATGGCCAAAAAAAAGGTTAATTCCAGGTATGCAAGAATGGCTCAATATTAAAGTATTAGTCAGGGGATAATACCAATGTATCAAAGGAGGAAAACCATAAGATTTTATCAAAGATTTGGAAAAGGCATTGGTTAAAATTTGATATTAATTCCTTATGATACCTTTTAGTGAGTAAGAATTGAAGTATACTTCTTAGATCTTACACTGATCTTAAACCTAAAGTCAATATCATATTTAATTGGTGAAGTACTTGGAGAATTCCTATTAAAGTCAGGATCATATCAAGGAAACCTATTATCAATGATATCACTGACAATTATTTGGAAAATTTTAACCAGTACACTAAGAAAAGATAGAGACATAGGGGGATAAACATTGGGGGAGAAACACCAAAGTCCTCATTAGCTGGTTATGTCTTAGACCTGGAAAATCATAAGAAAATCAGCTCATCTACAAGAAGCAATGAAAAAGCTTGGTGAGACAGCCAGGTAATGGACGTCTACAGTCAATAGTTTTCTAGATTCAGCAGCTCCCTGCTGCCTGCTCAACTAAGTATGGATTTTTCAGTTTGGCATCCAAGGCCCTCCACAACCTGTGCCCTCACCTGCAACTTTGCCAGCTTCATCAGTCCTGCTCTATGTGCCATTCCCCAAACCTGCCCGCCCTTTCCCACTCCCATGACTTTCCTCGTGCTGTTCCCCTTTCAAATAGCCCTTCTACCATTCCTACCGATGAAACATTTCCTCCCATCTCTCAAGAGCCTGCTCCTCTGTGAAGCCTTTTCTCAGCCCTTCCAGTCTTTCTAGTATCTGCCTCTGCTGAAGGTCCCCCCGACCCCCGACCGCCCTGTCCCAGTGTGAAGGGGGCATCGTGTCAGGGGAATAGACAAGATAGAGGTGATGATATCAGTAATGAAAATATAGCTCTTGCTTTGTGACAGACTCTCTTACTCTTTTACATAAATTAACTCATTGTATTATCCTAACAACTCTATGAGGTTCAAACAGTGATCATGCCCACTTTATAAAAGAGAAAACTGAGGAATGTAGAGGTTAAGTAACTTGCCTATGGTCATACAGCTAGTAGAAAACGGAGCTGAGATTTGGCCCCAGGTGGCTGGATTCCAGCCTGAGCTTCTATTGATGGCGACAGCAGGGCAGGGTGGGGGGAGGGGGGGGGATTGGAGACAGCAAAGAAGGATGGCTGAGAACTAGGAGGATTAATTAATCTGGTTAGCAACTGGAGGGGGTGAGCAGATTAAAGCAGAAAAGAGAGCGAGAGTCAAAGATGGGCTGTCAGAAGCCAGAGCTCAGGGTGGGTGTCAATGCCCATTTGGGAAGAAACTAACCAACATTAGTCTGCCATGCTATAAGCTCCGCAGGGCAGGACTGCAGGGCACCTAGCACACAGCAAGCGCTCATAACGATCTGTAGGAGAGCAGGACAAGCCAGCCATCCAGAGCCCTCTCACTGATTCCAGTCCCAGTTTTGCTACTGAATGTCTGTAGAACTCTGGTCAAGTCACACCTCTCCTCTGCCGTCAGCCTCAGTCTTCCCCAACTTTAAAAAAGAGCTCTAAGCAAAATGATCTCCAAGAGCCCCTGAAGCTCACACTGGTCTGAGTATGCATATACATAAAGGATAGTTTAGCTGTGAGTGTATTTTTCTACCTTAAAGTTCAACTGTACCTGGAGCTCCAAAACCTCTCTAATCAATCCCGTAACGTGTGCTGCCACCCAAGGAGGGCTGATAGTACCCCTTGGGACATGGGCAGGCAGATCTCCAAGCTTACAGCCTCAGTGTGGTCTTGTGTCAGCTCCAGTCTTATGCAGGACTTGGCAAAATGCTGGGGCTCATTCCATCCCCAGTCCCTCCTCCCAGCCCACCAGAATGGCAGTGTGCATCATGAGGAGCTGACAAATGGCCACATATACTCCACAAATAACTCTGCCCCTGAGTTCCCCATTGCCAAGGGACTCCCTTGCATTGTCCACGGCTCCATTTTTATCCTCAAGTGTCCCTAGATCCAGAGGCTTCACCCTGTGGCCACATTTACTTTCAGTGGACTAGTCACAGAAGCAGAGGGCCTGAGTTATCACTTGTGGTGGGCAAGGACGGGCACACTGACAGCTTTCTGTGTCATCTCAACCTCCTGAACTGCTACTGTGTGCCAGGCATTGGGGTAGGCTGTTAATACACATTGTTCCATTTAATCTTCATACCTTACAAAATTCCCAATATAAATATTATGGGACAGTGAGGGGAAGTTGTAGGGAGATGACTACAGCTTAACACATGAAGGAAGGCAGCAGAGCCCAGTGATGAAGGTGCCAGTCTTCCCAGGCTCAAATCCTTGCTTTACCACTTACTAGCTCTATGACCTTGAGAAAGTTCCTTAATCATTCTGAGCCTCAGTTTCCTCATTTATAAAATGAGGATAATAATAGCCAACACTTATAGAGAGCAAACTGTGAACCAGGTACACACATCCTCATTCATTCCTCACTGTAACCCTATTAAAGAGTTACTATTAGCCCTGTTTTACTGAGCGGGAAACTGAGGCATGGAGAGTTTAAGTGACTTGCTCACAGTCACATAGCTAGTAAGTTAAAAAGTGAGGTTTCAAACCCAGTCAGTCTGGCTTGCAAATCTGCACTCTCCACGCCTCCTCTGGGCCCCCTCTGCAACCATAACGACGATGCCTCTTTTACATGGCTGTTGCAATGCGATGCATGTGAAACAAAGGCACAGGGAGCCGGATGGCATTACTGGCCCAAATCCTTGGCCCCACCCTCACCACCATTATCTTGAAAAAGAGTAATTTGACACCAAAAAGTAGAAAGGATAAGCTGTTTTTAAAACCAAACCAACTTAGTTTTATGAAAAACTGAAAGGAGTTTTTTTTCTGCAGTTCCTCCCACTGGAGCAGAGTGTGCTCTTCTGCCCCTTGAGGCTCAGCCGTGTGCCTTGCTTAGAGCAGACACTGGGTGGGCAGAAGCTGGAGGTATGCTTGTGCAGCTGCATGTGTGCCTTTGCACTTCTTGTGCTGCCATGAGAACATGCCCGGGTAAGCCTCTGGTCCAAGAAGTGGAGAGACACGTAGAGCAGAGACAGACCTAGCCTACACCAGGAGCCAAGCCCAGCTTGAAGCAGAAGCCCCAGCCCACCCCCAGACCCATGAGCAAGAATAAATGATCTCTGTTTTAAGCCCTGGGTTTCTGGGTGGTTTGCTAAGCAGCAGTGTTGTGACAATCACTGATCAACACAAGACTTAGTAAATGTTACCTGCTCTTGCTTTCATCGTTATTCTTTCTCTACTTAAGAACATGCTGCCTGGGCCCTTCTAAGGGCATCTATCCAAATCCAAGCAGAGGCTGGACTCCCTTTGTTGGGAAGCCCACCAAGGGAATCTAAGCTTCAAATTTGCTGTGATGGCATATAAAGACTCTCCAGGCACTGAGCTGAGAAACTGTGACCTTGGAGGGTATGGGCATTTTTATCTTCTTGGTTCCTTCTCTAACATGTCTCAGGCATGTCACCAGGGTTGTAGTGTTTAACAACCAGCCAACACAAGGCAGCTAAGGAGATGCTACTGATCCTTTTCAGCTTAGATTCAGGCTTCTGGACTGGGATGGGTAAAGCAAAATTGATGCTTCTGAACTCAATATGACATCAAAGCACATATTTATATCATTTTTTATCAAGGAAGAAATTATTTGTATTATTTGCAATGGCACTGAATGTTATCGGTGGCATATAATACATTTGCAAAAAATAAGCAAACTTAATCTGTGTTACTAACATAATTCCTATTATTAATGGCATGTAAGTACATCTTGTCCAACTCACGTATGGCCTTCTCTTTCCAGAGAGAACGATCGAGACTTGGCCTTGCTTACTATTAGCAAGGAGTCTATGCAGAAGGCAAGAGAAAGACCACTCCTCCAGAAGAGATATAATGGTTTAAAATAACTCACTCTTTTCAACCCTGAGAGGAATGGAAAGGATGAGGAAACTGAGGCAAAGAAATGAGTTTGTTTTTTTTTCTCCTTCAAGTTTTAGATGTGTAACACAGTTTATTTTATTTATTTATGTATTTTATCAGAATATAGTTGATTGTACATACCTGTGGGGTACAGCATTGAATATCAATACCTGTGTGTAATATGTTACATCCAAATCAGGATAATTAGTATATTCAACAACATACGATGTAATTGATTTTCATGGAAAAAAATGAGTTTCATCAGAAATGAGTTTTGACTGGCCTTTATCAGAAATGAGTTTTGACTGACCCAAGGTCACAGAGTAAGTGGTAGAATCGGAACTTCAACTCAGATCTCATGACTTCTAGTTAAATGCTATCCTTTCAGGATTACTCAAAATGCCCCCAGGTGTTAAAACACTCTACAAAGTCTTTGTAATTAAAAGTGTGATAGTAGTAATTGAATAGAAAACCAATGGAATAGAATAGAAAGTCTAGAAACACACCCAACTATATGTGAAAATCTAGCATATGATATAAGTAGAATCTCAAATCACTGGGGCAAATACGGACTTTTTATAAATGGTGTTAGGACAACTGGAGAACCATTTGAGAAATAAAAAATAAAAAATCAATTTTTCATACCAGCACTAGTCAATTTTTCATACCATGTACAAGAATAAACTTCAAGTGGATCTGAGAGATAAATGTAAAAATACAACTACGCACGTACTAGAAGAAAACATAGGCGAAATCCTCTGTAATCCAGGTATAGAGAAAGACTTTCTAACTATGGCTCAAAACCAGATGCACACGATACGTACAAGAATTAACTCAAAATGGATCAAAGACCTAAATGTAAGAGTTAAAACTATAAAACTCTTAGAAGAAAACGTAAGCATAAATCTTCATGACCTTGGATTAGGCAATGCTTTCTCAGATATGACACAACAAAAGAAAAAATAGATAGATTAGACTTTATCAAAATTAAAAACTTTTGTGCTTCAAAGGACACCATCAAGAAAGTAAAAATATAACCTACAGATAAGGACATGCAGGCTCCAAGTAGCTGACTTGCCCAAGGTCACACAGCTGATAATAATGATGACAGCTAACATTTGTGCAGCACTTATGATATGCCAGGCACTGTTCCAGCACTAGGCAGTGTTCCAAATACTGCTCACTGTTTGCAATATTAATATCATTTTATTGATGTTGATTCATTTATCCTCAAAAACTATATGAGGTAAACCCTATCACTATCCCCATTTTAAAATCTCGAAACTAAAACACAGAGAGATCAGGCACCTGCCCAAGTTCCCACAGTTACTAAGAAACGGAACCCCGTCCAGACCCACGCATCTGGCACCAGGTTCCTTCACATTCTCCCAACACTGGGCATTTGTCTTCCTTCTGCCTCTGGACTGGATGTCACCAGAGATCAAGAGCTGCTCTTGTCCCCCCTTCCCCCGCACTGGCCCAGCATACAGTAAGTGCTCAGAAAATGACTCCCAAGATGAAATGAATCAAATAACATTGGTTCTACTCATCTGAACTATGGTTCCCATCCCACCAACATCTCAGAAAGCCCTTCACGATGAACTCCACAAAACATCTGGCCTGATTTATCAGTTTTTGCTTAAATGCAACTTTTTCTTGTTCGTAAGCCCATTTCTAGGTAGGCTCTCTCTATGTACACTAACGGGGGGAATGTGAATCCAATTAACTTCAAATTTAGCTCATAATGAACTTATCTCATTTTGCTACCAGCTCGGTTCTCATCGTGTGGCAGTAATTAACCACTGGGGGTTGTCACTCCCAGACACATGACATGGAGATCCTCCTAGCTCCTCACTTCAAACCCTTGCAGAATTCATTACCCTGACAGTGTGAAAACCCTTCACTTTGAATACCACAGGGCACCAACCAAACTCCCCCTCCATCTACCTGACTGTGTGTGTGAGTGAGAGAAAGAAGAAAGCAAGCCATTAATTATTGTGAACAAGATGGAAAGTGGGGGCAGGATACTAGCGATGGCTCAATGGCCGAAGAGGGTCTGCCAGCCCCTGACTGCCTCCCCTGCTCAGAGGAGGAAGATCTCGGCACACAAGGCCCAAGCTATAGGGGAATATGGCAGAGTTGGTTGGGAAAGGCGAAGTCCTATGGCAGAGTTGGTTGGGAAAGGCGAAGTCCTTTCCATAGTAGCGATCGTATCCACTGGGGACTCTTAATGCCCAGGAAGCCTGCACACCCCAGGCTACTGGAACTTGCTGTGTGACCTTGGGTAAGTTCCACCTCCTCTCTGGGACTTGGTTTTCCCATCTGAACCCTCAAACAGTGAGAACAGACGGCCTCTGAGGGTTTTTTAAATATTCCAACATTCCCTAAGTCAGTGGCATCACTGCACCCCGTGCTGACAGAGAGGAAGGCTGGTGCTGGCCACTAGAGAGACACATACGGCAGTGCCTGCCTGCCTTGGCCTCGGCACTCCTGCCCACAGCATCGTGCTCCCTGGAGCCCCTGAATTAAACCCTAGTCTTGTTTTCATGTCTCCAGGAAAGGAAACTAAAAGTCAACCTGCAAATGGAATAAAATCTTCATTTCATAAATTGTTCATTTTATATTTGTACAAGAGTTATGTTTTTAACTTTCTTATAAGTATGCTTTTTACACCTGTTGTAGAAAAAAGTGAGCCATGCCTGAGTCAGTGACATGAACTGAAGCTTTTCGACAAACACCAAAGCAGATGACAATGAACAACTGCCACCGTAGGGGAGGGGGAGAGAAACAGCCAAACACCCAGGATTCGGGGAGGGGATTAATCCTGCCACACAAGCCTCGATGTCTGTGTGCAAGTACTGCGCGCACCACCGGCTCATTGGGAATGTGTGGCAGCTGAACGGGGGCTGCTCTGTAGTCTGCCTTTGTTCAGACCCGCACTCGTAGAGGGAGTGCTGACCTCAGGAGTTGCAGAGTGGGAATATTTCACTCAGAAGGGAAAGGCGCTCAGGGATGTAACAGCCCATCTCTCCCTGCTGACAATGGATGCGTTAATTGCAGATGAGCTGTATCCAGTTATTAAAGCAGATCTGGCAAGCTCCTAATGACAGGTTTATTAGACATTAGTTGAGGTGGTGCTATTTACTTAGAAATAATAACCCTAAATTTCTCTTCCCAAAATTACTTAATCCCTACTTTTAACTAATTCTGACTGGTCCCCTGTAATTGTCCTGGCTAGAGACCTGCTCTGGATTTGTAGAGCCAAAAAGGCAAATCTAAGAGCTCATTAATCAGGGTGCTATTTACTTTGCAACCATCCCCCGTCCCCATTCCCTCATTCAAGCTGGCCTTGTCAACTTCCTGGAGTCACTGGGAACTTTCAGACTCCAATACTGTTTCTTTTTCTTTTTTTTTTTTTTTAAAGATGACCAGTAAGGGGGTCTTAATCCTTGACTTGGTGGTGTCAGCACCACACTCTCCCAAGTGAGCGAACTGGCCATCCCTATATGGGATCCGAACCTGCGGTCTTGGTGTTATCAGCACCACACTCTCCCAAGTGAGCCACGGGCCGGCCCCAATACTGTGTCTCAATTTTGAGAGCATGTTTGAATTTCATCTGCCTGACATTTTAGAGCAGACACTGGGACTCAGTCAATATTTCCATGTACAGTTATGACACGATCTTCCTCGAACTAGCAACTGTTGATTCAATGTAATAAAATGACAAAGGCAGGGTTCTAATTAGTAAAGCTGCAAAGCAGCTCTATCATGCTGATGGCTCTGGGCCTCCCTGCCAGGACAGGCACTGCTAAAGGCACAGGAGGAAGGCATACAAGCAGGAGGACTTCCTGGGCAACCATGGGCTAGCTCATGTCTTCATTCATTCATTCACTCTTTCATGCATTATCTGACACTCACTAAGCTCTAAACACCATCCTGAGCGCTCCAGAAAACACAAAGATGATAATAATAGTAATAACAATAATAACCACAACAATAACAACTCTCATTTATGCAACTCTTAGCATGTGCCAAGCACTGTGCTAAGTGCTTTGTATGTATTATCTCATTTAAGTATCCCACCCACTCTGGAGATATAAATCTTTACTATCCCCAATTTGCAGATAAGGTACCCAGCTAGAAAGAGGTACAGCTGGATGCAAACTTAGGCTCTGACTTCAGAGCTTGTGTCTTTCCCCCCTGCACTATTCTGTTTCAATAGGCAAATCACAAAATACAAAACACAGCTCTCCTTGACCAGCAATTCTACTCCTAGGACTTTACTTATGGAAATACACAGAAAAGTACACCAAGAGTTACATTTAATGAGAAGAAAGGAAGAAAGCAATCCAAGTGTCTATCATAATGGCTGGGATAAATTATGATACTTCCATATGATGGAATATTATACAGTTTTGAAAAACAATGAAGTAGAATTGAATGTAGGAATCTGGAAAATATCTCCAAGGTACATTATTAACTGAATAAAGCAAAGTGCAAAAGAACACTGTGTACAGTATGATTCCGTTTGTGCTAGTAAAAATATTACTGAAAGAATATACAAGGCACTATTAACTTTGGGGAGAGGGACTGTGGATGGGAGGGCTGAGGTTGGGGGAAGGAGATTTATTTTTCATTTTATATTTTTCTAGTTTGAATATTTAACCACATGCATGTATTACTTCTTATTCAAAATTGACTTTTTAATTCAAAATTAACTTTTTCTTAAGAACCAGATAAAGTGTGCCCCAAGGGGCTCACTCACAGCCTAGAAAGGGAGATAATAATGAACCTAAGATGCATGAAGTGCAGGGCTCCTACCTGCCCCTTGCTCCCACCTTAGCAGCTCTCAGGCCAGAGCTGCCATCAGGCCAGAGCTGCCACAGCAAGAACTTCTTGCTTTCAAGGACAGCATCATGATGCCAGCAGCACCTTGGCCAAGTCACATACTTAAAGCTCATGGTCCCACCAGGCCTCTCCCAAGCCAGCATCCAACACTCAGTGGTGCCCCGCCTGGCCTGTCTGAAATTCTCCATCCAGCAATCTCAGCCCCTTGCGATCTGGCATGAGTAGCCAAAGGCAGGCACAAAGCCTGTCCCGCTAGTCCCTCTCGGCCCCAACTCTGGCAGGCCTAATCTTCATTTGCACACAGTTCCAACAAGCTCAGTGGCTTGGCTTCCCAGCCCCTAGTAGATTAAAAACAGCAAAATAAGAAGTGGGGAGAGACTTCTAGGGCTAGGCAAACTGACATTAGAAGTGACAGGTGACAGGTGAGCTGCAAGAACAGAGACAGGAAAACAATATATTCAAACAGAAGAAGTCCACACCCCAGCATTCTGGGGTTCTTGGAAGAGGGGCAGGTGCTTGCTTACAGGCCCCCAAGGTTTTGCTATTATATCAGGCAAGGTTCAGTAACAGTGATTCACAAAGATGAGCTTGGGTTCTTCCATCAGAGGAAGGTGACATTATATCACTCCAGCGTGATTATGTGCACCTCTTATCCAAGAAACTAATAGGACAAACCAGTGTTTGAGAAACCTATATAATCATAATGAGCAAGTAAAAAAAAAGCGTAATTGTCCACCTCTGTCCAGAATGGCTCCCTGGAGAGCCCTTGTACAGTGCATGGCAACAGAAAAGACCTCCAGGAAATTAGATTGCTGATCATGACCCACCATGTGCCCACACCTCGTTAGGGTATGTGCCATACCAAGCCATCTCAAGCTGGCTGCAGAACATCCAAGACATATCTTTGCCTCTGATATTTCAGAATCCTGGAGTCCCAGGGCTGGGCTGAAACTTGGAGGTCACCCAGTGTCCTCCTCTGCAGGGCTGACAATATTCCCATCACACATTTGCCCAACATTTCTTGCCAACTCCCAGTGACTGCTAATGCAGAACACACTTCCCAAATCTAATAACGGTTGGAAAAGTCTGCCTTCTGGAGAGATAGAGTCTACATAAAGCAGATGATTGCTACATGAAAAAGCAGCATGAATAAATGAGTACACAGAAAGCATAGAGTCCTCCTAAAGTGGCCTTCTAGATTTGAGGACATTAAACGTTTGTAATGCGAGCAATGTTGCATGGTAGTTAGAGACAAAGGCCAAAGGGCTGGTGGTCTCTGTTCAGATCCTGGCTCCACATTTGCTGGCTGTGTGATCTTCAGCAAGTTGCTTAGCTTCTCTGTCTCAGTTTTCACATTTATAAAATGGAGATAATCTCATCTGCCACATAGCGTTGTTGCATGGATTAAATTAACAAATGCATGTAAAGCCACTGGCACAGGGCCCAGCACAGAGTGAACACTCAGTAATGCCACTGTTGTTCACTGTGCTTTTCTAGCTCCACAGCCAATCACAGTCCACCTAAGAGCACAGCCAGATCAGTCTTTGAAAGTGCTGTCAGAAATCTTCAATGGCTCCCCACTGCTTACACAGCAAAGTCCACACTTAGCTAAGATAAGAGCATGGGCTCCAGAGCCAGCCTGCTGGGGCCAAAATCCCAGCTCTGCCACTTACCAGCTGTGTGACCCTGGGCAAGTGACTCAGCCTTCCTCTCCTCACCTGTCTAAGGAAGGAGGAAGGAGGCCCTGACAGTCCCTCTCCAATGGAGCGAGTGTGAGGACTGAAGGAGGTAACTCTGTGAACACCCTTAGACCAGTGCCCGGCCTGGAGGCTCCCTTACTGCCCACTAGCCATCCACGCCCACTGCGCGTCCCTACTGCATGCTGTGCTCCAAATGTTAGTGATGCCTGTCATTACCTGCAACGTACAGTGGAGGCAACTGAGGCTGCGCAAGGTTAAGTAACTTGCCCAAGGTTGCACAGGCAGAAAACAGACCAAGAAGGGGGGCAGTGGGAGCAGGATTAGAACCCCCAGCAGCCTGTGCTCTTAACCACTAAGTTCCACAGAACAAGGCCCTTCCAGAGGCTTGAATCTAGGATGGGTTTGAAATAAAGTCAAGCATGGTGGGAGGGACCTACTGGACCTTTCAAGCTTAGGCGTAAGGTCAGGGCTGGAGGAGTAAGTACAAAGCCCATTGAGGCACAACCAGCCCTGGACTGGGAGTCAGAAAACCCTCCACTTCCTTACTGTGCCTTCAGGCAGGTCCCCCACCTTCTCTAACGCCCTCACCTGTAAACCCAGAGCCCAGCCCCAGACCACCTACATGGGGGGAGATCAAGAAATGCTACAGAGACAGAGAGGTGAGAAATGCGTAGTATTCTCTGCCCTTCCTCCAGGGCTGACAGCCCATTCACTTTAAGAAAAAGTCAATAGTAAACATCTAAGCTTCTGATTGGCTTCTGATCTCTTGTAAAGGCAGTCACAAATCCTAAACCAGTGCCTCAGCCAGCCCACTTCCGGTCCAGAAGGCAACAGGACGGTAAATGTCACAGGGCCAGGCCTGGAATGGAGAAAGCCCAGCCAGACAACACTTATATTTTGCAACACCAGCTCCCACACCTCCACTTGTTTTCCCACATCAAGCCACGAGCCCAGTACTGGTAACCAGACACTGAGGAGGCCCGCATGAGAAAGGCAGCTGGGCAGGTGCGCTGCTCAACAGGAAAAACCAAGTCTGCCCCGCAGAGGCACCTCCCAGGGTGCGCGGCAAATTAATGTGCTGCAGAAAACACGCATTAAATCGCACTGCTGGGCTGGCACTGCTGGCTGCCAAAGCAGCAGCCCATCTTTCCCTAGCCCTCCCTTCCCAGAGAAGCACACATCAGGTGCCAGGTCTCAACTATCTCAAAGAATTACTGGCTGCTTCTGAGAGCCCCAGTGGAGGTTGGACGCTTGCTTGCAAGTCCTTGCCAGTTCTGGGTCTCAGATGCCCACTTGTAAAACCCAGATGACCACCCCTGACCTGCCTTCCTTGTGGGACATTGGGAGCCCCAAATAGGATCACAGAAGTGAAAGTGCTTCATGCAAGGCAGGGGTGGGGTACTACTGGACAGGGAGCATCATCATGTGGGGACAAGTGCATGAGTCAGTCAGGCCTGGATTCAATTTGCCAGTTATTACCACCTCAGCACCCAAAGATAGGGAAACTGAGGCTCAGAGAGGCAAAGGGTCCTGCCCAAGGTTTCAAAGGCAGCAAAGAGCAGAGCTGAGACTCAATTCCTGCAATGCCTGCAGACTTCCTGGAGGAGGCAGCACTGGAACTGGGCCTCAGTGGGTAGGGTTCTTTCAGGAGGATCTAGAAGTAGGGCCCTGGCTGAGTTCAGGCAGGGTGAACAGTGTGGGGGGGTGTCTGAACCTGCCCACTTCCCGTCACACAGTGGATGAGCCTGGAGGGGAGATGTGCTCAGAGCTGAGTCTGAGCTTCATCAGGCACAGAGGTTGTAGTGAGGTGGGGCAGCTGGGGTGTAAGGTGTGAGAGCTGGGGTCCCAGCGGTGGGAACTGAGAGCCAGGATGAGCAGAGGACACTCATAATCTGTGGGTGGCCTCTACACTGGCTCAAAAACCACTTTGGAATCAGGGAGCACTGGAGCCAAAAGGACGCTAAAGGTCAACCATCCAGGGAGTTCAATCTGTTCCTCTGAGCCTTCAGGGGACCTCTGGGGCCTCTGGGACTCCCATTCATCCCGTGAACCTCGCTTCTAATTAGTTTACGTAAAGCTTCCCAGGAAGGTTCTATCGAACAAAAGTTTTCTTGGCAACAAAAAGAAAAAACCTTAACAATTGTTGGAAAATCATTAATTGCCTATTCTGCAGGGAAGGGAAGAAGGCTCTGCAAAGCCAGGGCCTTGCCCAGAGAGCTGTGCACAGCCAGTCCTGTGTGCTGTAGCCACCATGCACCCCCAATCCAAACTTCCTTTGCCTTGTTTTCTCTATTCCTTTCCTACCTCTTCCATCTCTCTTTACAGAATGCCTGGCAAGCTCAAGAAATGAATTCTCAATTTTTTTCCTTCCAGTAGTCCAGGGTACCGATGTTCCTTATGAAGCGAACCAGAATGTTTGCTTTCATGAGCAGATCTAAGAATGCCAGCATCTTCCTGGGCTCTGTAGGTGTGGCCAAGGTCAGCAGTGTCTCTGCAGCCCCAGAGATGGAGCTGAGTCCTCCTTGAACCCACTGGTCAGGGCCAGGGAAAGGGAACACACATAGAAATCAAACCTCACAGAATCTGCCACAGACTGTCTCCCTCTGTGCTACCAGCAAATGACTGTACCTCACTAAGCCTCACTTTATAAATCTGCAAAATGGGAATAATACCTCTTGCTCTGCTTCCAGGTCTCCTGGGCTTCAGAAATGGAGGTAGGAGAGAAAGAGAGAAAGAGAATGAGAAGGAGGAAGAAGGCAGACCTTCTGGTGAAAAAATGGAAACATTCAAATGTGCAACCTGTGCTGATGTGGCACCAGCTTGAGTTTTAAAGTTCGACAGGCCAATGCTTGGCATCCTGGCCACCTGGGTACTATTTACATGGCCTTAAGGGGGTCACTTAATTTCCACCCCTCAGTTTCCTTGTCTACAAAATGGGGTTGATAACATCTTCTCAGGGTCTTTTGAGGTCTGAACCACAACACCCTGGAGCAGGAGCTGCATGGAGTATGAATTCACATGCATAAAAGACCTCTCTCCCCTCCAGCCTTGGGGCCCCAGGACCCCAGAAACCCCCTCCCATCACAAGCTCCTTCTGCTCCAGCCATCCCCACCAAAATGAACCTCACCAGGCAGGAGGACTTGGAGAATTAAAACATGCAATCAAACAGCTTCTTGACGGGAAATGCTCTGGAAATTTTCGGCTCCATTTACTTCTCAATCTAATTTTGTCCTCGGATGCACATTATGCGTGAGATGGGATCTCATGTGGTTTGCCGGGCGCTCCGCACACCAGCAGGAGGCACCCAGCAACTCAATAACTGCTTGCGTCTCTCCCTGCCACATGAGAAGCATAATGAGGGCACCCAGCAGCTTCCAGGGCACCCCTGGGCAAGAAGACCTCCTCGCCTGGATACTCTGGCACCCACCAGACCAGCCTCTCCCACCAACACCCCTGGGGCGGAGCTGGAGGGTGTCATCCACAGCCAACTCCAGCCACAGTGCAACTCCCATCATCACCCACCCCCAAATGTCCCCCTGACCACTCCAGCCTCCTCCAGTCGGACCCTGCCCTCCTCAGCTCCCCATCACCTCTGGATCAAATTCAAACCCCTCACTGCCCTCCTGTCCTGTATTTTTGCAACTATCCCACTGGAGTTGTGTAAGCTCCAGTCCCCACCCCCACCCTGGCCATGAATGGCTTGTTTTCTCCCAACTCACTAGTGTGCCTTAGTCAATGTTGCTGCTGTGCACTGGCAGGCACCCGGCAAACTCCACCAATGTCACTTCCTGTGGAAGATGCCCCCAGATGCCCCGGCCCTGCCCGCCCACAGTACCATGCTCCCTGCTTAGTGCTCTCAGAGCCCCTGAGCACAGCTCCACATCCAAGTACTTGTCAAACTGCTGGGACTGCTGTCCAGGGAAGACACTAGACTGAACCCTTCCAGTGAAGGGACCGTGTCCTATTCATCTCTGTTTCCCTGTGCTGCCCATCACAATGCTCAGTGCAGAGCTGAGGCCAAACAAATGCTTAGGTTCATTCATTTTTTCACTCAGAAAACACTTGCAAGCCACTCCTCTGGGGCCAGCCCTGTTATGTGCTGGGGATTTTGAGCCCATAAAGAAGGGAGAGGCTTTTTCTTTGAGCCCAACAGGTGTTACTTTCCATACTCCCCACTGGAGAAAAGCCACCAGCCAAAGCTCAGAAGCTACCCAAGTTCTCGCCAAAGGAAATGCCTCCCAGCCAGCCCCATAACCCCAAGTGTTGTGACAGGGCCACTGTGTCCTTGCTTCTTCCTCTCTTTCCCCCAGTCCAGGCATTCACTACAAGTCACTTAAAGCCAGAAAGACAGCCCCAATCCCACACGCTCCTGGGCCAGCTGCCTCTCCTCTCTAGGGCTTTTCTCAGGCTTCAACTGTCACACCCCCAGTCCAGAATACAGTGCAAACATTTCCCCCTTTCTCTGGGTGGTTTCTAGCCTATATGCAGATGCCCTTGGGTTTTAATTTAATGCTGCCTCAAGTCCTGAGGAAAGGGATGGACTATAGTTGATAGATGACTCAAAGAAGGCCCTGTTAACTGCTAAAGCCAATGGAGTCTTTCCAGCCCCTGCTGTCTGGGATCTCTTTGCTCTCTCTATAATTAGTCAAACATTTTTGGCCACCTGAAACCATTGAACACACTCCTTTATTTGGAGAATTTTCCACTTTGAAAGTTTAGACCTCTCAAGGCAGAAGTCAGAAATGTGATTTCCCAGCCTCCCTTGCAGCTAGGGCTCAGGCATATTTCTGGGTCCCCCAAGTAGACACACATGTGTGAGTCCTTAATTCAGAAAGCTAGTGACACAAAGAAGCAGGCATCACATGGAGTCCGTCTGCTGAAGCAGAGGTCCTAGTGGTGACAACCAGTGTCCAGCAATGGCAGTGTGAGCTGAAAGGTCTGTGTCCACAGGCCATGGTGTGACATCTCCATGAGAGCAGTCCTGCAGTATGGTTCAGGTGTTACTCCTGGCTGTGAAGCCTCCAAGCCTGGTCTGTGGCCCTCTTGGTGTCCTAATAGCCTTAGACAGTCCCTTTTCTGCTTCACCACCAGAGAGAATTTTGTTGTTTACAATGAAGACCTGTGACTGCTATAGCTTCCAAGATGGACAGCACTCATGGTCTGTGTAGTGGATTGAATTGTGTCCCCCCCAAACTCCCTGAAGCTTGAATTGTGTCCCCAAGTTTTATGTATTGGAAATTTAGCCTCCACTGTGACTGTTAAGAGGGTGGGAAATCCTATCATGGTAATTGTAAGGTGGAGCCTTGAAGAGGTGATTGGATTGTAGCACCGTGCCATAGTGAATGGACTGAAAATGGTGGTCAGGGATGTCGTTCTGAGGGCTTTAAAAGAAGAGGAGAGTCTGTCTTTCTCTCTCTGCTCTCTGCTTCCACCATCTTGCAATGTGAGACCCCTGGGTCACTGTCACCACCACCAGATGGACTTTGGACTTCCCAGCCTCAGAAACTGTGAGCAATAAATGTTTTTCTTTATAATTACCCAGTTCCATGTATTTTGTTAGAAACAACATAAAACGGACTAATACAGTCTGCTTTGTCCTTCACCAATCACCCCTTCCCAGACTTCTCCATGGCTTCCTCTTCCTCCAGCCAGTCCCTTCCCAGATCTCTGCTCCTGCCAACCTTCCTTGTCTATACATCTTCACCAAGTGGCCCATCTGCTCCCACCACCTCTGTGCCTATGACTTCCAAACCCATATCCCCACCCTCACTGCCCTCTGGATGTTTCCCCCCGGGTGTCCCTGGGGTACCACGAAGTCAAAGTATACAGACCAGCTCCTCTTGCTGGTGTCTTTGTCTCAGCCAGTGGCTCCATTGTGTACCCAGTCCCCAGACTCCAACCAAGGGAGCCATTCTTGACTTCTGCATCTCAGCTTGCCCCACACTTGAGTCTTGCCAATTCCACACCTCGAAATTTCTTCTCCCTCCTTATTTCCACAGCCTCACCCTCTTCCTTTTTCTCCTGGATTTTTACAACCCCCTTCAGTGGAAGAGGTCTTCTTGCTGACTCTCATCCTTGTTACATCTACCCTCTGTCAAGACCCCAGGACAATCTCTTTAAAGACGCCATTGCCTGCTTAAATGCTTAAAGCCCTTCGAGGCTCCCAGCCTCTGGAGGTTCTGGTCCCAGGTCCTGGTAGCCTCCCTGACCTGCCCCTCGCTCATGTCCAACACTCACCCTTCATCGTGCCATTCTCTCTTCCCGCCTCTCTCCACAGCCTGGCTAATTCCTACTCATTTCCATGTGCTCACATGTCACCTCCTGCAGGAAACCCTCCCCACACAACCTCGGGAAGGCGTAAGTGGCCCTCATCGTGCTCCTGTGACATGTGCCCCAGGCCTCTCTCACTGTATATACTTCCATCTTTTAAAAACTTTTACTGAGCACTTTTGATGGGCCAGGATCCTTGCTTAGAAACTTGCGTACATCATGTCATTTAATTCTCATAACAACCCCATGAAGAGAGTGTTATTCTCACTTCCAGGTAGGAAATTGAGGGTCAGAAAATTTCAGTGGCTTTCCCAGGGTCAGCCTCTAAACGGTTGGGGGATCTAAAATTGGAACCTAGGGCTATGTGACTCCACACCCCAAATTCCTAATGGTGATGCTCTGTTACTTCACCCCAGGGAGCTCCCTCTGATAAGCCTTGTGTGGCATAACCCTGGCCAAGCCATACCACCTTGCTGAGCCTCAGTTTCCTCTTCTGTAAAATATGGGTCAAGTCTCTCCCTGCTGCCCTCCCAAGGATGGAAGGAGAATCTGAAAAATAACAGGTGTTAAATCACTTGGTATACTATAAAGAGGGGTGCACATGTATTAGGCTACTTTTAGGATTTTGTCTCACCGAACAATTTCCTTGCTCACTTGAGAATCAAAGGTCTTTCATCTGCTCCTTCTTTTAAAGAGAGGGTAAGAGGAGGACTCCCATTTCCTCCCTAGACCAGGATGTCTCCGGGATTTTTAAAGTCACCATCTAGCTATTCCCATCCCCCCTCCCAAAACACAATCCTGACAGTCAAGCAAAGAAAGGCAAGAGGGAGAAAAATCCATAAAGGCTCGGCAAAGCGGTGGCTGGTAGAATTCTCCAGCTCCTGACCACCAGTTAGTGACGTCAGGATTTATAACTGTATTAAATGGTGTGACAGGCAGCCTTGATATATCAGTTCCCCCTTCTTCCCAAATCACAGACAATAAAAGCTTTGGCAGTGAAAGTCATTCATCATCATAAAGACCTGAGACATCCCAGTCATCAATTTCACTCACATCCTTAATACACTGGAGAGAGTGCAGGAGTTGAGCACCTCAAAAACGGGGGGAGGAAAAACCACGAAGGAAGATTGAACAGGAATAATTACAAAGGTCAAAGAAGGGATTCCTGCGGGAGGGTGTCATGGGCAGAGCCGCTCCCTGCTGCAGGTGTGCTCAGGCCACAGAGAAACTGGGCAGCTGATGGGCCCAGCCCTTGGATGGGCCCTGTGAGCCTGGGGTCAGAGCGAGTCCAGACAGGACGTTCTGGGGAGGAGGAGCCACACCTCATGCTCTGTGGCCTTTACTCCATCAGCCTCATTAGTACAAAAGAAATTTTAAAATAACAATTTAACCACAGGTATCTTTTCATAATCTACGCCCATACTGGCACAGATGGCTATTTGTCCCAGCTGTGGTCTTCTTCTGGGCAACACTTTTGAGCAACTATCCAGGGCTGATATCACTGGTTGTGAAAGATGCCGTAATACTGCCAGTCCTGCTGGTGAAGAGTCACTGCCCAGAGCCCTAAGTGCACCCTCTGTCCCCCACCTCCCCCAGATCCAGCGGCTTGACCATGTGTGAAAGACAGCGATCCAAGAGAGGAGAAGACAGCTCCATGGCTCCAGCTGGTTAGGTGAGTCCGCCCACCCCAGCCCACCCTCAGAGTGAGGACAAGAGCCCGAGTTCCCACCCCCCAGACCTCCCCATCCCCCCCATCATCCTCACCTGGGGTCCCCACTTGTCTGCCCGAGTCCCCAAGCCAAGGTTCCCCACCTCTCGCCACCTGGACTATTGCTCAGCATCGTTTTCCTCTCAGGTGGACAGGGCAGTAAAGGAGGAGAAAGTGGGAACCGCACTGGGTGTGGATGTGAAGAGAGGAGGGCTCCCATTTCCTTGCTCCTGAAGGAACCAGACAAGTGGCATGACCCCTCTCCCAAAGGCTTGGCCCTCCCTCTCCTGGACCAGGGAAGGAGGAAGGAAGTCTAGTTAAGAAAAGCAGCGACAACCACTTTTCTTTTGCTCTTTTTCCTGAAAACAAAGCAACAGAAGAAAGCTTTGGTCTAGGCTTGAAGTGCTTTAGTTGCTTGAAGTGCTGGGCTCCCCACACTGGACAGCCTGGGGGTTGTGGAGGCACTGCAGGGCTGAGAGCCCTAGGGTTGCTGGGGCATCTCCAGGAGGCCTGGCCCACGTAGGAGCATGCCAGAGTGTACACAGTATAGTTTTCCCAAGTAAGAAGGAACAATAACACCTGCTGCCGTCTGCCCATCCACTCAACCTGCACTGAGGGCCTACTATATGCCAAAGCCCGGCCAGGCTGCATGAGGTCTGCTTGAGCAGGAGGCTGACTAATGGGCTTTTGGAGGGTGAGTCAACTCAAAGCCCTGCAACCAGATGTCACCCAAGACTAAGACAAGGCTGGTCAGACCTGGCCCCCACATGAGGCCCTAGATCCACCCATGGCCTTGTTTGTGCTCTGCTCCCCAGGTCAGCCCTTGTCCTACTCAGAGCTGCTCAAGTCAGGCTTGCTGTCTGCCACTGACACGCCAGGCTTGGTGAGAGCTGTGTGGCTCTGTGGTCAAGCAGGTGGCCTCTAGAATCTGGCTGCCTGCATTTGAATCCTGGTCACTTACTGGTGACCTTGAGCAAGTTTCTACGCTCCTCTGTGCCTCGGTCACTACACCAGTAAAATGGGGATAATCAGATCAACCCCTCACAGGGTGCTGTGCAGGTTAGACAAGCTTTGTGAGTGAAGCGCTCAGAGCAGCACCTGGCGAGAGAGAACTGGCATGGGCGCTCCCTCTCTCTCCTGCTGGAGACTCTTGGCTTACTGGGTCCTAGCTTGGGCCTGCCTCTCTGGCTGTTCAGGATTGAGATCTGCTCTGCGAGGGAGCCCTTACCCTAGTTCCTAGCCTAGATACAAACCCCCCAAATAGGCTGCTTGGCCACCCTATCCCTGAGATTGGCATGGGACACCGTACCAGACCTGCGTTGACAGAGGTGTTCAAAAAGGATCAGTGGGTCTGGAAAGGCAAACGCTTCTCCGCACAGGCTTGTCCAGACAGGCGGCAGGTGCCCCTGAGGGTTCATGCCAAAAGCAGCCTTACCAAACATTTACAGACGATCTCAGGGCAGGAGTAGAAGTTCCACATCCTCTCACTTAACGAAAATAAAAGCTAGTAGAGATAAATTAGAGAGAGGTGTTTTCCTCGGCTACAAACATTGGTTTAAAGAAAAGGCAGCAGACCAGTAGCAGCTAATGCATTTGGGGAAAAATAATGATTATGATAATATCTTGAATTCAAACGTGACTTTATGCTTATCAAAAACATATAGGTGAGTGTATGAATTATGTTAATAATCTTGACAAGGACCTAGGAAGGTGAAGTACAAGCTGATTAGTAACAACCAATCACAGTAGACAGCTCACTCATCCGTTCGTCCATCCATGCAACAAACACTTCCTGAAGAGCTACTAGGCTGTGCTGGAGGAGATGGAGACAATCCAGAATCTCGAAGTCTAAGGGGAATGTTAGGCTGGACACAAAGAATCACAGCTCAGGGCTTGATGGACTAATAGGCTTAATGGTGGGCTGATTCAGGGCCCAGATGAGGGGGATATCACTTCTAACCCAGGCAGCTGGGGAGCACTTCCTGAAGAAGGCAGCACCTGGGGACTCCCAGCAGACATGGACTGAAGGCACATGAGCAGAGACTGGCAAGCCTGCTGGTTCCTAAGTCCTCAGCAGGTGTTGTGAGAGCCTTTTACAGGCAAAGCCCTGGATCAGCTCACATTCACCATCCTACTGGGGAGGCAGGACCTGAGCACCTAGATAGTCGAGGTGCACTCTCTCCATGAGCTCCCAAGAAAGGACACAGCTGCTTACAGTTTATGAGACATTTTCACACACTTCCTCTCATGTGCGCTCTACCATAGTTCTGCAAAGACAGGATGAGCCAGGATTATAATTCCTACTGGGGAGATGGGAAAATCTAGGCTCAGAGAAGGGAAAGGTGTTCTCAACATGGCCAGGAGTACAGCAGAGCTGGGATGAAGATCTGTGATCTTGACTCCAAGTCAGCCCAATGCTCTTCTTCACAGCAGACTGCCACTACCTCTGGGCAAGCGACAGAAGCAGCTTAAGAAGAGGAACCAGCAGAAGCAGAGGTTTGGAGTCAGGACCAGGCATGAGTGAGTTGGGAGATGGTGGAAGGACAGGCCTGGACACAGGGTTCCATTGGGCAGCTTCACAGATGAGGTAGACAGAGGGGAGTAGATCAAGCAAGCTGAGAAATGAGGACAGGAGAGAAGAAAGGTCCCATTCTAGAAGGACAGAGGCTGAGTCTGGCATGGAGGACAGAGCACTAGAATAGGAGTCAAGGGATGTGGATTCCAGAGCTGCCTCAATTTGGGAGAACTTGAGATCTCAGTCCTCGGCGTCCCCATCTGTTCATTGATGGAGTTGTACTGGATGATCTCTTAGGGCCCATCCAACACCAATATTCCAGTCTCTCAACCCTGGGTACCTGGCAGAGGGCACAACTTGTCACAACATTGGGGCAGGTGAAAGAGACAGGGTGAGGACAAGCCAGTGCTCACAGAGATAGTGGGGAAAGCACAGGCAGAAACAGAGCAAAAGGGGTACCCAATCCCCAGACAGGTGATGGGTCACCCCAGGGTTCTAGGGGACACAGAGCGCTCATGGAGACTTTTGCATTGGGACCCTGGGCGTGTGGTAGACAGAATAATACCCAATCCCCAAAGATGTCTACTTCTTAATCCCCAGAACCTGGGAATGTTACCCCACATGGCAAAAAGGACTTTGCAGATGTGATTAAATTAAGGCTTTTGAGATGTGGGGATCATCTTGGATGATCCAGGTGAGCCCAATGGAACCACAAAGGTCCTTATAAGAGTGAGGCAGGACAGTGAGAGTCACAGAGAGAAGATGTGACAACAGAAGCAGAGGTTAAAGAGGAAAGAAGATGCTACTCTGTGGGCTTTGGAGAGGGAGAAAGGCCTCGAGCCAAGGAATGTGGGCAGCCTGTAGAAGCTGGAAAGGGCAAGGGAAAGGATCCCCCTTGAGAGCCTCCAGAAAGAACCTCCCTGGAAACATTTTGATCTTAGGACTTCTGACTTCCAGAACTGTTAAGATAATAAATTTATGCTGTCTTAGCCACTGAGATTGTGGTAATTTGTTATAGCAGCAACTGGAGACTACAACCGGAGACCAGTGGAGGATCAAGAACAGGAAGCCCTCAGGCCTGCTCCATGCCGGACAGACCCCACCCCTGCAGGCTATCCCCTCATCCCCTCTCTGTGGTGGACCACTAAGTCTGACTCTGACTCAGGCTGTTTTCCTGAGCTCCAGATTTTTGAAACAACACTTACATAGCCCAGGCAGAGAATTTAGTGCTTTTCAAATTTCAGCTCATTTAATCCACATAACAAGGTTCTATCCCTGTTGTACAGATGAGGAAACTGAGGCATACACACATTCTCTCTCTCTCTCTCTCTCACATACACACACACACACACATACACACACACACAGAGTTGAGAAACTGAGTTCATTGATTCATGAAGTGGCACAGCTGGAGTTTGAAGTCAGGTAGTCTGGCCCAGAGTCACTACAAGAGACTGCACAGTTCAATCAGGGTCCACAGACCCCAGTGGACACTGCTAGCTGTGCTGCAGGCAAATGTGAGAGAGCTCTGCTTAGATACCTGTGATGATGCAGCGCTTAGTACCAATAGAAGCAGGTCAGGATAGGGGTGAGGAGAAACCGGCTCTGCTATTTAGCAGCTGTGTGAATTCAGGCGGTTTCTTTAACTGTTAGTTGGGACAAAAATATTACCTATGTTTCAAAGAGTAAAGGATTAAATGAACCGAAACACATAACAAATGCTCAATAAACATTAGCTATCATTGTTATTACCTCCTGAGGCAGCCTATTCGGCTTTCTGAGAGCTCAAACGGTTCAGAAGTTCTTTGCGCTAAACTAAAGCTTGCCTCCCTGTGGCTTCCCTGATGCACTCCTGGCAGCCCCACCTCCTCCTCCCGCAGCCCTGAGCACACAGGAGGCAGCAGCCAGGCCCCAAGCTGGCTGTCTCTAAGCCAGCAGCCCTGGGAGCCCTCTCCCCTTCCCGGGCCTGTCCACCTCTGTCTGCAGCCTCATGCACCGTATGAGCCTATCTGTAGGACACAAACAGTATGTGTATAACCCTATATATGTTTTTTATGCATAGAAAAGGTTCTGGAAGGACATGTTCCAAATCAACTCTCACATCTGCAGAATGGGTTAGGAATGGAGTGAAGGGATATGGTCACAGGTCACTATACATACTTCTGTACCATTTGAATTTATTTTACAAAAAGCATGTATTAGTCTGTGGTTAGAAAGAAATGATTTTTAAAAGGAGGGGAGTGGTGAGAGACGAAACCAAACTTCAGAGCAGAGAAGCCTAGAGCAGCTCGGATAGCGCCTCATCCACAAAGCCTTCCCCAAGCCCCACGGTCAAAGAGAAGCAATCATTCACTCCTCCATGCCCTCAGAGGCACTTGGCTTCTCCTGTGGTATTTATCTTTATTTTTTTGTTGTTTTGTTTTGCCTGGCATGTGTATCTATGTTTGCTTCCCCCATCAGACTATGAGTTTGTTGAGGGCAGGTACTTTACAACCCTCAAGACCTACCCTAGGCTAAGGTCTGACATGAAGAGGGAGGGCACTCCTGATGGGGAGATGAGTGAATGAATGAATGAGTCAATGAACAGCAGCAGCTCCGCAAATTGCCAGGAGCCTTTTCTCCTTCAGACAATGACAAGGCAGTGGAGATCTCCGACCAGAACAAGCTAATGAGATCGCTGTTTTAGGAAGATGGATCACAGCAGGGTGGGCTGGGAAGCTGGAGGCCCAGAGACCTGCTCGAAGGCTATTTGGAAAGGTCGGCTTCCAAGCTGCCCGCAAGTGTAAAAATCTATGAGTGCATTACCAGGAGGGCCATCCAGCTTTGTTTATTTTTATCCTACAGAATACAAGGTCAGAAACAACTAGAGTACTTTCTGCTGAAATTATTTTTTTTAATTGACACTGCACTTTACACAAATATTAATTCATTTATTCAACAAATAGTTCTTGGGAACACTGTGCTAACCTGAAAGCAAATTATATTTTTCTTCGGTGTGCATTTTAATTATGGAGATGCTTGAATTTGACTCTGGCTTTAAAATGATCAGACCTCTAGCATCTTTGAATCTCTGAGTATCCTTCCAAACACTAAGATTCCAAAATTCTAGGTTTCTAGGAATCTATAATTGTGAGTCTATTTAACAATCTAAAAACACATACTTTAAACCTCAGTAGGATTCACCCTGTATCATTCTTGAATGCAAATAGCCCTGTATCTCTAGGGAGCGTTCCAATCTTGCATTTTGAGGTTATGCTGCACTCCAGTAGTGGCTCTGTCTGAGCTGTGGTGCCCTGAGCAGGCCACTACTGTTGCAAAGGGCACACAGCATTTAGTTGGAGAGAGTGTGATGTCACTGCACCGGGATAAAATGCTGCATTGTTGTACATCCTCAAGAACTCTGCACTCCGTGCTCCAGGCCCTCTCCACTGAATGTTTACACACCAAGCTGATATTGGAGAAAGCCATTCCAGGCAGGCAGAACAGCCTGAGCAAGGGCCTGGAGTCAGACAGGCAAGGCCAGCTGGAGAGCCTGTGGGCAGGCCTTCCTGACCTGACAGAGGGGTTTTCTGTTGGGCAGGAGTGAGATTAAGGAGACAGGAAGGATGGGGTGATGGTTAGAGCAATGTCGAAAACCCAGATGCCCACAGGTGCCAGCAGGCAAGGGAAGTCAGTGAAGCTGGCCAAGTGGAGTCTAGGGCAAGCAGGAGACTGCTGGTTCATCCAACCTCTTCTCAGCTATCTGCAGGTGTGGCCACAAGGGAATGTAGACCCAAGGTGAACAAGTCTTCCAGTTTTTTGAAGCCAGACATTTTAATCTTTATGTTAAATTTCCTGATTTTAAAGCACTTTTAAATTTAACTTTTTGATAGTTGATATATTAACAAGGTTCAAAAACTTAAAAATGTAAATGGTATTCAGTAAAAAGTGCTCTTCCCACACACCTGCCTCAACACAGTGTTATGTTCCTGAGCATCCTTCCAGAGTCTCCTCAACTTGCACATGTACAAATATGCCTTTGCATTGTCCCTCCCTTTTTCACACAGTGCACACTATGCTTTACCTGGATTTCTTCATGAATAATGTATCTTAAATCCTTCCCCATCAGGACAAAGAGAGCTTCCTTGTTCTCTTCTGCAGCTGCACAGTACTACAATGCGTGGATGAGCTGTTCTTTAACGAGTCCCCTACTGATGGACATTTGGGTTGTTCCCCTCTAATCTTTAAAATGTTAGGTCTAATTTTTTTAAGTTTAAAAATCACTGTGCAGACCAAACAACCTTTGGGCTGGACCATGGGGGCACGTTCCAGGCTGAAGAATGGGCTGGGCAGGGCCTGGTCTACGAGTTCACAGCATATGTGCTGGCCTGGACTTGGCAGACACTTCAGCTTCTGGCCTGACAGTGGGAAAGGAAATCACTTCAACTGAGAACAGCTTCAAGTAAGTACTGTTTGAAGAATCTTTGCCATTGAGGTAGTGACATCCCGAACACCGGAGGTCAACAAGCCCTGACATGGAACTGATGGCTGGGGTGGGTGAAGAGTCAGGTCACCGAACCTCTATGGTTTCCATTAACTCCGAGAGTCCCTGTGGCCTGGCTTATCGGTTGAGCCCAAGTGGTAGCAGAGAGAGAATCGAGATATGGCCACATCTTTTAGGCATCTCATTCGTTCATTCATACATTCATTTATACATTTAAAAGGCAGTTCTGAAGGCTGTATCTTCTGCCAGGAATGCCTTCCCTCCAGATCTTCCTAAAGCATCTCACCATCAGATCTCAGATCAAACACCACTTCCTAAACACTCAGCTTCATCCTCCATCCCACCCTCCTCGCCACCACACCTAACCCCAGTCTCTCTGTATTCTCTCCCCACTTTATTTTCCTTAGAGCACAGGCCATTATGAAGCTACATTGCACATTTATCCTGTGTTTACTGTAAACTGTCTGACTCTCCAACAGGTCAACCCAGCGAGGGCAGAGACTGTCCACCAGGGTCACCATCATACTCCCAGCCTGGCATGCAGTGACTACAGATATTATCCTCCTCTTCCAGTGCACAAAACCACTTGGATACCCCAGCATCGTCCACGGATTCCTCGGAAAGCTGCACGGCTGAGCACTTGGTTACAGGTACCGCACTGTGATGAAGCTCTTACTGTAATTTTTCCCAGCACCTTTTGGCAGCCTGGATACGTAAAGCATTTCTCATATTTTTGCTTTCATTATTCATTATGATTTCACTCTGAGGGAAGAGGTATTTAGTTGCATCTGATGAGCCTAAAAAAGGCTCATAAAAAATGGGTCAAAGGAGGTGCTCCCCACAGAAAGGTGAACAAACAGCCCTTCAGCACTGCCTGGTGGCACCCAGCCAGCGGGGAGTGTGCTGCAGAGCAGGCCCAACTCCTCTGAGTCAGAAGCCTCCTCAGCAAAGCCCCAAAGTCGCTCAGCTCGCGGTGGGTCTCCCACCATGCAGCCGAAGCTGCCCCAGCCTCCTCGACCTTCGCAACTACTCCAAGGTCTGGGGTCCATGGGTTCACGGGCTGAATGGAACATGATGCACAGGTCTTGAGTGCTTCCCCCAAATCCCCAAACACACAGCAGATGTCACTCTCCTGGTGATGGACACTGGGACTCCAGACATGTGGGAAAGAGACCCTCAACCATACCTAGACCTCCACTCTGCCTGCCCCTCAGATTTCTGCAGGGTCAGGGCCCTTCTGAGAAGGTCTTGAGAGATAGCATCCCCACACAGAGTTGTTGCTGTTGTCTTATGCCCCCAGGGCAGAGGTAAAGGAATCTTTGGTAGATGAGCCCAGAAACATAGTAATAACTACCATTTATTGAGTGTTTACCATGTGCTAAGCACTCTGCACGGCCCACTCATATAATCCTCACAAGAAGCCTATGAGAGAGTTTTAGTGCTGTCCGCATTTTACAGATGGGAAACTTGGGCCTGGAGGTTAGTAACTTGCCCAAGGTCACTCAGCTAGAGCATGGTGAAGCGGGGCTCCAAGCTTGGGCAGTCTGGCTGTCCTGCTGACATTCTCAATTACATGCTAAAAGGCACTGTGTGAGCCCCAGTTCCAGCTCTAACTCACTGGCTGTGGCCTTGAGCCAGTCACCTCCCCTTTCTGGGCCTCGGTCTCCCCAGCTGAGAAGTGACAAGTTGGACCACACAGTTCTCCCACCTGCCCATGTATGGTCAGGATGTGCGCTCTGAGGAAAGCTGCAAAGTGCCAACACTGGATCCCAAACCTCTCCAGATTTCCTTCTCCCATAACTGCCCTCATACTCTCAGATGCCCCCTTGGTGGCTCTCAAACCCTACCCTCCCACTGTCTCATGTTATCCTCAAAACAACCAAGGGAGGCAGGTGGGGCATCCCCATTTCATAGATAGGAAAACCGAGGCTCAGAGAGGATAATCAATTTTCCCAAAGACAGCACCAGTTAGGTGGCAAAGTCCACACTTACACCTGCCCCTCTGACTCCAGTTCTAGGGCTCTTTCCTCCAGCCCTCAGCTGTCACAAAGATTAAAAAGGCAGAAGAGGGTAGACTTTCTCGGGCTGCCTAGTTTTGGGTACTGAGGCTCCAAACATTGAACCTGAGAGATGCAGCTAATCAGAGATGGTGGGCTTGGGAACTGGGCAGCCATTCTGTCTGTCTTTGTGGGTGTCTGTTGTTAAAGGTGGGCAGTGCCCAGGAGAGCCTCAGACCTCAGGACCTGGGTCACCTATTAAGCCAGTGCTTCCCAAACCTTTTTAGCCAGAGGAGGCCTCTCCCAATCTCCTTCTGACATGCTGACCTGCTGATGCAAAGAGATAGTCCTCAGGGAAGGGGCCAGCAAGGGTATGGGCTGGCCCATTTCTTTGTTCTCCCAGGCAAAAGGTCAGGGGGGCCCAGCTGGGGGCAAGAATGATATGTCCTTCACCAATAGGGAGGTGAGCAGAAGCTAGGAGCCTGGTGCCCCACCTGCTGTCCTCTCTGGCAGGTGGGCACAGTGGCTGACCCATCAGATAATTAGTCCCAATCAGGACGAGTCCAGACTGCTGATAGTGCAATAACAGGCTGGCCATGTCACCAGTTTGCAAATGGTGAGCAGTTTCTGAACTGTGGCCCTGGCTGGTAGAACAGGGGTTTACCTTAATATTTAATGTGGCATATACACGATGGAGAGAAAGGGACTCACTCTCTAATGAGATCTTCCCTGGGCAGAGTGGAGTGTGCAGGATGGGATGGAGCAGCACAGGGGCCACCTGCCCCCCAGACCACAGGCTGGCACAGCCTCCCAGACCCCGGTAGAGCCCTGAGGTAGGCTCACAGTCCAACTGAGCACTTACTATGCTCTGGGCTTTGTGTAGAGGGGAGAAGGGAGCAGGGCTAGAAGACTCCAACTCTCCCCTGAAGACTTCAGAGCTGCTTCGGCACATCCATTAACACAGACAGAGGTAAATAAATGCCACATGGAGACACAGAGACCTACCTAATAGCCCCCGGGGGGCATTCCTTCAAGATGTGCTACAGTTCTCAGTGGTGTTGGTAACTGCCCCCTAGAGGGTGTTCTGAACATTTGTGGAAGATTTTATATGACTGAGAGGCATTATTGGCTTGCAGGGGAACGGCCCTATACAACAAAGAATTTTTCTGCATCCCTCACTATTCTCATGTTCTGCCAAACATTCAGGTAGGTGAGAAATCTGTTTGTAATTATTTGAATCTAGAACTGAACTTCATTTACATATAAATGTGAACTAGCAATTTCCATGGTCTTAATACACACTGAATTTTCTAGGAATGCAACTACCGTGTCAATTGAGCAAAGCTTGTACAGTACTTTGTTTTACTTGGAACATTGCCAAGAGTTCCTCACCTATTTGTAGAATCACACTCACAGTGTCAGTATGAGTCCCCAGTCCGCACCCCTGCACAGCTCTGTGTTCAGTGCTGTTGCATTCATGGTGATTGTGTGCGTGAAGAATGCCCTGGACTACTTCACTACGTCTTGCAGTTTAGATACAAAGAGTATTTACATATCAAAGCACATAGTATTTAATTACAAATAATTTTGCTTTCACTTCTTTTACCTTTTAGTTGGGGCATTATTTTGATTTTATTTGCAATTAGATGTGAAGATAGGCTACATCCTTTATGAACTTAATTTCAGGAGAGTAAAGGGACATTTAAATATTTGGTATCCCAAGGGGACACCGCATGGGACTGGGTGGAGGACCCCACAGTGATGAATCCTTACCACAGCACTGCAAAGGCCCATAACGCAGAGAAAGGGGAGCAGAGATCTTCTACTGAATCTTCGTACATGAGCATCTGATAACACGTGTGTGTCTGTGCATCTGTGTGTCTGTCCTTTGTATTTTTTCATACAAATGGAATCATACTTATTATTCTACGACTTTTTTTATTTAAAAGTATATCTTATTCATTCATGTCAGTACAGACAGTTCCACTTAATTCTATTTAATGGTTGCATAATATTTTACTGTGTGAAAGAGACATAATTTATTTAACCAGCTCCTATTGATAGACATTGCATTGTTTCTATTTGTTGGCCATTATAAATAATTTTTTAATTATTATATAGATATCATTTGCATCTGTATGAACATATCGGTGAGAAAAATTCCTAAAAGTGTATTTAAAAGTTCTGAGTCAAGAGGATAGGTATGTGCATTTAAAATCTTGAGAGATACAGAAAGAGATTGCACCAATTTATACTCCTATAACAGTATATGAAAAGATCTGTTTCTCATACCCTCTCGAACACTGAACCTTAATCTTTGATAAGATAACATTATTTTTTAAGGGTCTCATAACTGTTTTAATTTGTAGTTTTAATATATGAGTCAGGTGCACATATTTTTATACACTGTGGGACATCTGCATTTTTTCCAATGAACTACCTATTCATATCCTTTGCCTGTTTTTTCTACTAATTTTTTTCTTATTCATTTTTAAAAGCTCTTTATGTATTAAAGAAATAAGCTTTTCGTTATCTGTGTTCCACTTTTTTTTTCAATTTTGTCCTTTGTCTTTTGGATTTTTTTGCATACATGAAAAAGATTTACATTTTTAACAGTTTTGTTTTTGTTTTTGTTTGTCTTTTGTATCTGGAACATATTTTATAAGGCCTTCCCCACTTTAAGATTATAAAATTTTTCTCTTGCATTTTTTTCCTAGTTTTATTATGGTTTTCATTTTTTAAAGTTTTGATCAGCCTGAAATTTATTTTGATATAAAGAGTGAGGTAGGGATCCAGCAGGCTCAACTGTACCAGCACTATTAACTGAATGACTTATCTTTTCTCCACTGATTGAAATGCTGCATTTATGAATGCCCACATATATCTGAACCTGTTTCTGGACTCTCTGTGCTGTTCCATTTGTCTGTTTACTTCAGTTTCAGTAACACAGTTCTACTTATTGTAGCTTTACCATGTGTTTTAAATATTAGGGCTGTTAGTCAAATTTTAGAATTTTTCTAGCTATCATTGAGTGTTTATTCAGTATTTAGCATCATTTTGACAAATTCCAAAAAACTTTCTGTTGATACATTGATTGGGATCATTTTGAATTAATAGATGACTTAGGGGGAATTGACATCTTTATGATATTCCAGTTTTTCCTATCCAAGAACACACTACATCCATTTATTCTTTTATGTCCCTTAATGGAGTTATAAAGTCGTTTATTCCTAGGCATTCTATATATATATATGAGGGTACTTCAAAAAGTTAATGGAAATATTTGTATTATCTTTTAATTCTATTTTTCCATGAGCTTTTGAAGTACTTTCAGGTATATATACATATACATATACATGCACATATACATACACATACACACATATATACACATACATATATATATATATACATATATATACAGTTAATGGGCTGTTTTATTCTATTATGTTATTATTCTATTATGTTTTCTAGCTAATTATTGTTTACTTGCAAGAAAACTATTGATTGTATTGATATTAGAATACTTCTAATATTTCAAAGTTAAGCATAATTCTAGCTTAACCTGGGTTATTTGCATTCTTTTTCTACTCTATAATGTGACTTCAAAATGGATAATTCAATACACAAACAGGTCTTTGGTCAAAGGTTTGCCTGAAAAACCAGTCCATGCCCAGACTTGCTGCCTGGGCCTACTGAAGCCTTCTCTTGCAGACCCTGGGACAGCTAAACCATGCAGCGGTTCTTAGCACCAACCTTCTAGAACAAGGGTGTTCAACTCAAACCCTTTCCAGGTTAGGCTGGTGAGATAAATGAGGGAGCTTCTGGGTGGGGACCAAGAGGTCCTGTCTTGAGGGCTACTGCTACTGAGCACCAACCTACCATGACCATGTATAAATACGGCCCAGTGTGGCCAGATTTTCTGACTTTCCAAGGGAAGCCAGAAACCCAGATTTTCATTTTTTAAATGTTGGCTCAGATTTTTTAGAAGCCCTATGTGAGCCCAGCTAGAGTAGCCCTTTGCCCAGACAGCCACCAGTTTACCACTTCTGTAGATAGAGTCTCAGAAGGGTGACAATGGCCTCCACGTTTGCTGGATGATTTTTTACCTACATAGCTGTGTGCACAAGTGATAGAATGTAGTATCCTCTTGTGATCTGCCTAAATCCAAGCCTCCCTTGAGCCCTACTTCCAATAACAAGCAAAGCAGTCTCCTCCAGGATCTCATGTGATCCTCACAAGAACCCTGAGAGACCAGGACCATTTTACAGATGGAAAAACTGAGGCTCAGAGACATGTCCAGAGTCAGACAGCAAGGAAGTGACAGGGCTGAATCCATCCCCTGATGATCTGTGTGTCAGAGTGGCCTGTAGTACACGCCCTGGTGCTCAGTCACAGCCCCACTGCTCACGAGCTGTGATCTCAGGTGAGCTACTTAATTTCCCAAGCCTTAATTCTTTATTCATGAAGTAGGCATGATAATAACAGCTCCACCTCCCAGGGTTCCTCTGAGGATAAAACAAGTCCACTGAGCATAGTGCCTGGTACTCAGTAAGTACTCAATAAAGTGCCAGTTGCCACCTGCATGTCTAGAACCCCAGTCTCTGTCATCACTTACGATGTCCTGCCTACCAGCCAACAGGGACATCCTGCTACCTCTGGCTGGAACTCAAGGCTCAGGCTCAAGTGTGGCCCAGAGCCCCCACTATCTATTTGTATAGTATCTGAGAGTGCCTCCTGCCTGTCAGGTTGGACGACCTCCCAGAGCTGGTGGCTGAGGCTGTCCCAGTGCTCCTCTTATCCCAGTGCTGCGAGAGCCAGCGGGTATCTGCCTGGCCTGACCCTCACATCCAGCCCTTCTGCAGCAGCGAGCCCATGACCAGCAGCCACCATGAGAGTGCTCTGGGAGGAATAATAAGAGCTATACTTACTGGGTGCATGCTGTGTGCTGGACAGGAGTCTAAGCACCTTACATAAGGGTACTTCAAAAGTTCATGGAAAGATTCATATTATCTTTCAATTCTATTTTTCCACAAACTTTTCAAAGTGCGCTCGTATGTGTGAGCCTATTCATCCTCACAAAAGCCCTGGTATCACTATTCCCATTTTACAGATTAAAAACCACAGCCCAGAATTCGTAGATCACGTATCCAAGATTGCACAGCTAGTAAAAGGCGGGTTGGCACCCAGCAGGGTGCCTCCAGGGCCCACACTCTCCTCTTTACACCGGCCGCTAAAGAGGCTGCCCTGGGCTTTCCAGAAAGGCAGCTGCTTTGCGCACCCTGAGCACCTTCCAGGCTGAGCCTCCTGCCATTCTTGACTGAGCCTAGAAACCTGAAATGCCTATGACAAACTGTGCGGAGTCCTGTTCCTCCCAGAAGCTGGAGCCACCCAGGGCTGCCTTTCTCATGAAAGGGATAAATCCCAGGCTTCTGAGCACTCAGCTCCACCCATGGGGATCCCTCTGACAGGAGGCTTCCCTGCCCCCTCCCAGCCTACAGTGAATGTGGCATTTGTTCTCTGGCTTTATAGGAACAATATATGGCTATGTCTCAACATGGCCACAACCCCGGGCCCCACAGTTTCCCACCTGACCTGCTCCAGGCCGTCATAACCTCATGAGACAAAATGGCCAGTCATGTCCAAAAGCACCAAGAAGCCATTCTTCCCACCACACATGCATTCTCCCTCTCTCTCTCTCTCTCTCCCTCCCCCACTCACTCCTCACATCCTCACACCCCAGGGGCCCTCACCTGTCACGATAGGGTAGGACTGTGGGCCAGGCACGCTGCTCCCGATGTCAGCGGGGGTGGGGCTGGTCAGGTTGGCCTTCATGTCATCCAACCCTCCAGCCAGTGAAGCCATGGCAGAATACTCGGTGGTCTGAAAGAGTAAATAGAGACATCTCAGCACCAAGACTCCGAAGCACTCTAGTCAAATGCTACCGCCACATTCTGGGCTCAGCCACCAAGTTGGGCTAGTGCCAAAGCCCACAAGGGGCTCACAAACCCCCCAGTGCTGAAAGGGAAGACTCTGCTTGACAGATAAGACAGTTGTCCAGAATCGACAATTCTTCCCAGGTGAGGAGGTGGGCAGGATTCAGTGAAGCTTCACAAGAATTCACACCTGGCTCTCCTTGTCTCCTGCAGGTTCCCCTCGCCCAGCTGCAGCTGGGCAGAGTCAAGCATCCTCAGTGCATGCAGAGAGACATCAGTAACAAAAAGCAAGGCAGAAATAAGAGTCTTCTTGCCAAGAGGATAGAAAGAATGGATTCTGATTTCTGTGCTCTTAAATCACAGAAGTAGAATCACAGAAACAAGGATTAAGAGGAATCTGAGAGATCACCCAGTCCAAACCCTTGCTTCACAGATGAGCCAACCGAGGCCCAAAGGGAGAAGGACTTTGCCTGTAGTAGAGAGTCCAGGGGGTGGATCATCAGAAACTCTCGCCTTAATCCAATACATCAAGTCAAATGAGCCACAGTTTGGTAAGTGTTTGAATTCTGCAAGCATGTGAACACCTGTATGCTGAAAACTGTGGGGTACATACATCTGATTTACCAAGTCCAGCCCAACCATGTGCATTTGGCCCATTAGTGTTGCTCCTTTCTTTAAGCCATCTCATGAAACCAGAGCTTGCAATGAGTCACTTCCTGGCCACCCAAGCCATTGTCAGATTGGTCTCCAGAGAAGGCAGTGAAGATGCCAACCTGGGTCTTCCCATCGAGGACAGACTAAATTATAGGCATGAGTAACATGTTTCTTCCTCCCACCAAACCTCCAGCCCTATTTTCCAGTATAGAAAATATGTGCAAATATTCAAGCTAAAGAATTTGCTTGTGTGTGCCAAGATTTGGTGTGGGGAGTTTCCTCCAGGACCCTGGCACTGCCAGTGGAGGACACATCCTGTCTATTCAGGGTTATATCCTTGGCAGGCAGGGACAGGAAAGCAGGCAGTCTTCTGGAAGGAGTTGCAAGCACCCTGGGTGGGATGACAAGGACTGAGCCACTGGGAGAGAAACCAAAGGAGCCACTGGGCAATTGGCAGGCAGAAGAGACTGAGACTCAGGCCCATTCCTGGTGCTTTTCTCTGCAAGTCAGTCAGAAAGAACTTCCTGGGCAGCTTAAATGCCAACCAGGGTTGATGGCAGCAGTTAGTCCAATAGGACTGCAGGCAATGCCCTCTGAGATGAATCTTGCTGAGGACACCTTGTTCACAGCTTCCTGGGGCTCTCACTCATCTTCCCTTGGAGGCTGATTCTGAAACACACGGAGGACAGCACAGGCCCAAAGCAGCCCAGGTACTTCTAAGGGAGAACAAGGCTGGGAGGACAGGGCTGCCAGACCAGGAATCACTATAAAGCTACAGTAATTAAGACAGTGTGGTATTGGCACAGGGATAGATAAATAGACCAATGAAACAGAATCGAGTCCAGAAACTGATCTATGCACATATGGAACCTTGATATATGAGAGAGGTGATGTACAAATCAGCCAGAAAGGGTGGACTCTTTATTAAACAGTGCAGGGGTAACCAGTTATCCATTTAGAAATGGGGGGAAAAAAGAAATTGGATCTTTACACTGGACACAAAAATCAATTCCAGGTGGAATTGCAATGCCCTAAATGTGGAAGGCAAAGGCATCTAATGTGGTCAGCTTGAGGTCTAGCCAAATTCTTAGGAACAAATCTGCCTTTCATGGAAGAGCAGCAAGTGCCTTTTCTGCCCTGGTATGCTCACACAGGGTTCCCGGCCATCCTGCTATCCTGCCTCAGTGCTTTTTCCTACAGAAAGTCTTTCCTGACTACCATTTCCCAGGAGGTGAGAGTCCCACCTTTTCTCTGCTGGCCCTGCCAAATGGTGCTGGGGCAAGAACCACCACAGTCTTCACAACTGCATCAAAAGCTCACGCTTACCAAGCACGAGTTTTACCTGTATTGTCCCATTTAATCCTCACAGTCACCCCATGAACTAGGCTCTGTATTATCCCCATTTTACAGGTGAAGAAACTGAGACTTCCATTATAGAAGGGAAATGACTTGTCTAAGGTCACACAGCTTCTAGGTGCCAGGGCCAGAATTCAAACCTGAATCCCTCTGACTCCAAAGTCTTACAATTACCCTACTGATTTTCATACTGTGGCTCCTGATCCACTAATAGGTACAGAAATCAATTTACTGGTTCCACCATGTTTTTAAATGAAATTAGGATGGAATAGAAAATATGTAAGGGTCTCACACACAGAAAAGGTAAGTCCTACTTTGTGAATCTTTGTTTCACAAATCAGTGGGTATGTGTGTACCAGGTAGAGATGAAAATATATTTCTTGTTATAGGTCACAACCAGCAAAGTTGGAAAAACTGCCTTCATTCCATGCAGCAGGGAGCTGATGGGAAAAGGTCTAGACTCGATCCCCCGCAGAATGGGACTTGGTCACAGCATTTACCTCCTAATTTACTAAGATGGAATTCGTAATGAATTTGGGATTCTAGTCACTGGAAGCTTCTTCAGTGCATTGCCATGTGCAAAGATGGGAGGTCAAAATGCTTCGTATAAGGTCTCTTCCTACATGGCAACTTCTAGAGTTTCTGGGCCCCTGTTCCTCTCTCTTCTTTGTGTTCCAGAATGCCCTAGTAAAGGTCTGAGCATAGCGGGTGTGCACTCATTCAACCTTTATTGAGCCCTGTTGTGTGCCAGATGGTGTGTGAAGACCAAACACACTCTTTGATCCTCATCCACAAACCCCAAGAGAAAAGATACATGGCCCCAGAAATTCCATTCAGGAGGGACGAGAGCATGGAGCCATTAATTTACACGGGGCAGAAAGCAGTCAGGAAAGGTTTCTTGGGGCAGGCTGTATTCAGCCTGGATTGAGCAATCCCTGACCTCCAAGGCAGAGAACAGCTGAAGGAAAGCTCAGAGGTAATAGCACAGGAATGATCCAGGAAAAGGGCACATGCAATAGCTGGAGGGGGTGGAAGTATAAAGGGTGAAGATGGAAAGGTTCCACTGTGAGGGACTTGCACAAGGAACACGTGGATGAACAAATGAATGAGTGGTCCTTTGGAGAGCCAGGCAGCATCCCAGCCGAGAGCCAGCATCCCTTCACCCCTCCCCACCCGACTCCTCACCCTTCCCCATTCCTAGACTCCAGCCTCTCCTCTCCCACAGGCTGGGCAGCTGGCTCTCAAGGGAAAGCCTCTATTCTCCCAAGACAGCAGAGCCAAGCAGGGTTTTAGAGAATTGCAGGAGGATGGCCAACAGGGATATCCTGCCTCTCAACTTATTTAATTTCCAAATAAAAGGACCTTTTTTCTATCTGAGTTTGCTTTAGTCAATAAATTTAGTATCAGACAAAGTTCATCCAGTCACTGAAACAGGTGGATTTGGATCATCTTTTCAAGACAAGAAATCTTCCGTTTGTGTTACACACGTAGTGGGAGGTCCAAAAACCTAGTCACCCAACCACTGTTGGCTCCTAGAAAGTAAAGCACCCCCCCCCAAAGATTCAGGACTTGGGGGACAGTGGGACCAGAAATGGGTCCTTGGCTGCCCTTTGCCAGCTGTGCCTGCCACCTCGCAGGGCTTGCCCAGAGTCCAGCCTCTCTTCTTTGGTGGGATTCCATGGCTCTTACTCTACTCCTGCATAAGACAGGGGATGCTGTCATTTAATTTAGGTGCTTAATTGTTACCTAAGTCCTCATCACTGTCTGTTCCTTTGAGCTGCCTGTGATTTTTAAAGGCAACTGTGTTCTCCCTAATCTCCTGGGCTCCCTGGAACATCGCTACACCAGCTGCTCCTCAGCTATTTCAGACACGCTCATACCTCTGCCCGGAGGGCTTATCTCACTCAGTCACTTAGAGAACTCCTACATTATCCACAAGACCGAGGTCAAATGTTACCTCTTCGGTGAAGCCATTCCTGAGCCTCATACTCCTACAAAAAATAATCGCTCCCTTGTCTATGCTTCCACATTTAGTGGCATTTTACACAGACCTCCATTATCTCACTTCCTTTCATGTATAATGGCTGTTTGTCTATCTCCCTCCAGGTTGCTTTGAGAGCATGGAACATGGAACATCCCGAGGGGCCCCTAAGTGCTTGTTGAATGAATGAATGAATGTATGGTCCAGTAGCATGTCATTAGCCACAACACTCAAAAATTAACTGGGAAGTGTCTGAACAAGAGCTGCAAGGGATATGCTAACATCCCCCCCCCACCTCTACCTCTTCTCAAGTTAGATGACCAGAAAGCAATGTCCCTGTCCAACATTCGTTAAAGCCCCTGGGGTAATGCCTTCACTGGTCTGTGATAGAATATCAGGCCTTCAACATTTGTAAAAGTTAATATAAGAAAATAGCCATGCAAAGAACACTTTTTTAAAACCTCTGGAGACATTGCCCTTTAGAATATTCAAATTCTTTGTCAATACTTCCTCTAATTCAGTACCAACAAAAAGTTTCTTCTCCTGATGAATCATTAATCTGCCTCTGACTGAACAACAGGAAAACTGAAAACCACTGCATATCCCTTTTTGCTTTGGCTGCCAAGAAGCTCAGTCAAATTTAGTACTCAGTCAATACCATCACGTCATTGCTGACTTCTGATGCAATGATCTTCCCCTTTTCCCTACGTAATTTCTGAACTTTCGGATTTTACCTTAAATACATGAAATTGTTTATTCTGCAGGCCACCTCAAGTTTTTAGTGAAAGTGAAGGCTGAGAATGATAGACTGATGGGAAAAGACGGGAAGGAAGAAAGGAAGATCAGGGAGAAAGGACAAGAGTGAGAAAGAGAAGAGAAGAGAGAAGGCATTATTGGTGCCTCTTTTCCTGGTAACAATGGCAATCTACTTCTGTTTCTCATAGTTACCTGGGGAACCAAGGGCTGAACAGTGGGGTGCAGAGCTATGCACACAGTCACACATGCATAAGTGTGCTGGTACACCTACGCACTTAGGAACACCACCCGTGCCCCACCCCCCCACCACTGACAGTCACCAGCAACAGCTGTGTTCCACATTTCCTACTCCTCTGAGCCCTTAGGGTTCTTTCTTAGGATGTCATTTTGGGCTTCTGCTCCGTCCTCATCAGATCCCCCTAGTGCAGTCCTTGACTATGACCCAGGAAGAGAAATAACTAAGGTCAGCAGTTCACATACTGCCTACTCCAGTGCAACCAATTAGAATAAAACTTCCTCTGTCTGCAACCACAGGCTCCTGTAAGGCCTCAAAGTCAAGACCACCAGCCCCAGGTGTGTGCACACTCCTCACAGACACCATGCTCCACATGATGGAAAGTCTTGCTCTCTCAAATGTCAGAGCTAAAAGGATTCCCAGTGTGGAAAAACTGAGGTAGAGAGAGGGGGATGGACTTCCTAGTTAATTTTTACCTGCATCCTTCATGGCCTTTGACCCAGTGGTAAAAAGAACTCATTTCAATAGGAGTGATAACACAGGGTTCTTGTCCCAGCTGTACCTCTTTCTCACTCATGTGACCTGAGGCAAGCCAGGCCAGCTCTCTGAGCTTCAATTTCCTCATTGGTAAAATAAGACTTTAATTCAAATCCCTAGCTGTCTGTCTGCCTGGGTGATCCTGAGAATCTAAGAGATAAGGATAGGGATAGCACTTTGGAAACTAAGCAACATGAGAGGCCAAGGAATCCTAGCAAAGGACTCAGGAGGCACGTGCCCCAGGAGAGTATGCGCTGGGCGTCATTAGGGTCCTTAGGAAATTACCTGGAAAAGGACTGCCTGGGGCTGCACCAAGTATTGTCTCATCAGCACGGGGCACCACTGCCATAGCATGGAGGAGAAAAGAAACACAGACACGTGAGAAGGGGGCAGCAGGAAGGAGGGCAGCACACGGGGACGAGGCTGCAGGGCTGACTACCTCAGAAGGCCCCCTCAGACCAGGATGGGGAATGTCACCTGATGAGCTCCTGTGGGCTCAGTGCCAGGCCTCAGACTTGCCCACCTCCACACCTACCCACAGGAGGATGGAAGCTGGAGTAGGGCAGGGGGATCTCCAGGGCCTGGCCCAGTGAACTGGGACTGAGGAGGCAGAGGGATCTGGATGGCCCTCCCTTCACTGGTCTCTGCTTCTCCATCTTTCTGGGGACTCCCACTTGATGATCTCTAAGTCCCACTGCCGATGCCCTTTGCCTCTACCACTGGCCATGTGACAAAGTATGGACTCTCCAACACATGAATTGCAAGACAAGAAAGGGAGGTGGAGGCGAAACCTATAGGTTAAGAAAGACTTAGAGACATATCAGTTGATTGCAGTGTGGACCCTGATTCAAACAAACTGTAAAAAATACAAATGTAAAAAAAAATCATGACATGTAATGAAACCATTGGAAATTTGATACTGATTGGGTATTTGATGACAGTGAAACATTTGTTAATTTTTTAGGTGTGATCATGGTATTGAGGTTATGTTATTTAAATGGTCTTGTCTTTTAAAGATTCATTCTAAAATACTTATGGATGAAGTGATATAATGCCTGGAGTTTGCTTCAAAATAAAGTACAGTTAAGAAAATGTGGTGTATCTATACAATGGAATACTTGTTCAACAATAAAAAGAAGCGAAGTATTGACACATGTTACAACATGGATGGACCTCAAAAGCAGTATGCTAAGTGAAAGAAGCCAGATATAAAGACATTCCATGAATATGGAACGTCCAAAAATGGCAAATCTACAGACACAGGAAGCAGAGCAGTAGTTGGCTGGAGCTGGGGGTGGGAGCAGGGATTAACTATAAATCGGCATGAGGGATCTTTTTGCACTGATGGAACTGTCCTAAAACCAGATCGTGGTTCCACAATTCCTAAAGTTCACTAAAAATCATTGACCTGCACTCTAACAATGGGTGAGTTTTATGGTTTAAAAATTACACTTCAATAAAGCCAATAAAAAATAAGGCAGAGTGTGGCGGGAGGAGGGGTATCAATGAGACAAGACTAGCCGTGAGCTGATCACGGCTGAATCTCCTGAGGGGTGCTTAGCGGCTGATTAGACTATTCTATCTACTTTGAACGTCCCCATAATTAAAACAAAAAATCTCAAACAGCACGTATTTGACTTGTGGCACTGCTTGCCGGCACTCGTCAGCTGTCCAACAAGCACCTGTGGAATAATGAGAGCCCCCAGCAAGCTGAGGCCAGTAGGAGCTGCTTTCTTGCTTCCTTGTCCTTGCACCCTTCCTTGCTCCTTGAAGGCCATCACCCCTGCGTCTTGACCTCTCATCTGCTCAGCACTTTCCAGTTTGCATAGCCCTTTCAGGTCTGTTATGCCCTTGGGAATCCTGGGGTGGGGGCAGATGCAGAAATGGAGCTCAGAGAGGGAGCTCACATGAGCCAATGCCAAGCTCAGAGCCAGTCCTGTACCCCAGAAGCAGAGTTAGGGTTGGAGAAGACTTCACACCAGCTCTGAGAGGAAAGCTTGACACTTGATGGTGGGAGACCCAGCTCTACTACTCCAGCTACAGAGACAGCCCTGAATCTGCAAGCAAGAAGGTGGAATGTTCCACATTTTTAAAACCTGGGTACACCAAAACCCCATGCAGCAAAGCATGTGTTAAAGAGTAGTCCTGGCCTGACTACAATGGATTAGATTGATTGGTAGGGATCTTTGAGACCTGGCTCTGCCTTGGACTCCCAGGCAACGTGGGGCAGACCCCTCCCCTCACCAGCCCTCAGTGACTCCATCTGCCATGAGGGAGATGGACCAGGACTGACAGGGCCCTTCTTGCTCTGAGGCCTCACCAATGTCTGTGTCCCACAAAGGTGGGGTCCTCGCCCTGCAGAATGGGGTTCCCCTTGACCTGGCCTCAGGCTGGACTTAGGCTTCACTCTGTGTGTTGGTGAAAGTGTTGCCCATTCTACCCCAGGCCCTCAAATCCAGAGGTCTGACAGCCATTGGGGAGGCAGGGTGGCCGAGGAAGCCCACTGGGCCTGAGGTCCAGAGAACAGAGTTCAAGTCTGACACGGCCAAATTTGTGCTGTGTGCTACTAGGTCAGGCACCTCCCATTCTCAGATCCTTTTCTCATTTCTAACATGGGATTATATGACCTATCTCATAAGTTCATGAGAAGGCACAAAGCGGGTGATAAGAATATCAAGTCTTTAAAGGCAAGTCTTTTTATTTTCATTTTATGAGTCTCTAGGGCCAGACATGTAAAAAAAAAAAAAAAAAAAAAAAACGACTTGAAAAATGTCCCTTCTATCGTGATGATGGAAATGTTCTGTATTTTGAGTCTATCAGTATCATATCCCAGCTGTGATACTGTCCTACAGTTTTGCAAGATGTTATCATTGGGGGAAACTGGTAAAGGGTATATGGGATCCCTCTGTATTATTTCTTACAACTGTATAAGAATCTATAATTATCTCAAAATAAAAAGTTTTTTAAAAAAAGGTAAACAAAAACCAACTAGGTTTTAGCATTTTGTCTCTACAAAACCAAATGAATTAAACTTGAAAAAAAAAGGGTCTGCTGAATGGAGGGACTATGAACGATGCTTGCAAAAGTACTCCATAATCTACAAAGTGCTACTATTAGTATTAACTAGGGGGAAGAACTGCCTTCCTCTTCTTCCAGGAAGTCCTCCCTGATGTCCTCTCCTCTGTGTTCCTGAAATACCTGAGTGTGCATATCTCTACTACAGCACTTATCACTCTGCATTGTGCACTTAACTGTTGATGAGGGCCCTCATCCCCCAACTAGAGGGTGAGCTTCATAAGGATGGGACTGTGTCTCCCTCATCTTTGTGGCACCAGGTCCTGGTCCAGCACTCAGCTCTGAACAGATGTGAAATAAATGCCTGTGGAACCAAATGAACTGGGACAGGTACCATGGCCTGGCTCTGCTGACAGCACCAGAAGTGTTTCCCAGGGTCAGTAAGAGGATAAGTGATGTCAAGATGCTTTTATTCACCAGAAGGTACCACAGGCATGCAATGAGACATGCTTTGTTCATTTGGTTCTCCAGAACTGTGCCTGGGTCCAAATGGTGTACAGTGGAATTGAGGGGCTTCCAAGAAGAGATTTGCAAAGTTGACGTGACTCATCTCCCCCTGTTCTGCTTATTGCCTGCAGGCACCCTCCAGCACACCCCAGACAGGCTCCCCAGTTGTGTGGAACAGCAGGGAAAGCCCCAGTGGGGAGGGTGAAGTCAAATATTGTGGCTTCTGTCCAGGAGGAACTTTCCCAGCAATTACTAATCAGGAGGCCCTTTTTTTCTCCAGCCCTTTACATAATTTTAGTGAGCCCAGATCTCAGGGCCCAAAAGAGCTTGGGGTTATGGAGGCTGGTCTTTATCTGATGCTTCAAACCCAACAAATAGGTGTCTCCAGTAACAGGGAAGTCACTATTTCCTGAGGCAGCCACTCCACAGCCACAGGACTCTGGCTCTGCCCCCTGGAGGCCTCCCCATGTTGGTTCTGGGTGTGCTCTGGGGCTCCAGCACCAACAGATGTCCTGCAGGTGCCAGTGCCCTCCCCACCTGGATCCAGTGTGGGGCCCCCAGTCCTCTAGGTCTCATTCTGGACAGGCCCTCAAACTGGAGCATGAGATGCTTGCAGCTGCTTTCCTGGTGGCTGTGTCACCTGACCAATCCGTGCCATTCTCAGTGAACAGAGCTCACTCCAAGTTCGTTAGAAATGGAAAGTGATTATGTATATGAAAAAAAAAAAATGCATTCACTTATTTCTCCTTCCCTTCTCTGGTGTGCTATTTGCAAGCTCACAGTCTTCCCAAATGCAAGGACAGAAAGGTTATCCTGACAAGGATATCATTGTTATTGTGACAGGGCTTGGAACACAGAGCTCCACTTCTGGAGAATAAGAACTGGAAGACAGTAGTCAAGGGCTCCTGAACAATAAGATGCCAGTGGGGCTAAATCCTTGGGGGAGGGGAGGAAGACTTCCAGTCTGGGGATCCCCTGTGCTGCTCCGGCTCTGCCTGGCTGTGTGATGAGCAGCTCTAAATCCTGAAGTGGACAAGAGGGAAGGAGAGTTCCAGAAACAAAGCTCCATCTCCAAGCAGCCAAATTCCACAGGCTTCTTCCAGGCAGTCCCTGGTGGGGCCTCGTTGTCCTTTTCTGCTACAGGGCTAGTGACTGGCAGGGAGGCCCATTACCCCCAAGGGAATGCAGGACGTTTAGCTGCCAAGGGTTCTGAATCGGGGAGGTGTGCAAAGGGAGGACCCCCATCCTCAAGTACCTGGCACAGAGGGAAGGAGGCATCCCAAGATGCTCATAATTCACTTCCTTTCAGAGTGACTTCCCAGCTGTAGGTACGACAGAAAGGTTATCCTGAGCCATAAAGAAATGAAAGAGAAGGCTTTTTCCTCCACATTGCCAGATGAAGAGGGCAGGGGCAGGGGGAGGGGCAAGGGGGGCAGGGAAGTGGGCCTGGATGCACCTCCCCTCCACCACCACCTCCTCTGGCCGTGTGGGGACGCACATGCACACACACACACTCAGGCCAAAGGCCACCTCTCTGCCCTTCTGCTCCCTGTCAAAAAGAACTTTCTCACAGGCGATGCTCTGCAAAGGCATACACAGACAGCCTTGGGAGGGAGTGCCCTCTTTGCCACCAAAGGCTCCTAGGGCCAAACAGAAACTGTGCAAAGGAACCACCAGAAAAAGAAGGCTGAGAAAGCCAGGCCTCCCATGGCGAACTCAGACGACTTGGTTTGCAATTCAGAAGACTCTCACCAAAACCCTCACACACCTCCAATAAGAGTCAGAAGAACCTGAACTTAACAGATGCTTATTACACACCAGGTACTGTTCTAGCTGTTTAAAAGCACTAATTCATTTAAGCCTCACAACAACCCTATGGGGTATTACTACCCCCTTTACAGATGATGAAAATGAGACACAAGGTGTCAAAATAATGTGTCCAGATCACCCCCCAGCAGTGTGACTCTGAAGTCCAAGATCTTCACCACCACTACAGACCACCTCTGTTAACCCGGCCACTGTTAACCCCATCACATTACAGATGAGAACACTGAGATTCACAGAAGCTGAGTAAATTGCAGAGTGGGGGCTTAAGATCAGGTTCTGTCTGACCCCAAAGTCCGTGTTCTTTATCATGATTCTAAACTGTCTCATGAGGAGGCGCTAGAGCCCAGAGGGGACAGGCACTGCTTGGCCAGGCACATTTTCACATGACAACCTACCCGTTCCTGCCTCTACACCTCTGACACCTCCCTCCACCCCAAGTCCCTTTACCTTCCTCCTCTCCAATCCGTCTGTCTACCCCTCCAAATCCTGGCTCAAGAATGATCTGCTATGGGAAATGTTTCCAGACTAGTTCAGCCGTGAATGTCGTTAACTTTGTCCTTTATCCTCCCCATTTAGACAGAAAGTTCCTATACAATAAACTCAGAGGACAGTGGTGCTCACATTTAATGTCAACATTAGCAATTAATCTTATCATTAGTGGGAAACAATAGAGAAATAGTAACATGTGCTATTGTTAGCACCACTAAGCTAAAAAATCAGGCATCTGATTGCTCGGTTGGTTCAAGCCCTCTCTGTTCTTTGCTGAAGGTGACATTCCGGCTTTTAGAAAGATCAGAAACTAAAGGAAGGAAACACCAGGCTTAGGTTTTAGCTATTATGTGCAAGCCCAAATTTTAGCTAATGTTAATAACAGAAAAACTAGCACAGTGACAACAGTGTTTCTGCTTATATACCTTGTTATCAAGGGTAACTTTACTTAAGAGCCTTTGCTTTTAATTATGGGAATATGTTTGCATTTTGCAGTTATGTGTTAATTCCATGAATCTTGCATTTCATACCTAGGAACAAAGAATAATAGTAATTTTTTGTGCTAATACCTATAATTTACTTAAGCAAGCCACTTGCCTTGAGACTGGACATGTAAACAAATGCACCCTCCTGAAGGCTTGGTTTGAGTTTGATTTTTATCAATTCCTTTTTCTCCCTCATACATACACATACATTAATTTAGCCTCTTGATTTTATTTCCTTCACCTTTCTCCCACAAATCAAACCTCAACTAACATACAACTGCTGGCTAGAAACAAGCTTTGCAGGAACAAACAAAAGCTTTCAAGCCAAAGGCAACTGAGATGTTCACAACTCCCATCCAACCATGTCCACCTCCTCCGCCTGGTCCAACAGAACAGCCTCCCTCTGCCCAACTGCCCTGGAAAACCCTGAAATACCTCATTTTCATTTCCAGGAGGGGAAGAGGTTTGATTCCCAAATAAAATAAAAGTTCAGTATAACAGTAGGCTGGGAAAACCCAGGCAGGCTCCTCCTCGCCACCCTGTGTCAAGCTCACAAAGAAAAAAATCGCACCATCCGACATGGTTGGGAGAGTTTAATCCAAAGCAGTGCTAATTAATATCCCTGGCTTTCCAGAAGCCAGTGCCACATACAGCTGCGAGGGCAACAAGGCTGTTCTCCCTTCAATTTTATGGGAAGAACATTTTCATTACAAAGCCTCCTCCCAGACCCTCCTCTGTCCGCCAAATTAGCTTCGAGAAGGAAGCGGATGATCCATATATCAGAACTCCTCTCCCCATTAATTTTATTATTTATATCCCATTTTAAAAGTTTACTGGTGCAACTCCCTGTGCATCTGGCCAGAGCCTTTCTGACAAGCAGTGGTAACTTCCCTAATCCCTTTCTCAGGTGGAGTTTATGCATCTGTCAACAGAATGTGCCAACTTTTTGAAATTTGCCTTGGAGAAAAAGTTGACTGTGGTGGCAGTCCCCCCCCCCCCCCCCGCCCATCTTTCTAAAAAAATTAAATACAGGAGGTTCTAAACACACCCTTTTATGAAATACATGTGGACTTGTGGGCTCAGTATGAGTTATGGGTGCACTACGTGTCCCCTCCAGCCCCGACCCTAGTCAAGCATCCGCAGCTGTTTGGCAAGGCTTGGCCCATTTTTAACCCAAACCACCAGACTACCGACAGGCCTGGTGAAGCCACATCCTCCCATTTTGTTCTAAAACCCCACGTGCTCAAGGCTGTCTCCTCCAGCCTCCTAAAGGGACCCCAAATCCAATCTAAACGTCTCGAATTTACCTGTTTGTCTTTTATACATATAAATAGCTGCATTTCCATTCTCTCTTTGTTTCTCATTTTCATTTGGTTCTAATATCTGCATGTAAATGACGGAAAATAGCATCTGTAATTGGAGATTATGAAGTATGGCCAGCTCCTGACAGGCTGCTAAGGAAGATGGATTATCCTCATTTTTCTGTAAATTTTGTCAATTTTGGAATTCATAAGCTATCAACACTGATCAAAATGGGACTTCACAGCTGTGTCAAAAAAAAAAAGAAAGCAAGAGAGCGAGCGAGGGCACGCGCAGGCGGGGGCGCGCAGGCGCCGAGACGGGCGCGCACCCCAGATCCGACGCCCAGCGCCGCGCCGACCCCCTTCCCCCTGCCCCCTCCCCTCCACGCTGGCAGCTCCCTCAGCACCGGGCCTCGCTGGAACTCGGGCTGGGGCTGCCTAGTCCCCTGCCTAAATCAAATAGCTAAATCACGAGACTGGAAGGCCACAAATCCTCCAAGGCATCCACTCAAACCCGAGCTTAATTTATTGCCCTGCGCTGCCTTCCTTATTTATCCTGAGGAGTGCGTGGCTCGCTCTGGTCGGCCTCGGAGATGTTCTACTCCTTCCAGACCATCACGGCCCACTTGAGGCAATTGTGTTGGTCTCTCTCTCTCAATTTTCCCATTACTGGGAGTAAGTACTGTTGGGACTCTGTAATAGCCCGACTGCAGCCCATATCAATAACAGATGAGGTTTAATCGTCCAACACAAAAATTATTTAGGCGCAGTAAGGACATTCAATGTCATTTGCATAATGGCATTTCTATCGCACGCACCTAACCCGTCTTGCATAAACAAGGCCTTGGGACCATAAATAATAATAAATCATGACGTCTGCACGCCTCTTGCGGTAATAGGAGCCACTCTTTGTGGAAATTATTTCGGCAGGAAATGGGCACTGTAATTTTAAAGACATGTGGCGCGGTGAGGCGTGGTAAATCACGTGCATGTGCATACCATCTCCAGGAGCAGCCCGGGGCCCACGGTGACATCCCTGGGGTGGCAGGAGAAGGAAGACAGCCCTCTGGGGGAAACGTCTGGGACCTTTAGAATGACACCAGAATGTGTCACTCTCCCGGAAACAGCAGGCTGGAGAGGGCAGGACACTCGGAGCCCAGCAGGAGGGATTTGAACCTGGAGAGGCACCCAGGCCTCAGAGTCAGAAACCGCCTTTGTTCCAGGAGAATGGAAGCTCCATGAGGGCAGTTTTTCATCTGCTTGTCTCACTACTGAATCCCCAGCACCTCAAGCAGTGCCTGGCAACCAGCAGGTGCTCAGGAAACATCCATAAGAAATGCACCGAGAGGATAAGATCCTGGTCCTAGATCCTTCAAAACTGCTGATGGAACAGCAGCAAAGGGCCAATCCAGTGATTTCACAACAAAATCCACATTTCTCTCCCAAAGGAACTAAGGGAAATGGCAATCATTTCTCCATGGGTCCAGCCTTGCCAGCCTGGGAGGCCCGGGCCGTGCAGCCGACGTGATGGGGATGATGCACAGCCAAGATCCCTGAAAACAGGTTGAGGTGAGATAGACAGAGGCACAGACCCACAGGGGAATTAGGGCAGGAACTGACACAGAAGCACTGGCATCACTGGTCTGGTGAGCAACAAAGTAAAAATGACCAGTAAACTCTAAACCATACTGGGAGGCAGCTTTGGGGTAAGAGAAAGAGCAGAGATTGGGGGAGGGGAGTAGCCAGCAAAGCGGCGAAGCCCACAGGCTCAGGAGGCAGATGCAACCGGGTTAGAATCCCAGTTCCACCCATCTCAGACCCCTGCCTCACCCCTCCGTGCCCCAATTTCCTCCTCTGTGGAATGAGCCCAATAACAGTATTTACCTCACGGAGTTGTTCTGTGCGTTGAATGAGATAACGCGTGCAAAGTGACCAGCGCTTGATGGAGCTTTGCTGTCATTATTATTCTTCAGGAAGCAGCGCAGATGAGTTCAAGCACAAGTTCTGCCTCTTACTAGCTGTGACATTTGGGACACTCTTCTGCACCCCACTGGGCCTCAGCTTCCTCCACCCAGGGACAGCATAATGAGATGGTCCCCACCCACCTCACGGAGCTGCTGTGAGACTCAACTGAGGTTGTGGCTGTGAACCTCCTTGTTAGTATAAAGTGCTGCCTGCATGCGAGAGATGAACGTTAACATTCCTCACGAGCGCGAGGAAGAAGGGAAGCTCTCTGACACCTGCCCAATGTCACCTCCAGCCACCCCCAGCCCCTGGCAGTGTCCCAAAAAGTTCATGCTTTCCAGAAAAAGTTCTGTCAGGATACCCACCAAACCAACCACAGTGTTCCCTCTGGGAAGAACAAGGGACTGAAGTGGAAGTTGTCATTTTAAGTCTTATACGTAATGTGTTAATTTTACAAGAAGAGAAGGACTTGTGTCACTGAGATTTTTGAAGTTGAAGTTTCATACCTCTATGCCTTGGCACATGCTGTTCCCTACACTGGAATATCAAAAGCTATGAAAATGCTGATGCAACACACAAAAAAGTGCCAAACCAGTGATTTCACAACAAAAACTGTACTTGAGAAACGGCAATCATTCTCCATAGGTCCAGCCTTGCCGGCCTGGGAGGCTCGGGCCATGCAGCGACATGCTGGGGAAGATGCACAGTCAAGGCCTCGTGCAGGCGCGCACCAGCCATCTGCAGCAGGGGAAGCTCTGGCACCCATGACACCACCTACAGCTCTGCAAACACACCTTATCCTCACCAAAATATGAAAACTTTGCTCAAAAGCCGAATAAAGGCTGGAGTTTAGTTTTTAGTATTGTGCAATGCTGGTTTCTTGGTTTTGACAACTAGACCCTCATTCTGTAAGACAGTAAAATGAGGAGTAACTGGGTGAGACATACATGAGAACTGTCCCATCTTTACAACTTTTCTGTAAATTTTAAATTACAGAACTCACTCATAATAAGAGAAAAGCAAATTATAACCACAGCATATCATTTTTCATCTATAAAATTCAAAAGGTCTGTACTACACTGTGTGGCAGACTGTGGGGAAACAGGTCTTCTCACTTAGGGGGATGAACTTTTTTTGGAGAGCAATTTGTTTTCCCCTTTCAAAACTCAACGCACACACGCTGAGCGAGCCATTCCAATTCTGGGAATTCATACTGCAGGCACAGTCCCATGTGTGCACAAATAAAGGTGGACAAGAATACTCATTGCAAACTGTCATGAAAAAGAAAAATATTGGAAACAACGAATAGGAGACTTATTAAATAAACTGTGGTACCCCACATAATGGAATACTGTTGTAGTTGTTAAAAAGAATAAAGCAGCACTCTATTGATATGGAATAATCTCCAAGAAATACTTAACAGAAAATATCAAAAATAGAACAATGTATACAGTATGCTACCATTTGTGTTCAAAAAGGGGGAGTTACATGTTTATATATTTACACATACATTTTTTTGCCCTCATCAAAATATTGTAGATTCATACAAGGATACTTCAAACAGTTCACAGAAAAGAATTAAAAGGCAGTACAAACCTTTCCATGAACTTTTTGAAGTACCCGCATATATACTTGTAGGTATATTTTTTAAATCTCTAAAGAATACAGAAGAACTGGTAATAGCAGTTACCTCCCAGGAAGGGGACAGGGTGGCAAGAAGAAAAGAATGGAGAGGAGACTTACTTTTCATTGCATACATTTGGTATTGCCTAAAATTTTTACCATTTTGCATGTAGTACCTATTAGCATTTTTTAGATGAAAAAATAAAAGTATTGTTTAGGTAAGCTGTAATGAGCATGTGCTGCCTGGATTTGAACAGGGCCATGGCTGTGTCCAGAGGCCCTTGGGGACCCCATCTGTCTTGAGGCGTGTCCTGAACACCCCTGCATCAGCCAGAGTGTCTGGCATGAGTTTCCCAGGCAGCGTGCTTGGCAGCTGGTGGCTGATATATGAATCCGTGTGCTCACCTGTGTGCCCAGGCACCTGCCCCCCTGCTCAGCTCAGGGGAAGGACCCAGGCCCTCCTAGGTCAGAGCCACAGCTCCAGACAGTATATGAGCTGGAAGGGATTTGGGGTTCCCCCATTCGCATCCCTGCAATTTTCAGATGGAAGCTGAAGCCTGGTGAGGGGAAAAGACTTGCTCATAGGGACACTGTAGTAGGACAGGTGACCCCAAATCAGAACTCGGGTCTCAGGAAAAACAACATTTGCAGTTAGGAGAAGGAAAGAAACAGACTGCATTTCTCTGGCTCTCACCTGCTTCAATGGCACCATGGGAATAATAGGTCCTGTCTGCTCTTGTAACACAAAAGTGTTCATGGGGATCAAATAAGGTCATGGACACGAAAGCAGTCAGGGAGCATCACAGCACCTTTCAGGGACAGATACTGAAACACCACTGCACTCCCCGCCCATGAAGTGCTGGGTAGGACTTGAGGAAGACCCAGGGGTGGTAGGTATGTGTACGAGTCCTGCTCCATTGCAAGGGTGATGCTTAGCTGCTGACACAACTTTTATGTTGGGCTTTGCTCTAACTCAGAGAGGTATTGTTATTCTCCTTCCTCTATTGTAGATGCGGAAACTGAGGCACAGGGAGATGAAGTAAGTTTCCCATTATCACACAATCAATAAAATTTTAACCTACATCATGTGGCTACAAATGCTAATATTGGAGGCAGAGCTTTAAGCAGAGAAGCTGCTAGAAGTAATGAAGCCTGGCTTTTTCCCTAAAGTGGCTGAGCACAGGAGGACCGGTTGCCATGAAAGATCATGGCCAACTGGGCAGGGCCTGGTGGGTCGCCTTCAGCAACCCCAAGGGGCTGCAAGTGCCTCAGCCATTCACCAGGGACCCTTGTCTCCCAGCCCTTCTTCTCTGCACCCAGTCCTCAGTTCCCCCCACCCCCAAGGCCTTCTGTGTCCTTGGGCTTGACCTCCTCCAGTGCAGGCTCCATCCCAGCCCTGCTGAATCTGTCTATTCTTCTTCATCTCAGTCCCACCATCCCCCACCTCAACCACTTCACATCTTTTCTCCTCATACCCTGTGACAAGACTAGGATCATCTTGCCTTGTGGGTCTCTGGTCTGTCTGCAGGATGACCAAATTTTGCCTCCCCAGGGACATTGCCTTGAGGCGAGTGCAGACCAAGGGTGGAGTCCAGACAGAGAAGGCAGTCTGAGGTCCCTGATACCCCAACCAGTGCCTGCCTGGCTGGCTCCCGGCATCCCACGGACAGTGGCTCTAATCCATTTCCCACTCTTTCCTATCCCTCATTTCAAATGGTTATTATGCCAGGACATAAGTCTGAAGTGTTACACACCCAGTGTTAATTTTAAAAATCAGAACTTTACGGTAGATAAAGGTGATCTTACTTATTTACTTCAAGTCTACTGAAGACATTGCTGAGGATTTGTGCATTAGTTCAATATTCACAAGAACACACACACAAAAGCCACATCTTTGAAAGCTATTTAATACCAGAAAAGAAGGTTTAAGGATCGCTGTATAAAGATTCGGGGTAAAATAATGATGCAATAGAATTTTCATAATAAAACTAGAAAAGATACATGAAAGACTTGAGAGGAATGAATGAGTCCTCAAACAACTTTGTGCCTATCAGCCATTGTTAAATTCACTAACTTTATTCACACTCATTCGTTCATACCTCAGTGCTTCTAGAAAAGATTAAAGCGGGTCACAATGATGCCAAAGTACATGGAGACACGGAGGGAAGAAAGGAAGGCAAAAGGGAGAACACAACATGAGACCAATAATTGACTGGAGCCAGCAATGAACACGCATGACATGGTTGCATTGACAGGCTCCACATATCCAGGGACCCTCACATAAACCTCCAATAGCCCTAGAAGGCAAGCACTGCTATCCCCATTTTGTAGAGGAAGAAGCTGAGACTTAGTGAGGCCTTGTGACCTACCCAAGGCCACACAGCCAATGGGCAATGGAGTTGGAGCACAACCCAGGTAGTCTGGCTTCAGGGTCCACACTCTCAGCCTTCATGCTCTCCATGCCCCCAAAGCCAAATCAAGGCTAGAGGTTTACAAGCTTTTTATAGGATGGGCCACATTTGGCTCTCCTGGCTGCCAACAGAAGAAAAACCTGGTGGCACAAGATGCAAACTGTCCATTACTCAGAAGTCTCCCGACTGACTCTCAGACCAGGCAGGAGGATTTCTCCCCAGGACCCCCTAAAGAGCAAGCTGAGAAATCGCTAAAAGCCCTCCAGATCCAGGGATGATCTCCACAGGTGGTTTCTTAGGGTGTCCCTAATACAGGCTTGGGGGTCACCTCCAAAGTGCAACTCAGCAAAAGTAACTCTAAGGGGACCATACAGGTGGTTCAGTTACCTAATTGAATGGCTGTATCTGGGAATGATTTTACAATGGATGGAAGACACATAGATTATATTCTCCAACCAATCTCCCCTAAATATTGCTTCTGTGAGACAAACTAAGGGTCATAATGGGAAGAATTCTGATTCCTAACAAAGGGCAGGAGGGAAGTTTCTCTGTGACCACAGTTAAATAGACCCAGCTGGGAGTGGCACTGACACCCTCTTGTGAAAACTGAGTGGCTTGACGGACCCAGACCTGGAGCCATGCAGAGGTGAGAGCCAAGCAACTAACCCCGGGCAGGGACAGGAATCTCTTTCGAAGATTGTTTTGGATCCTCTCCAACACAGAGAGCTATCGATGATGGAGACCCCAAGGTTCTTCTCCATTTAGCACAGTCACGAGGGTTATGAACCGGAAGATATTTGGGGCAGGTGTAGCCACACTCCCGTCTCTGTCATAAAAAGCAAAGGAAATAAAACTCCTTTTGGACAACTAGCTTCAATCAATGCTACTTCCAGTACCTGCCAAGATGAAATCTATGCCAAGATAACCAAATCAAATAGCCTGTCAATAAGGATTGTTATCTATATATCTATTCAAACACAGGAAACAGGTCCTAAAAATAGTGACTTTTATTTTAGAAGACTTGATCCACAGCTAGTCTTTCTGGCAAATTACATCAGCTGGTCTAGCTGTTCGGGCCACTCCTTTAATGAGATAGAAGAGCCAGTCTTCAAATTCCAGCACCACAACTTACCAGCTGCATGGCCTTGGAAAAGTTACTTAGCTATTTTGTTCCTCAGTTTCCTTTTCTGTAAAACTAAGATAATAGTCTCACCCTATATGGCTGCTGAAGATGTTAAATGAGTTAATACATGCAAACTTCTTAGACCAGCTCTTGGCACATCATAAATGCTCTATTATCATAAAGCAACATGGTCAGGGACCAAAGAATATTTAACTCCAAGTTCTCTACAGCAGGACGCACATACACCTCATCCTCAAAGAAGAGTGTGCAGGAAACTTTGCACTGCTGCATCAGGAAGCGTCCCCTCCAACCTCAAGGCTCACAGAGGTGCCATGGCCTGGCTTCCCCTGAGCTTCAGGAACTCTGCAGTGACAAGCGGTGCTTCCTCTGTGTGTCTCCTGGCACACAGATGATCAGCTTGAATTTTTAAATCAGGGAGCTGTTACTGGAAACCTGTCAGAGATCTAGAGAAATCCAAGCAGTTGACCTCAGTTTGTAGTGCTGGGAAAATAAGCTTCCCCAGAGCCAACTACAACTTGGGTTACACTCACTGGTTGAAATCTCTAGGGATTAAGACCCCAAATCTGTCCCATTATGGTATCTAAAGGCTAATGTCAGGTCTTCCCATAAGATTTTCCTGTAGCTAAGTGTCTCTGAGATAATGAGGGGTTCATCTTTCAAGGTCATGTGTGATAGAAGAGAAAACCAGGCACTGGTGATAGGTCACAAAGTCACCAGGACCCTTTGCAGTTTAAGTCCATTGTAGATTACTCAGAATTCACTGGTGGGCTGTGAGGCATCCCCAGGAGTCACTTGAGGCAACTTTATTCTTCATGTCTATTGAGACAGGTCCCCAACAGAACTTACTGCTTCTTAGCTCCGAACCTTTCAAACCATAATATATCATGATGAGTTAACCATGCCCAGGGCCAAAACAAGAGGGAAATGGTGATTTTTTCCAAATCCCAAATATCCATTCTAAAGAGAGTCAGAAGCCCAGAAAAAGGATAGCAGGAGAATTTATAGTGCTGCCCCAGGGCACAGATCTCATAGGGTTTCTCCAGATTTATCCCATATACTTTAATTTGACGCCCAGATTCTGTTCATAAGCAAATTTGTTGAGAAGAACCCATAGAAATTAATACATCTGGTCCCAAAAGAGTGTCCCATAGGGAAGTAATGCTTCCTTCCCAGCAGCACCAGATGCGGCTCCATCAGCCTCACCACCAACCTTCATACTTGAAAATCCACGATGATAAAAATTAGTGTGTATCCAAACCTACCATATATGTATTACCAGGCAAGTACGATGTAAAAATTTTACATCTTGCTGTGTATCAAGTACCAATTCCTCAGTTTCCTTGCTTTTCTTTTTTTTTTTTAAAGATGACCGGTAAGGGGATCTTAACCCTTGACTTGGTGTTGTCAGCACCACGCTCAGCCAGTGAGCAAAACAGCCATCCCTACATGATCAGAACCACACTCTCCCGAGTGAGCCACGGGCTGGCCCAGTTTCCTTGCTGTTTAAACAAGGAAAATAAATACCTACTTGGAAGGGTTTGTTGTAAAGATTAAATGAGATAATACAAAGTATTTAACTATATGCACTGCCGAGATATTATATACACTACACTTCATTATATTATGTACGTATATACAAGTGTGTGTGTGTGTGTGTGTGTGTGTGTGTGTGTATTTTTTTTTTAACTTTCCAGAGTCATCACCCCCACCACACTTCCTACCCTGGCCACCTGAAGCTTCTCACTTTCCCAGACAGAACATACGTGTTCATGTCTCCAAGCTTTTCCTCTTCCTCTTCCTCCTTTCCTTCTTCTCCACCCAGCAACCTCTCACTTCTCCTCTCCACCCAGTTCTTGCAATCCCCCAAACCATAAGCTCTGTGGGGGCAGCAGCCCCGTCTGTATCATTCAGACATTCTCTGCGGATATAGATAACAATGAGAGGTAACATCCACTGAATGTCTCCCACATGCCAGGCGCTGCCCAAGAACCAACACACACACATGAGCCTCACGCCAGCTCTGTGAGGGGCACACCAGCATCGCCCCCCCTCCCCTGGATGGGGAAACCGCAGCTCAGCAAGGCTGAGCACCCTGTCCAGATCACACAGCCAGCAGGTGTGTGTGCCAGGTCCAGGACCAGGCCAACTCCAGAGCTGTCGCTTTAACTGCTTTGCCTTGTGGCCAGCTCAGGTGCAGCCTGAGCATGAGTGGAAGCAGCGGGAGTCCCTGAGAACCCTTCCTCCAGAAGGGACGTTCCAAGCTCTGCTGTCCCTTAGAAGTGTCAGATTCTGGGTTTTAATACCTCTTCCATTCCTTTGAGGCAGATTTAGAAGATCAGAGAACTCCTGTCCTCTGTTGCACCAAAAGGAAATATTAATTTGTTTGTTTGTAGGGGGAAATTCTTACAGTACAAACTGGAATAAATAATTTACTATAAAGATTTCTTAGTTCCTCCCGCAGAAGTTCTAAAAGTGATACAAATTGTTATTTTGATTGCTTTAATGGGATTTTCCCCTCGAAGCCTGGGCTCATTTACCTGTGTAATCTGTAGCCAGGCAAACAGTGAAAACAGAGAAAGCCTGCAGGGGAAAAAGTTCCCAACAACTCCACAGCGCAAATGTTCCGTCATGGCAGGTCAAGTCGGGCCTCTGGTCTCTCTCCCATCCCTGCTTCTGACAATTCTTAGCCTCTCTGACTCCCTGGAGCAAACTCCCTCCTGCCTCTCCAACTCCCTTCCTGACCGACCCAGCCCCACATACCTGGGCTTTCCTGACCCCTTTCCCACCATGATCCCGTCTCTCTGCCCTGTGGAATCTCTGATGTGCAAAATGCTCCTTAAAAAATAAAATTAACAATAATAACAAAAGTAACATTTATTGAGTGTCTATCATGGGCTGAACCCTCTGCTAAACCCTCCTTATGTTCATGTCATTTATTCAGTTCAGCCTAGGTCCTGTGTCTGCCTCCTGGGGCCATAATGAACTCTGCTCTCTTCCACAGGAGCCCTCCTGAGATCAGACTACACTCTTGTGTGTCCACTGAGTTTTCTTTCCTCCAGGCCAGCCAGTTCCAGTTCCTCTACAAGGTCCTCCCAAGACAGGTTTGGGAGTGGGGAAGTGGGCTGGTGTAAGTGGGGGACGGGATACATGGGAGTTCAAGGTACAGGCCCTGGACTCTGCCTGGCTTCAGGATCTGGCTCCAAATGTTTCCACCTATGTATCTTGGACAAGCTGTTGTCCTGTCTCCTCCCAGTTTTCTCATCTGTAAAATGGAAATAATTTTACACCATCTAGCCCACAGAGGAGGGAGGGGATGGGTAAGGAACTACATAAACAGCTCCATACAGTACCTGGCACATACCAAGTGCTTAGTAAATATCAGCTATTAGGCCTAGTCGCTTCCCCAACCTGGGCACCTCCTCTGGACATGTTCCAATTAGGCAACATCCTTCTTAAGGTGAGGCACCCACTTGGAGTCCTGCACACAGGTGTGTCCTGACCAGCAGAGAAGAGAGAGCAGTGCAGAGTTTGCTTTCACTGGCAGCCACAGAGTTGAGCTCACAGGTAGCAAAAATGCTGAGATCTTTCTTACCAGGGCTTCTGTTCAGCTTCACATCCCCTTGCCCCAGTCTTCTGGAATATTCCTTTTATAACTGCAAAGTTATTGTTATTTATAAAACCACTAATCCGTTCCTATATCTAGGTCAGTCCACTTACTGCTATTGTATAACTATTTACCCACTGCTACTTTTATTAGTTAACACTGGCTCTCCAAGGGGACAGATTAGGCAAGGAGTAGGAAGAGGGTCCTTCAATTTCATTTAGTAAGATTCTGCATTGTTTGAATATTTTTAACATGGTGTTACTTCTGCTTTGCCATATTGGAATTTATTCTGCTGCTCTTTTTCTAGCTTCTTGAGTTAAATGTTCGATTCATTAACCTTTTATCTTCTTTTTTAATAAATGGATTTAAGATTATGCATTTTCCCCTACGAACCACATTAAATTCATTGCACAAGTTTTGATATGTAGTGGGGCTTGGGGGGGGATTTTTTTTTTTTTGGTAGTTCAGTTCTAATATTTTGTAATTTCCATTAGGATTTCTTTTTATGACCCATGAATTTTTCCAGAAGGTTCATTTTGTTTTTAACTTTCAAAGATACAGAGATTTGGAGACCACATTTTGCTTTGGACTATCCATTTTAAATTTTATTGCATGGTGATCAAAGAACATGGTCTATGATGTGGAGTCCTGGTGTGGCTGAGACTTGCTTTCACATCTAGCACACAGTCATTTTCTGTAAGTGTTCCTTCCATTTGTGTTTAAAAAGCACATATATTCTCCAATTTTTATCCTTTCACATATCTATTTATTAAGCTTATTAATTATGTTGTTCAAATCTTACAAATATCCTTGCCAATTTTTTGGCAGCTTCATCTATTCATTATTAAGAGGGATGTATTAAAGTCTCCCCAAAATATCATGGGATTTGTTCATTTGTTCATTGACAGTTTCTGCCTTAAATATTTTGAGACTCTGTTGCTAAGTACATACAGGTTCAGGATTGTTGTATCTTCCTAAGAATTGTCCTCATTATCATTAAGTAATGGTCCTCTTTGTTTTTGAGGATGTTTGGGTCCATAAAGTCTGTTTCATCTGATAGTGATGTTTCTCTATAACATTTTATTTGATTAGTATTGCCTGTCTATATTTTCCTGTCCTATTTCAGTACCATTTCATTTTAGGTTAATTCCTATAAACAGCATATTTCTGGGTTTTGGTGATTTTACATATCTTATTGTCTGGCAAATTTAATCTATTTATATTTATTAAAACTACTCAAATATTTGTATTTATTTCTATCCTCTACTACCTAATTTTGTGTTTTAAATTTACCATGCTTTTCCCTTCTTTCTTTTTCACCCTGTCTTCTATTGGATTCACTGAGTATTCTATGTTTTGTTTTGTTTTTTTTTTTTTGCCTCTTCTGGTATGGAAGTTGTACATTTTATTACTATGCCTTTAATGATTATGCTTATTGCTCACCTAATCCAGTCTAAAGTTTATCAATATATCTACCCTGTTCCTGAGTATTGCAAGGATCTAACGATGTTTTAACTTAGATCTGCCCCCTCCCAATTTTACAGATTATTATTGTCTTTTTTTTTCTACTTTGTTTTAAACCCCTAAAACTAGTCATTACTTTTACAGTCAATATCCTTTACTAGATAATCCAATTTAGATTATCCTTCAATTATCAATGTACTTGGTTACCACTGCTTTTTAAATCCATTCTCCCCTTCTGTATTTCATATCCTTCTTGTAGGCAACATACAAGTATAATTGAGTCTTGTGTTTTTTTATATACTCTGACGATCTCTGTCTTTTAATAGGTTTATTTAGACCATTCACATTCAAAGTGATTATTGACATAGTTGATTCATATCTACTATATTTACAACTTTTCTTCAAAAGTTTATTTTCTTCTTCTGTTTCTTTTATTCCCCACTTTTTCTTCTTTATCTGGTTTTAATTAAACATGTCATGTGATTCCATTTTATCTCCTCTTAGCATTTCAATTATGTTTCTTTTTTTAAAAGTTTTACATATTTTCTAGGTATGCAAACTAGAGTTTGCAGTATACATTTATAACTAGCCTAAGTCCCCCTTCAAATAACACTATTCCTCTTCAATTGTAGTACAGGTGCCCTCTAACAGAGTATCCCAATTCCCCCTTCCTGCCCTTTATGACATCGCTGCAATTCATTTCACTTATCCACATGTAATAATCACCCCATACACTGTTACTATTATTACTTTACACAAAATTACCTTTTGGGTCAATTGAGAATAAGAAAAATCAAAGGTTTTACTTTACCTTCATTTATTTCTTCTCAGTCTCCCTTCTTTTCTTTATGTAGATGAGTTCCTAACCTATATAATTTTCCTTCTCCCTGAAGAACTTCTTTTAGTATTTCTTTCAGGCCAGGTCTGCTGGTGATAAATTCCTTCAGTTTTTGTTTGACTAAGAAAGTCTTTATTTTCTTCCTTCATTTTTGAAGGATAATTTCCCAGGATATAGAATTCTAGGTCAGTGAGTTTCTTCTTTCAACATTTTAAATATTTCACTCCACTCTCTTCTTGCCTGCATGGTTTCTGACAAGAAGTCCATAATCTTATTGTTGCTCCTCTATAAGGAAGGAGGGGATTTTTTACCTTTGGCTTCCTTCAAGATTTTCTGTTTGTCTTTGATGTTCTGACATTTGAATATGATATGCTTAAGTGTAAATATTTTGGTATGTACCCTGCTTTGCATTCTTTAAGTTTCCTGAATCTGTGGTTTAGTATCTGAAATTAACTTAAAATTTTTCAGCCTTGACTACTTCAAATATTTCTTCTTCTTCATTCTCTCTTCTCCTTCTAGCATTCTAATTATGCATGATACTCCTCTTAAAATTACCCCACAGTTATGAATGTTCTGTTCTGTTTGGGGGGGGGGTGTTTTATTATTCTTTTTTTTTTTCCTCTTTGTATTTCAGTTTTAGAAGTTTCTATAGACAAGCTCTCTAATTCTTTACTTGGCTGTGTCCAGTTTACTGGTGAGCCCATCAAAGGCATTCTTCATCTCTATAATTGTGTTTTTGATTTCTAGTATTTCCTTTTGATTCTTTCTTAGAGTTTCCATCTGTATGATAACATTACCTATCTGTCCTTGCATGCTGTCTACTTTTTCCATTAGGGCTGTTAATATATTAATCATAGTTATTTTAAATTCCTAGTTTAACAATACCAAAATCTGGGTCATATGTAGGTCTGGTTGTGAAGCTTACTTTGTCTCTTCTTTTCTTTTCTTTTTCTTGCCTAATTTTTTGTTGGAAGCTGCATGTGATATATCGAGTAATAGGAACTGAAGTAACTAGACGTTCAGTGTGAGGTTTTATGTCTGGCAGATCTCAGCTATAACTCTGTATCCTCATGCCTCTCCAAATTTTGGAGCAGTTGTTTGCCCTGTGACCTCAATTCTCTAATGGGTAAAGAAAACCCGATGATTTTTCCATTTGTTCAGCTTTATTTCTTGTAAAATGGGAGTGATGATTTCCAAGCTCTTCACTTGTCAGAGCTGAAACTGGAAGTCTCCCTTTGTCACTGAAGGACATTATTTAGCAGTTCAGCAAGAGTCTGTGAGTGATAAACTCTCCCTGTCTTTGTTTGAAAATGTCTTTACCTACCTTCCCTATTAAATAATCATTTATCTTAGTATAAGTGGATTGCTACTATCTCATAACACTTGAAGATATTTTCTGTTGTCTTCTGACTTCTAATGACGCTGAAAAAGAGTGTCTTGACAGTCCAAAAGTTATACTTTCTCTCTGGTTACATTTACAATTTTCTCTTTGTTGTTGATGGTCTTCAATTTCACTACAGTTTTTCCTAGATGTCCATTTATTTTTATTTAGCTTGCTTGGGATTTAGTATGCTTCTTCACTCCAATTATACATGTCTTACAACACTTCTATAAATTCTTTAGTCATTATTTCTTCAAATATTGCCTCTCCTCTCTTTTTTCTATCTTATTTTTCCAAGTCAACTATTGGATGTATGTTGGACTTTTCATGATATTTTGTTTTATCTCTTACCCTCTTTCATATTTCCCAAGCCATTAGCTTTCTATGCTACATTACTGATAATTTCCTCAGCTCTGTCTCCCAAATCACTAATTTTCTATTCAGCTATGTCTTATTTGGTTAATTCATCAATTGAATTTTAATTCTGATAGCTATAAATTTTATTGGTAGAAAATTTATTCAGTTCTTTTTCTAATCTGTTTATTCTTTTTTCATGGTGTTTTGTTCTTTTGTAATGATTTCTAGTCCTTCTTTCATCTCTTCAATAATTTTATAGTCTCTTTCAAATTATCTATTATCTTAGGTGCTTAGGGTAATAATATTCTTGGTTATGTCTCCTGATTTGCACTCATTTCCTTGTGTGGTTTGCAATTTTTTTAATTAAGAGGTCATCTTCAGTATTTATCACTTATTCTGTAGGTATGCTATAAATACTCAATTGTAGAAGAATCCAGATGAGAGTTTTTCAAAAGCTTCTGCAAGGCATCTCAGGGATTTCACTGATACACATTTAATTTTTATATTAGTTTCTATTCTTGGGTTTCTTATGAATAATGTAAAGTGAGATGCCACACCTGTATGTGGCACAGGCTTGGGATTTCAACTTCCCATGGAAAACTTTTGTTCTACTCTGTCTCACACAGAATCGAATTTCCTTACTGCTCCCCTCCTCGGCTTGTAAGTGAAATCTGCCTAGCACCCATTTCATGGGAAGTACAGTCCTACCAGGTGTCAAGTTTTTTGCAGGAGTTTCAGTTCCAACTCCCATATCACATAGGTCTAAGGCCATATCTTTTGTCCCAACATCAGCATTAAAAGCCCAGGCACTGTTCAGTAGGGACTATATCCAGGACTGGTACCCTGGACCACCGGAACGTTAGCTCATACAGTTAAAAGTTCTGGCTCTGAGCTCCCTCTTAATTTCCAGCCCCTGAGGATTTCTTCTCTTTCAACCTCAGATATATATCAAAAATATTTTATTGTTATATTTTACCAAGTGTTTCTATTGTTTGAGATGGCAGGGGAACCTACAATAGCTCAGACTTTGTTATCAGAACCAGAAATCTACTTTTTAAAAAATAATTTACAGAACAATAAAAGTTTGTTTTTGTTGTGGTGGGTTTTTTTAAGAGCTTTGTGAATAGCCAAATTCCTTAAGCCAAACTTCCAGTGCATCTTAAAAACAAACAAGCTATAGGACTAGAATTATCTGTTCTTTTGTCTTTATTTTTAATTGCAAATATTGGTTAGCCTTGTTGGGGGAAAATATCTCTACCAATAGTCAATTCTCACACAGTACCTTTGGCTGCATCAATTGCTGTTACTTTATGCCACACAGCACAGCACAGGTGGTCAATGTCACTGACAGGGCATATCTGTAAAAATTTCTTGGATGAATGAATGAATAAATGAATGAAAGAACATCCCAGCAAGGTGCAGGCAGCTCTTTGACAATTTGCTTGTAATCTTTAAACCCCACATACACAGAATTTGCCTGTCAACAAAAAGAGTGGAACAGACAGGAGGAAAAACTATAAACAAGTCAAAATAAAAATAAGTGATGGATTTCCAATTTGTTTTATCACTCACAGAATGTCAGGGCTGGGATGGATCTGAAGGATGACCCAGTCCAACCTCACCACAAATGCAGAAACCATGACCCAGAGAGACTAGCCCAAGAGCCATCACTAAAGCCCAGGTGCCCAGGTTTTCCCCTATGCAACTTGCTCAGCATGCCCTCAAACATTACCTAGTCTTGCAAAACAGGCAGAATGATCTTCTTGAAAAACCACCTTTGTGCTTGATCCACAAGAAGACAAAGAATACTCAGAATATTCAGTTGTTTAGAAAATATTTTAAAAGCTGTTTAGGAACAAATGGGCATGCCCAAGCAAGACTCTAGACAGCAGAGGAAGGGAAGAGGGCTGAGGCCCCATAGTGTCCATGTACTCTTCACCTTTGGTTCACTTTGAAATGATGACAGTAGAAGTATATGGGAGAATATGGCTGGTCTAGAGGCACCCAGTATCTTTAGAGATCTAGGGAGCAAGAATTCCAGAATAATCCATGTCTCATTCTGAAGGCAAGATGACATCCAAGTTAAATCTTGCTTTAGAATCTCAGTGTTCAGGAAGAGATTTCTACCCCTTCTCCCCATGCTCAGAGGAACTGGGATGAGAACTCCTCTCCCCTCCCTGCTCTGACCACTTCCTCTGCCACAAGAGGAGTCACTCATCTGACTGGTCAGAGCCCAGGACATTCACTGAGCCATGTTCACTAGTGGGTGGCATCACTATGCCTTGGAGGTCAGAAGTCTTCCTCTGGAACTTCAGGCTTCCAGGTAGCAACTAGGTCAGGCCATGCCTGCTTCCCATGGGAAATCCCAGCCATGTATCTTTTCCATCTTTCTCTACCTGCAACTATGTGGGAGCCAGGGAGGGTCTGCTCTACAAGACAGTAAGATTCCGATAATGTGCCAAAAGCTTCACTTGGGTCTCCTCTGGCATAAGTGGTGCTGTCCAACTCAGGTTTTCAAAGAATCCCAGAAATGGCTGACACGGTATGGAGTATTCGAGCACTTGCTCAGATACCCAAATCAGTACCTTGTCTATTTTCCCTAGGCTGGCAACCCTAGAGAGGAGGACGAGGGAGAAGATGCAAAGCCCTACCCAAACCTCAACTTTAACTGTCCATAAAAGCAGAGCCTCCCAAATAGTGTGCCAGGATATGAAGTCCTCTCAGCCTTTGGGTGACCAGTGGGACTTGGGGAAGCCAAAGCCTGCAGGCCAGATGCCTCCAGCCACAAGCACCCTCTGTTTACCTCAGTGTGCCATACAAATATCAACATCATCTATGTGTGCTCTGCCATGGAAAAGATTAGCAAGTCCTGAACAAAAGCATGTATAGCCTACCATCTGCTTCTTTAACATCTAAAACATATGACTCCTCCCTCCTTGAACATCCCCAGGTCCCCACACACCTCATCAAAGAAGTCAAATGCAAACTACTAAATTCTTGTTCCCATCAAGAGCTGAGCTGGTGGAGTTGGGTTGACGGTGACCATCTGAGGTGCCTTCCTATAGACTGAAACTTCTCCAACAGGAGAGAACATTTTCCCAGGGGTACACTTTTGGTAGCAGGAGGTCTCAAAGCCCCAAGGTAGTAGCACATCCTCCTGGACCATCAAATCAGAAAATCTAGGAAGAGCTGGCCCAGAGTGTCTGGGATTTTTCTCAGTTTGAATTGGGCTATTACAAAGACTGTATATTAGAAAGGCCACATTGAGCCATGTGGCCACAGCCTGCAGAAATGCACTGATTAACACGTGGTCATTACATTCACCTATGAGACAGAGCCCTATAAAACCTGCTGCAGGACCTCTGCATGTGCTGTTGAGGACTGTGACCACTAGAAACCAACGTGAAAATTTTCTTTTCACTCTGTCTAGGAAAAAACACAACTTCTTTTGAAGAATTGGCTTATCTTCCCCTGGTGGACAATGAGAAGAACAAAACTGTTTCCCATTTTGCTTTGACCATCAGGAAGTTCAAAATCAAATTTGAGCTCAACTCTAGTAACCCCGAGGGCCTGGCTAGAGAGTTGGCGGGTTGGGGATAGGTCGGAGGAGGTTGGGGTGGAGGGGAGAGAGCAGAAGCATTGCATCATGGGGCCACAGTTCCTGGACAATGCCACGGACTGTAGAGAAGGCCAGCCCCAGGCAGGGCAGGCAACCATCTCCAAGGGTACAGTGACATCTCCTGTACCTTAGCAATAGCCATCTGGTCCCCCAACCCTCCAAGTCTCCTCACAGCAGCCAGAATAATCTTCTAATCTGTGTTGGACTGGATCCTGATTATTCCCTGGTTTAGAATCTTGCAGAGGCTGCTCCTAGCTCTCAAGATAAAACCCAAGGCCCTATCCCTGTCCCACAAGCCCCCTCACATCTGGCCCCCACCACCTCACTAACTGCCTCACATACCACTTTCTGCCTCCCACACTTACCAGTTCCACCCTCCCCCATGGGACCTGGCCCTGAAGTCCCAGGCAGAGGATGCCAGGTACCATCTGTAGGCAATGAGGCTGCGAACAGCCACTAGTATCCAGACCTCTGGCCTGGCATCTTCACCAGAAACCCCAGCCCTGCTCTGTGTACTACAAGAGCTGGAGTCCTCCACGGGCCTCCCAAGACCTTGCAGCCTCCACTCCTTTGCTGCTCAAGGCTATGGCCCCCCTGTGACCCAGGCTGACCCTCGCTGTCCACTCTAGTGAGGATTCCTGGGGACTGCCCTTCAGTGCCCACCCCTATGCTTCAGTGTAAAGGGTCTTCTACTTTCGATGCCTGCTCTTCCCACCAGACCCTTCTCACTTCCTATCTTTAGAATCATTCTTTCGAGTTGGAAGAACCTTGGCGTTTACATTATCAAGCCCTCTGGATTCTTAAACTTCTAATATGGCATTATATGAAAAAGGATAGATTCTACTTGCATGCCTCTGGTGACAGGAAACTCACTACATCATAAGGAGGAGCCTTGTGAGCACAGCCCTGCGAGGGGAAAGGCAAGGTGAGGGCAACGAGTCAGCTGAGATTAGAACAGGACAGTCACCGCCCTGACTGCTGCTCATACCTCCAGAGACCACACTGGTTTGTGTACAGCTCAGCACATCCTAACTCATGCTCAGCTCCCAGCATGAGTAGACTGCACCTCCATGTTGTGTCCCCAAGAAACTGCCCACCTCTAAGAACCAATGGGCAGCCTGACTGTGCTGAAACTGGGGGTTGTCCAGTGGCTACCAGCCTGGGCTCTGGAGCCAGGGACTTGGCTTCTGATCTTGGCTCTGTACTTACTACGTGCCCTTGGCTAAGTCACTGCACTAATCTCACTAAGCCTCAGTTGTCCTGTCTGCACAATGGGACCATAGGAGTGGTTGTGACTTTGTAATGAGATGGAGCAAGTAAGATTCTCTTCAGAACAGAGCCAGGCACATGGTAAGCAATGAATACGCAGTAGCTACAACAGTTGCTACAGCAATGATTAAAACCCAGCGCATTTGTGCGCTCAGAGAAGAGACAAGTCACTGAAGTGAGTCAGTGAAGGTCTCACAGGGCAGGCAGGACTCCTGCTGGGCCTGGACAGGGTAGGATTCGGAAACAGGCTGAAAGAATGTTCCATGCAGGGAAACAGCGAGCAGGAGCTTCGAGTGTGAACAACATGAAGAAAGTAACAGTAACTGCAGTACCCGCTACCGAGCGTGTTCAGAGCCATCCCCTGGTGTTCACGTGTTCATGTACACATGTGTGTATGCACACGCCAGCCCTGGGAGAGGTAGGGCTATGGTCAGTAGCCCCTCGGACAGAGGAGCAGCCAGCCCATGTGAGCTCAGGGAGGGTGAGGCCTGGCCACAGCCAGACCTTTTCATGGGCAAGCAGAGGGACATGGAGGCAGGGAAGGGTTGTGAAGGGGAAGAAGGTCTGGGGCTGGAGTGTGAAGTGGTGGGAAACCATGAGGGGCTCTTATGTGGGGACGGGCTTCAGGAAGAAAAAGTTCCAACAATAATGGCACAGGGTAAGAGGCAAGAGATCCCAGTGAAGATGGCTTCCAATGTGAGCAGAACAGTCCAGGCCACAGCCCCAGGGCTGCGTGGGGCACGGTGTCTCCAGAGCAAAGTCAAACCTCCTCACGTCCTCATTCCAGCCCTCTGGGATTTGGGTCCCCTCTTGCTTCTCTAGCCCCCACTGCCATGGACTTCCTTTCACTCACCCCACATCCCAACCACCTAGGCCCCTGCATGCAGCTCCCTGCCCACACCTACATCCCTCTGCGCTCTTGCCCATGCTGCTCCTTCCACCTGGCATGTACTCTCCAGCCAGCTCTCCACCATCTCCACATCTGCCACCCCTCAGGGCACCTCCTCCAGGAAGCCTTCCCCTTTCTTGGCCTGGCACATCTGTCTCCTCACCTCTGTCCCCTCTCCCCCACCTCCTCATAGAGGGACATGGATCCACTGTGGAGGAAAATGAGCTCCCTGAAGAAAGGAAACCTGTCCAGAGCCTCATCCTTCTCCCCACAGTGCCAGCCCTTTTCCTGACTCATGGCTGGGGCTCAGGCCATCCCTGATGACCAAGCTCAATCATGCTTAGAAACACAAACCTGCCCCTTCCCAGGAACAGGATGCCCACAGGAGTAAGCAACACTAGAATTCCATCCAGCCACCAGCCTGGAGAAATGCTACCATTCAGAGGGCAAAGCAGCTTATGAGAGCAGGAGGTAGTTCTGATGGCTTCCTCTGTTAGACAAGGGACAGGCCTTCTCCTGGTTTAACCCCCAGTGACCTTTGAACTTCCTGGGAGGTCAGCAGCACGTCCCCCTTCCCCAGCTGTCTCTCTGTCTCTGGCCCGATGGGAGGGAGGGCCCTGGGCCTGTTCCATTTTGTGCCCGTATTGATCTGTTGGCAGCAATGGGCTGGATAATTAGCCAGGAATTAGGGTTTCTATTACAGCCAGGAGGCTGCTCCAGCTGATTTATCACCTGAATAATTTACTGTGATTGAAAGGAAATTAAAATGAACTCCATTTGACAACTGTGAGCTTTTATGGGCTTTAGTGAAGGCTCAAAAGCCAGATTAATAGCCTGGTGTTGGTTAATAGTCTGCCGAGAGTAAATACGGCAGGCTGTGCTCGGCAGCGGCCTTCCTGTGGCAGCCGGAGGAGAGACCCGCTCCCGCCAGGAGCCCGGCGCCCACGACAGCGTCAATGCGAGTTTTACTGAAACAGATTCCACTGCTGGAAACACACACACACACACACACACACACACACACACACACACACCAGCAGTTTCTTTTTTTCTTCTTCTCCTCCTCCAAGGTGATTTTTACTTACTCCACATGTAGGGAAAACAGAATTGCTTTTTCAATAACCATTTTGAAAAGGAAGTGTTTCATTGCCCAGGAGTGGGTCTACATTAACCCCTTCCACTCAGGCAAAGGGTTTACTAGGTTTCCCTATGAAAGCCAGAAGCCAGGGCAGATCTTGGTGGGAAAACAGCAAGGTGGAGGCAGGCTCTGAGCTCATAGAAGAGATAGGCAGGAGCCCCGCCTGGCCCTGAAGAACCCGTGTTCTAACCGTGGGCGGGGAGGGTGATTTGGGAGGATGTGACCTCTCCAAGCCAATGTAAGACTCCGAGAGGCCTGGAATGACAGGCAGACTCTAGCTGCAGAAGGCCAGTCAGAAAACCAACCAGTCCACAAACTGGCTCCTAGAATCACCTGGGACATGGAAGCCCATGGAATCATCTTGTATAAGATGAAGACAGAAGATCCCGAGGCCAGTTTCCAGCCTTGTGGCCTCAACAATCCTAGAAACTCCCTGGGCCTGAAAATAGGGTGAACATCTGGGAGAAAAAAGTTCCCATCTATAAAATGGGGCTCACAAACTTTGCCCAGCCTGCTTAGTGTGCATTTAAATGGAGGGTCCCATGAGACACTGGATGTGAAAGACCTTTGAAAACCGTCCATGATCATGCAGAGGTGAGGAATGTCGTGTTGTTATTGTTAGGCTGCTGCGGCTGCTGCTGTTGTTGCTGCCATCAATTTCATGATCACTACTACCAAAGATGTGGAAACTGAAGTCCAGAGAAAAAGTAAATTGCTCAACAGGGCAGAGCCAGGACTCAAATCAAGCTCCCCCAACTCCAGGGCCAGTAAATGCTCTTTCTTCCCCACAAGGTTGCCTAGTGAAAATGACAGCAAGGACCCCACCTAGGCCACCAGGCCACAGAGACGCAGACTTAGACAGCTTGATCTGCTTGCAAATGGAAGGTGGCCAGCCTCCGTGGCCAGCAGCTCAGGGCCTCCTTCCTGGCGCCACCACCATGCTGCTGTGGGGCTCACACAGCAAGGCCTGCGGAATAAGCACCTTGCAGAGAGAGAGCATGGGGGCTCAAGGAACCAGTACCCTTGGTGTGCATCCCTTCCCGGTCCAAGGCCCCTCCCTTGGGCCATCATTTGTCCAAAGTGATTGGGAGTCGGGCGCGAGGGTATGTCATTCATAGTCCAGTGCCTGTGTGTGTGCAGGGCAGCCCTGTGGCCTCACCTTCCATCTCTCCTCATTAAGGCACATTAATGGGAGGAGAAGCAGATTAACCAGAAAACACTGAGTCAGTCATTATCCTGCCACACCGTTTGCCTGCAGGCCCCGCCTCAGAGCCCACACTGTCAGAGACACCCGAAGACGTGCCCGCATCATTCTGAAGGACACTGCTAGAAACGGAGCCCACACAGAGTTTGTAATTCTGGTCCCCTCCCCTCAGGTTCCCATCTCTACATGAGTCCATTGGACCTGTCCTTCAAGACCCCCCATCCATACCACTCTCCTTGATGCCACCAACTGAGGCAGCGTCTCCTTCCCTGGTTCGACACTTTGTCAGGACCCACAGAAGCTTCTCTCTCGTCCTGTGGGTTTTGAGTCCATGTCACAATGCCCCTGTGAGACGGCAGACAGAGCTGATGCCTGACTCAGCCCTCCATCCCCTGAATATGTGGCACTGTCCCAGGCTCACAGTCCACATGCGAGAAACATGTTGGATAAATGAGTATATGAGTGTCTGAGCAACTGAGTGAATGAGTATGTGGCTGGCTTCTGGACTCCTCCCAATTACTCCCACAGTCTCTGCCCAGTCTTTCTGGGCATTCTAATTAAATGAACTATGATTCAGATTCTGAGTTTCTGTGAGAATAATGTGGAACACAGAGAATCCCTAAAACCGAATGTCTGTGTTAAGTAAATAGGATTTAAAAGAAATGCTGAGGCTTTGTGCTGTGGAGGCCAGGCTGAGTGCAGAAGCCCAGGCCCTTCCTCCTCACCACTCACTTGCTGGGTGACCTCAGACCAGCTCTATCCTCTCTCTGGACCTCTAAAAAATGAGAGCATCAAAAGCTTGCCTCCACAGACCCTGCTAGCTCTAAAATTATGTGATCTTGCCAATGGTTAGAGGATAAATTTTCTCCCAGATTCTGGAGGGAAAGGTAGGCCTCATCCAAGAAATTGTCCTGATTGAGTCCCCTCTTTCTACTCCTGTGTCAGATGAAACATGACTTCCACCATCTCTCAGAAGGGCTCTGAGCAGTAGGGAGAGGCTGTTTGTGACAGAAACAGACTCTTCTCCCCGAACCCCAGTATCTAGAGTGTACGGCACCCACTCTGTCCAGCACCTACAACCACATCATTCCCAGCACAGTCTTCACTCCACTTAAAAGAGAAGGACTGGAATTCCCACCGTGGTCTACAAGACCAGGCCCATCTCCCCAGCATCACCTCCCACCCCATTCCCTGCACCCAGCCACACTGGCTCTCTTTCCTCTCCTCACTCCTGCAACGCCCTCCTCACCTCTGGGCCTTTGCACTCACTCTGGCAGACACGTTCCCTCCACCCCTGCATCCCTTCTCCTTGTTCTGCCCAACTCCTTCAGGGCTAAGCATGAATGCATCTCCCCTAGGAAGCTACTGTGGCCTCTAGGCTGGCTCAGTTTCTGCTTTAGGCTCTTGGAGAACCTTAGACATCTCCTCCTTGGCACCAAGCACACCTGTAATCCACAACAACCCTCTGGGTATTTCACATGACTTGTTGGGTGGTTTTAGGCAAGTCACTTTGCTTCTCTGGGCCTCAGTTTTCCCATCTGAAAACAAAGTGGCTAAATGGTTTGTAAGAGCCCTCACAGGAACTGCTCTGAGATGGCCAGACTGGCATAAGATGGCGGCACTGGAGGCCTTGCTCACTCCTCTCCACACAAGTTCCCTTCCAGCACCTCTCCTCTCCATCGGAGCTTATGCACATGGCTTACACTGTTTTGATTGGCCCTTTAGAAAAACTTCAGAAGCATCATCTAATTTGCATTTGGAGGAAGCTGAGCGAGGCCAGGCCTCACCACCAGTACCAGCTGGGAAGTGCTGGGGAAAATTTTCGCCCATAGGGTATCTCTCACTCACCCACCAGAGGGAACTCTCGGCAGGCCAGAACCATGTCTTAGTTCCCGGTACCTGGCACAGATGGCATCAGAGAATATTATCCTGAGTTGAATCTGGTACTATAGAGACCTTAATCAGGCCCTGAGAGCCTCTCACTGCAGCCTTTCTGGTCCTATCTCTACAGCCACAGGCAGTGTCTGCACCTCTGCATGGGGCCACAGCAGGCTGGCTGGTCAGCAAAAGTGGCACCCTGCTTCCTTCCCTCTCTTGCAGATAACCCAACTGGGAGTCTGTCAGTCACTTCTTCATCTCCAGACTCTTGGATTCAGTCTCTAAAAGCATGACAGGGTGACCTGACAAGAGGGGTACCTGAAAGTGGGGTACACACTGGTACTATCATAACATTGTTTATAGCCAGTGAGCCCCCAGGCCAGAGGGTGGTTACAAATTTCAACCATCACCCAACTGATAGGATAATGATCCAAGACCATCTCAAGTGGCCCAGGAGATCATTACATCCCCCTGTCCAAAGAGCCCTGGGAAAGGATGCCGCTTGGCAGCGGCAGAGCAGCCAGACAAGTCACATGCCCTGGCTGGCCAAAGAAACGGACGCAGCAGACAAGAAGCTGCCGGAGCCCCAGACCTTGTGGGGGGTTGTGACTGGCCAAGAACAATGAAAAGCCCACTCTGAGCAGGACCTGGCGCCTCTGCCCTCGGGAGAGTGCCCCAGGCCTGCCCCACAGTGGCAAGAGTGATGGGTGGGAGTCACAGGGTGTACCTGCTCAGGCTTGATGGGCTCCGTGGTAGTGAAGATGTCCGAGTAGTGCTGCCTCTCAAACACACGGTCCAGCACCTCCAGCTGCTGCTGCGTGAACAGCTCGCCCCGCATCTGCTTCCGGAGGAAATCTCTGCCCGGCAGTGAGTGGCCATTCGGCACCGGAGACTCCTGAATACCTTTGATGAGCGCAAAAGAGGAAGGTGAGTGGAGGTTATCCAAGTTGCTAAAGAAAGACAGGTCAGACCCTGAGACTGGGAAGAGGGCCTGAGAGACCCTTGAGTCCAGCTCCCTCCCTGACAAGAGAGGAAACAGGCAGGTGCTCAGGTAAGGGGCGGCCTTGCCCAAAGTCACCTGCTGGTGGGTGCAGAGCCAGCCTCCATAGCCACGTGCCAGACACTGTGCAAAGCCTTTTTACATGTGTCATCTCATCTAATCCTCACTATGACCCCCAACGATGTTATTATTTTCCCCATCTTACAGATGAGGACACTGAAACCTACAGAGATTGAGTGATTTGCCTGAGGATTCAAGCTCAGACTGACTCAGAGGCTTAATCACCAGGTGCTACTGCCCCTTCTGTACTGAAGACCCTCCTTGGAGGTACAGGTTTTCCTAGAGCTAATGTCCTTACCCTGGACATTTGCTACCACATCATGTGACCAGTCAACAAAACACTACTAGGAAGAAGACTGGCCGGTTAGAACATTTGGTTAGAGTGCAGTGTTATAACGGCAAGGTCAAGGGTTCGGACTCCCCTACCAGCCAGCCACCAAAAAAAAAAACGCTCTCATACAATTCTGGTGGGAGTAGTCACCAGAATTGGTGACTATGCTAGACAGTCTGACAAAAATCTATCAAAGCCACAAATGTATATTCCCTTTGATAGAGTAATCACACTGCTGGGAATTTATTTTACAGCTAGACGTACACATATGTATGGCAAATGATGTATGTACAAAGTTCTTGCAGCAAGAGACTGGAGACAACCCAAGAGTTTATTTGTAGGGGATTGGTTAACTAAGCCAGGGCACACCTGCAATCCAGAACACTCTGCGGCAACAATGAGGAATGAGGACAGCCTCGAGGGTCACCATGGAGAGATCTTCAAGATACATTATTATGTGAAAATAAATCAACAAGGTGAGGTACAGCACGTATAATACACAACCTTGGTGTAAAAGAGGAAGCAAATAAGGCTTTCTATAATATCCATATCCAAAGGATATGTGAGAAACACCTACAGTGGTCACCCATTCAGGGAGGTAGGAACGGAGTGGACGGAGGAGAGCAGAGAGACTTCACAGCGTGCTTCTTGTTTGCTTTTGTTTTGTCTCAGAACTTTAAGTGTATTGCCTATTCAAAAATGTAAATTAAGAAAGTACAAGATTAAATTCTCTATGTGTTCTATATTGTTAACCATTCACACTGTAACAGACTTTAGAAACGATGGTTACATCTCAAGGAAAATATTGTGAATTATCAATAAAAAAGGCAAATGGGATGAAATATCTTTGGTGAGTCTTGGGCTTGAACTGTTTGAAATGAACTGAGGAAATGGCCTTGGGGGCACATCATTGTCCAGGGCTCTCTAGGGCCACGGTGCTCATGTGGGGCTGACCAGAGGCACTGTTGAAAGCCAAGCCCAGCACAGGCATCTGCTTGTGCCGTTGGGAAGCCCCGGGGCACAGCAGCACGATCAGCTCTCGTGCTGATAGGAACCCTTACACAAGGCCTGGGGCAGCCCCTGGCCCCCGCCAGCACTCTGCCGCCCTGGACTTCATCCATCATCTCAAAACCCCACCCACGGGAGGAATGAGGCCAAATCAAGGAGCATGAAGCAATGGGCTCCTGTGTCACTGAGATGCAGCCAAAGGTCAGTGCTGCCTCCACTGTCCTGTGCAGGGGCAACTGCAATGCAGGGTTGACATCTGAACAGTGACACCAGGCTCAGGGGTTCACATGAGTGTTAGCCTTTCAGAGCCCCCATAGAGGCCAGCAGCTCAGAGGACCCAGTGTCCTCTAAGGGAAGGGACTTCAGAGGTGGCTCATGAGCCCCCTGAGAAAATAGATCTCCCATCAATTTGGACCCACGAGGATACCATAGGCTGGGCCACAGCCTGAATGACCAGGCACCCCCACCTGTGGGCCAAGGCAGAAGCTGGTCTCTCTGACCAGTGACCCCCAGACTAAAGCCTGGGTCCCTCCTCTGGCAGCCTGTGACATTGGCTTTCCACAAGACAGGTGCCTACTCCTGCCCACAAGACATCATCCTTAGAGACCCTTCTTCCATCATGGCCCATCCCCATGGGGACCATTCCCACAAGGTCACCAAGACTAGCAGGATGTGGGGGTTCATGGCCCAGTCTGTCTGCCCAGTGGTGTTCTTCCATTGTTTAGCATCTACCAAATGACCCTTTTGGCAAAGGTTCCATGCACATGTACATATCCGAGAGCGGATGGTTCAGCTCGCTCCTACTCAGCTATTGCTTTGCCCGGTCACCCTGGTCCCAGACACTCCTGACAAAGCTTGACCTTGGCTATGATCCCCAGCGCTCCCCAGTTTCTCCCTGCCAGAGAGACCACATCCACTTTTCAGAGACTTCTGTCCACCAACTTCGATTGCACTCCCCAGGCCCCAAGCTCCTAGTGAAGCCTCCTTCCTGTCAGCCAGCTCCTGGGCCTCACTCTGTCCCCCGCTGAGCAGTGCCCAACTCTTCTCTCCCACTCGGACTGCTGTATCAGACATGCCCCAGCTCTGCCCCTCCGGGAGGTTTCTCCCAGGTGCCAGGTCTTCCTCCCACAGATGTCCATGGGCTCAATCCCTCTCCCATGGGATGCCTAGGCTGGGCTCTTTCCACAGTTCAGAGCCCTGGAAGGATAGAGTTTCACCTCCACTGGGGAAGTTCAGAGAAGGTGGCTCGACTGACAGACCCTGTGGGCAAGGTCACTATGTGGTCACCGAGTAGGGCCCAGCATATAGTAAAGGCTCACGGCACAGTGCCGACTCAAGTGTATGCACCAGGGGTCCTTGGAGACCCTCCACCAGAGTATGCACCACACATACTCTGAGTATAGGCAGCCTTGCCAGGACCTGCACTGACCTCTGCAGAGTCTTCCAGGAAGAGGATGGGCTGAGTCCTGCTCTGGCTTTCAAGAAGTCAGCCAGGGCACCCGTGGGCTGAGCTTGTAGGAACACCCAGGCTGGATGGAACACCCACATCTCAGTGATGTGGACACTGCCAGTGGAGGACGGTGAGCTGGGAAGAGCCTGCCTCTCCAGGCTCACCCTGACCTGTGATCACTCCTGCTACCCCCGCCCCTGGCCAGCCCCTCTACTGAGGGAGGTGATATCTACTCTGTTACTTTGTACAGAAAATGGCTCAAGTTTGTCATTTCCTTAAGAAGGCTTGGGGCACTCCTAAATACGTAGTCATGTATTCCTTGACTTAACAAAGATTGTTAAATGTTTACTCTGTACCAGGTAATATTTTAAAAATTAATGAATTTTAAAAATAAAATAATAACAGGGGATACAGTGATGACTGAGACAGGCCTCTCCTTACCATCTGGAGAGGGCAGCCCACATTAGTCGGTGATCACACAGATAAACACAGGATTACAAACTGTGATTGATGCTAAGGAGAAAAAAGTGCACAGAAATAGATACATCTGACCATGTTTAATGGGGGAGAGGCCAGAGAAGCCTTTGCAGGGGAGCCAGGCTGGAGTGAGAATAGAGGGTGAGGACTCAGCAGGGCAAAGAAGATGGGGGGAGAGGGTATGTCCAGCAGAGGAGACTGCCCAGCCAAAGGGCCCTAGGGAGGAAGGAGGTGAAGGGAACAAGGGAAGTGAGGGAAGAGACCCCAGGAGAATCTGCAGAGGCTAGCAGGGGCTGAGCCAGACAGCCACAGAGGCCAGGAGGCCACAGAGACAATCTGAGCCTCACCGTGGGAGCCGTGGGAACCATGGGAGGGGGCTGGGGAAACAATCGCCTCCCTCACTTCTCAGTCCCAGAGCCTGAACTGCTTGTTCCTTTAGGTCAGGCCATACTTTCCAAACTCCATTCCCAAGCCTCATCTTTCAGTAGAGACTAGGGACGTGCAAAGATAACATTTTGCATTTGTGGGTGTTTGAAGGTGATGTGCTGGAGTTGACCTGTCAGCCACAGGTAACCAAACGTGCCCACATGGAATGAAAACATTCCTCATTGACATGTGCATTGTTTCCCAGGACAGATACAGCCTGCAAGCACACATGCCTCCTCCTCCAGGACGACTTCCTTCATTCCCCTGCCAGTTCTCTGTCTCCCGTTCTTAGGGGTCTGACTACTTTCTCCCTTATCTTAGGAGCCAAGTCCACTGGGCCCTTCACTCCCACATTGAGCAGATAATTCATTTTGTCTATGCCGCAGGGAATATTTGTGGAATAAATAAACAAATACTTGTTACAACAGCTCTTCACTGTGCTCTCCTGGTCTGCAAATGTCAGCATCCCTCCATGTGGCCTCATTCATTCATTCATTCTTCCCTCAACCACGCTTAGTGAGCACTAATGTTAGGGATACAGCGATTGGTAAAAGCTGACTCAGCCCTTGTCCTCACAGAATTATGTTCAGTAGAGAAGGCAAACATTAACTGAAAAATAATCAGACTGGTAACGGTGCAAGTATCAACTAAGATAAGTACCCTGACAAAAAGTGCATGGTTCATAGAGGGCAGGGTCATGCTGACTCGCTTCTGGGTGCACACAGTCAGCACACAGTGAGAATGGGCCAAACAGATTCTATGCTCAGAGATAGCTACAAAAATGAATACCAAAAATCATCCCCTGCACAAGGGCAGGTCTAAACCTCCAGGCCTCCCGTGTAAACTTCCATAGCATTTTTCACGTGCACTGCAAAGATACTGTCTGACTTAACAGAGAATGTGGTCTTGGAGGCATGCTACACAAATACTCATTCCCATTTTATTCCAGCCAGAAAAATCTGAACTCACAATGTGAATGGTATGCTTAAATATATGGACAGACATGGGCAAAAGTACAAAAGTATACATGGGGCATGGTATCTTTAAATCATTTTTTTTCTACTCCAAATCAAATAATATGTAATAGACCCAGTGCTGGGCTTAGTCAACCATGGCTCGTAGAATTAACATTCTGGAAGCCAGCTTCAGGGGAGCAAGGGGCAGGAAGCCCCGTCTCAGGGAGCAAAGAAATGCTGGCTTTATATTTCAGGTTAAACCAATGTTATTCACAAGCTGGCTTTGAAGCTAAAAGCTTTACACAATCGGGTCTGGTCACGCAAAGAGGGAGGAAGCAAAATAGCCTCAGATTCCCATCTGTCAAGAGAAAGCTGTCTCTTGCGTGTCTTAAAAGATCATAAACCCATTGCGTTTTCTTCAGAGCACAGCAGATTCAGGGGTTTTGCATTTTTCTCAGAGGGTTCTGGTTTGTTTCTTTAAAAATCATCATGCACTTTATGTCTGCAGATGCTCACTGGGAGGAAAATATAAAGACAAACAGAGATCTCCGAAATCCCTTCTGGCACCATGGACTTTGGAAAGCAGCCTCAGTTGGAGGCTGAGGAGCCCCAGGAAAGGAGGCTAGAGCCAGTGGGTCAGCCTCCAGCTTTTCTCAGAGCCCCATTTCTCTACAGAGCCCGGGCCAAAGCCAGAGCCCTTACAGAGCCTCCTTCATCCTCACAGCTGCTCCTCAGCATGGCAGGGCAGTGGCAGGGCCCAGTGGGAAAAGGGTTCGGAGCCAGCAGACCTGGGTTCTAGCCCCAGCTCTGCCCTTAATTGCTATGTGAGCCCAGGCAGGTTCCTCTCCCTCTCTGGGCCTCTAAAAGCTAAGAAGGCTGAGTCAGTCATTTCTAACCCTTTTTTCCTCCAAAATCTACCTAGATTTTGTCTACTAAATAGTATTAAATGAGCATTAACTTATTTTCCCATTTTGGTTGTTTGTGCCGTTTTTGTAAGGGACCCTCTCCCCAATATCCATTCCACCGCTAAGTGATTGCCCAAGCCAACCAAGGGGGTTCTGTTCTCTTTGCCAATATTTGGCTTAGGAGCAGACATACATGTGAGGAAAGGCCTGTTGGGGTTTCTGGGGAAAAGTCACAGACAGGATGGAATCTCTTTCTTTCCCACTGGGATACATTTACCCTTAAGCTTTTTGAAATTGTGAAAGTAACTCCCAGATCCCATACTGTTTTTATGCATTACATCAACCCACTCCTTACCCAATGGCCCAAGGTCATTTCCAGATAGGGCCAGTGTGCTGCTTCTTACCCACAGGACTCTGGCACCCACGGTACTCCCAGACCTGCCTCCCCCAGTGAGAATGGGGGTAGAGCCGGGTCTTGGCAGGCCATCTGCCACAAGAGATCAGAGTCAGAATCACCGGGGTCATTCAGTTTGGGTCAAGTGAGCCCAGGGAGCTTGGAGTTGGTCTCCTCAGGTAGCTGCAGTGGCTAATTGTGAAAGCAATCTATAAAGCAGAGACCAACCAAATTCAGACTATGCTAATTGCAACTTTAAGAAATTGTTTCATATGCAATTTTTAAAGAAGTTTGCTAAGGGCAGTAGTGGCTCCAGAATTTCTCCATAGGAGGGGCTAGGCATGACCATGGTTATAAAAGGGGAAAGGGGCCAGGGGATTTGTTCTGGGACTACGTTAGCAAAATTTCCTGCATAAGATTGAGAGAGCATCATCTGTCCCTAGCAAAGAAAGAAGGGGGAATAACAGAGATAATGGGAACACAAGTGTCTCCAAGCCCCCCTGACCTCACCCTGGATGGATTACTGTTCAGTGCCAGGCACTCAGCCAAGTTACAGTCATCCCTCGGTATACACAGGGGACTGGTTCCAGAACCTTCTGCAGATACCAAAATCCATGGAGCCTCAGGTCCCTAATATAAAATGGTATTTGCATATAACCTACACATATCCTCCTGTATAATTTAAATCATCTCTATATTATTTATAATACCCAACACAATGTAAATGGAATGTAAATAGTTGTTATACTATATTGTTTAGGGAATAATGAAAAAAAAAGTCTGTACATTTTCAGTACAGATGCAATGTTTAAAAAGTACCTTCAATCCACAGTTTGTTGAATCCATGAATGCAGAATCCACAGATACAGAGGACCAACTACATTTTCAAATCCTTTAATTTTGTTGGTCCTGAGAACATCTGTGTGAGGTATGTATTCTTATCCCATTTTACAGATGAGAAAAACTGAGGCTCAGAGAGGTTGAGTCACTGAGGTCACTCAGCTTATAAATAGTGAAGCTGGGATTTGTACCGAGATCTTGTCTGCAGATTCAGCGCTCATGACACTGCTCTTTATTCCTCATGAGAAGAAAGACCCCCATTTCTTCACCTGTAAACTGGGAACAATGGTATACAGGATGGTCCATGGGGCTTTTGTAAGTATTAAGTGAAATAATCCCCCGATGTGCTTTGTACAGTGCCTGGCATGAAGTTAGTGTCCAAACAATGTTAGCTGCTAACAATGTCATCATCATTTTCATGAGGAAAACCCTTCCAAGGCTCCAGTGGGACAAAGCCCAAGCCCCCCCAGGCCTCCATGATCTGCCTCTCCAGTCAGGGTCTCTCCGATGCCACTGTTCATTCTGTTCCCATCAAGGCTCATCCTAAAAGCTATCTCCTCTCTGAAAGTAGTAGCCTCCAAGTCCAAAGACTGACTTGATCACTCTTTCTTCTGGGTCTTCTCATGGCTACCACTATGGCCTTGATTTTACTCTTCACAACCCATCCTGCGAGCTCGGTCCTCTTGGAATTCTCATTTTATAGCTAAGAAAACTGGTATGAAAAGATTAAGTAACTTACTCAAGTCACACAGCAAACACACACCAGAGCACTTGCACGCCTCCTACATGCATCAGAGTGAAGATGAACGTGATGAATGTGGTATAGCACACCAGTGATGCCTGGACACTGAACTCAGTCAGGCCCAGGTTCAAATCCCCACTCTGTCTCTTATGAGCCCATGATATTTGAACAACTTCTTTAATTTCTCTAATCCTCTGTTTTCTCATCTGTAAAATGGGATAATAATAGTTCCTGGGGTTGATAAAAGAATTGAATGAGAATAAGTGTAAAATACTTAGCATAACACCTGCCACATTTTCTTTCCTTCCCTGCTAAGAGTATGAGCTCTCTGAGGGCAAAGCCCATGTCTGACTCTTCTTGAGCATAAGAGACGCTAATTAGTGTTTGTTGACTGAATGAGTAACCTAAGAAGACTTGAGGGGTTATTGGGCTGCATGGTTCAGAGTTGCTCAACAGTCAGACAGTCTCTGGCATCATCAGGGAACTCAAGAGAAAACTGTCTGGGGGTGATCTCCATTATATAAGTGATCCCGGAGGAGGAAAGAGTGAACAACTAAGGGTTTACGTTCTGCCAGCTTCTGAAAAAGAAGGGTTTGAGGCAGTTCATAAAATTTTGAGCTAGATAGGATGATAAACTACCAAAACTCAACTGAGCTCTAAGCATCCTGGCAGCACACACCAAAAGGAAAAAGCAGCAAGTCATGTATTACTCAGAGTCCAACAATGACAGCAAAACGCCATTTTTTTGGAGGGACCACCTGAGCCAGGCCTGGGTGAACAGAGACAAGGTCCAAGATAAGGGGATGCAACTCCAGGCACAGGCAGGCAACCAAATTCAGTTGGCAAACATTTCTAGGGCATCTTCTATGAGCCAGTCCCCATGCTAGGGACCAGGGTGACAGGGCTGGAAATGTTCCATGGTAGCCCAGAACCAAAATCAACGTTCCGGGTGAATTTCTAAATCCCGTTCTAAACTGAGGCCACAGACTGAGTAAAATCAAAGCGGCATGGAGGAAAATTCCATTGGAAGTACTATTATTCAGCCATTAGTTTCACTCAATCTTTCTTCTCAGAGCCAGAAAATGCGAAATTGTAAAATTGCCAAATACGTTCAGGTGTAACCAGAGTGAATCTGATTGTGCCGGGTGTTACCCGATGAGTCATAGGCTGTCAGCGAGAGAAAGGTTCCAAGAGACTGATGCTTCCACAGTCAGAGATGGCAAAGGTGAGGCCAGGTGGCAAAGGGACTTGTCCAGGGCCAGACAGCAGATCCGAGGCAAGCTGGCCTAAGACAAGAGGCCCCTGCTTCCTGCTCCAAGCCTCACACATTCATTCATTCCTGAGCAACATGCTGGGCGTCAGACCCTGCCCTTGACACCAGAGCCGGAGAGGGGTTTAAGTCTGAGCCCCTGCCCTAGAGTGGAGGACACAGACAAGTGAACAATCACAGGGCAGTAAGATAAGTGCTGGCAGCCTGAGAAGCAGACACAGCTCCGGGAGCCAAATGGAAGTAGCCAAACCTTACTCAGAGCTCACTCTGCAAGCTACTGCTCTAAGCACCTTACCGATTGGATCCTCACAAAAACCCTATGATGTCAAATCCGTTATTGCCCCCGCCCATTTTACAGATGAGAAAACTGAGGCATAGGGAGGTTAAGGGTCACACAGCTAAGAAGTGGAGAAGCCAGAATTTCAACCCAAGCAGTCTGTTCCAGAGTCTGCCCCTAACCCTCCACTAAATCACTCCATTTAATCCAGCCTGGGGGCACGGGTGGTCCAGGAAGGCCCTCTGGAAAAGATGTAGCCTGAGTCTTAAGGATGACTAGGAAGGAGTTAGCCAAAGAAAGGGGCAGGGAAGAGGAAGTGCATTCCAACCAGAGGGAACAGCATATGCAAAGGCCTGGAGGCACGAGAAAGTCGAGGTGTCTGCAACAGCTGTAATTCAGAATGATTAGAATGCCGGAGTTGGGAGAGGGGAAGGGGAGCGAAGAATGCAAGGCTCTTTCCTCTCTGCTAGCCACTCAGCACTTTTATTCATTACCCAGAACCTAATATTCACTCTGATGCACAAACAGTGCAAACACATTATTGAAACTCTCATGGTGCTGGTATGAAGAGAAAAGATTTCTCTGTGCTTAAATGAATGAAGATAACGTCAAAGAATAGGCAGAAAGGAAGTAATACCTTGTGCAATGCCACAGGACAAGTCTGTTTTCTCTAATCCATACTGTCCAAGTTCATTACCTTGAACAGTAGTACCTAATTACTCCACCTTGCAGAGAGATATGCACACTAATTAGGAAGGATGTTAACCACCATAGTGAAAATATTCCAAGCAAATGAAATATTGCTAGGAGCAAAAGAGTGATTGTTTCTGTGAATTATGCTTTTAAATGAGATCGAAGAATGCTAAAGGCTTCATTTTAATTACACCTGGAAGGACTTCTGCATACATCCTTTTCTTGGCTTACACGCACACAGCAGTCTGTCCCCCACTCCCACTGTGTGGAAATAAATAAAAGGTTTAAAAATCATATTTACTCTGATATCTTTGCATTATCCCCATTTGAGTTTTGAAATTACTGTATTTTTTCCCCGAGGACAATATAACTAAAAAGAAGGTTCATATTTTGAAGTGTATCTGTCTGATCATTGCACAAATGTTTTCAGGAGAAATCACTATATTTCTCCAAGATGGGTATGGGTTTTGTCATAGATCAAAGTGAGAGGGAGGAAAAAAAGATAAATCATCAGAGGTCCAAAAATACTTTTCATTTGGAGAAGATATCAGGCCATTTCGATGGAGCTGATGGAGTCCCTGTTCTGTCTCCATTACCCGCAGCAGGCAGCCTCAGCCAGAAGCCAACTACCGAGATTATATTCCCCATAAGATGGTCCCCGATATATATATATATATATATGATCTTCAACCTCTATTGATTGACCAATTT